>NC_053149.1:4926119-5229149 GCF_016808335.1 Panicum virgatum | reverse complement strand
AGGAGCTGAGCCCGTTGTTGATGAGCAGGATCTCGTTGAGCGTGCCGGACATGTTGGCGATGCTCGCCGGGAGGCACCCACCGAAGCTGTTGTGCGCGAGGACGACGACGGAGGCGGGCGAGTTGCCGATGTTGTCCGGGAGCTGGAAGCGGAGGCGGTTGTGGTTGAGGAAGATGGCGTCGAGCGGGCGGTCGAAGAGGCGCGGCGGCACGGGGCCCTCGAAGTCGTTGAAGCGGAGGTCGAGGAAGCGGAGCGCGGGGAGGTCGAGGACGACGTCCGGGAACGGGCCGACGAAGCGGTTGTTGCTGAGGTCGAGCTCGTGGAGGAGGCGGAGGCGGCGCAGCGCGGGCGGGAGGACGCCGCAGAAGCGGTTGGAGTTGAGGTGGAGCAGCGCGAGGTCGGCGAGGAGGCCCAGCTCCGGCGGGAGGAACCCCGCGATGTCGCCGTGGTTGAGGTCGACCCCGGCGACGGCGAGCTCCCCGCGGGGGGCCGAGGGGAGCGGCGCGCAGTAGACGCCCGTGTAGTTGCAGACCCCGGGCCCCACCCAGTCGGCCGTGAGGTTCCGGGGGTCGGAGAAGATGGCCTGCCGCTTCCACGTCTGCAGCGCGACGTACGCGTCCCGCAGCCGCCGGCTCGGGAACCGCCACCTCGGGTCCACCTCCACCGCCGCCGGCCGCCCCTCCCCCGCCGCCGCCGCCGCCGCGGCGGCGACGAGGACCGCCAGGAACACGGCTCCTCTCATCTCATCTCCCCGGCGCAGCGGCGATCTCCCTCTCTATGTGCGGCGCAGTGACGCGTACTCCTCGCGCAGAGACTAGAGAGAGAGAGAGAGAGAGAGAGAGAGAGAGAGAGGTGGTCAGGAGGAGGTGGGGAGGAGACAGCTATAAACACGCGCAGCGGCGCAGGCACAGCGACCGTGGTCAGAGGAGTGAGGGGAGGAGAAGAAGACAAGCCAGGAGGTGTGTGTACGTGTGGGCGCGTACGCGTAGCGGGTGGGGAAGGGGTGGCAGAGGCTGGCGCGGCGGGGGATTTATGAGGGGCGGGGCGAGGCAGTGGGCCGCTAGGGGTCCCCCGCGTTCGTCTCCGAGAAACCGTGCCAGCGCGAGGCGTTGGCTGGCCAGTGTGAAAAGATCGATCCGCGAGTCCAGTTCAAACTTGGGAGCTCGAGGAGAGGAGAGAGAGAGGGGGAATCGCGTTGAGAGCGACCGTCTGTCCCAGCGCGTGGGGAGAAAAGTAACAAAAGAGGATTATAGGAAAGTAAAAAAGGTGCTAATTGCATGGAATATTCTGGTGTGAGTGTGAATGGTCTTTTAACCAAAAGAGAATGTACTGGGCCAGCATGTATGCATGGAGCATCTCCCGTGAGATTACGACCAAAAATCTCAATTAATTTGTTTGGTATATATAATCACAAGTTGCTTTTGGTTTGTCTTGTGTCGAATTAAAGTATATTCAAAAATGCACTCATATCTACAACATTAAATTTGCTTTTATCATATACATCATGAAACGTATCTTTCTTTGATATTTCATATCCTCCTAACATATCTTTCTATAAAATCAGTTAAATGGAATTAAAAGTGAACTAATGATAGAGCTACAACGACCGCCAATTTTCAAACGGATGTTGCATCTAGAGAAAATTTCTTCTGAACCATTTAAAATTGCACCCATCCCTTATATATGTTACATCAAAAGTTAGAGCTTCCTTTCCATGGCACTCGGTTTAAAAGTTAAATTTACTATCAAATGATGGTGGAAATACGATTCTACCCTCTAGTTTTTCCCTCTCCCTTTGATAATATTTATGCAAGTAACTAGAAATGCTGAAAAATGCATGTGAAGCAATCAGGACAAAGTGCGCAACAAAATGGTTCCTAGGTTAGGCTGGTGGATCCTCTCAACAAAAATATTATTAGGGTTTGCGGAGCATCCTAAATTACAACAAAATGACAGGAAACGTGAGAGGAATAAAAAAGAGGTATATGCATATCAAATATGATTCTGCTGGCTGAACTGACACACTGTACCCAGTACACTGCCGTATTGGTCAAGGTGGCATTAAGAGAGGCCCATTGGGAACCTTAAACAAGGCTATCTATACAACGACCCAAACAAACCACGTGTGTCTATATATATATATATATGTATATATATATATATATATATGTATATATATATATAAGGAAATTGTTTTGTTGGCCCTCCAGAAAGTTGAGTTTAGATCCATAGTCCTATCCCGTTTGTACTTTGGTATATGGCCTCAAAGCGAAATTGATTTTGGTATATAGCCCTTCCGTTAGATTTGTAGGGTTACATCCAGTCCAACTGTTAGTCTTTTGGGGGAAAAGACTATTCTACCCTTCCTCAACTTAACCTTTCCCAGTTCCCCCCGAGCCCCGTCCCCGACCCCGACGCTGCCTGCTCGCGGTGGCGGCGCGACTCCCTCGTCGCGCCCTTCCCCTTCCTGGCGGATCCAGGCGCCCCCCGCGGAGATGGACCGGCCGCCGGATCCAGAGCTCCCCTGCGCCCCCCTTGCCGCTGGTCAGGGTCTGGTCCGGCCCCACGCCGCCGCGATTACGGCGGATCCAGGCGGCGCTCGTGACCTACGCGAGGTCCCCCGAGCCAGCCAGGGCCAGGGGTCCTCCACCGAGCGAGGGGCCGCGGGCCCGGGCGGGCGAGATGGCTTGCTGCGGGCGGGCCAGGGCGGGCGTGGTGGCTTGCTGGGGAGCGTGGCCAGCAAGGGCGCCGACAGCCGCGCAAGCTAGGGGACCGGGGGGAGGCAGCGGCGCCGGCGCCAGCGCCGGTCTAGGCACGCGTGGCTCCAAGGGCGCCACTGGCGAAGCCTCTTGGCGGAACGAGGATGATGGTGCTCAGGCTTCACAGGGGGGCGACAGCGAGGATGACCTCAACGACATGGTTCAAGGGTGAGTGTAGCATCATCGTTTTTATTTCATCACCTACAAATTTGCAGTAGTAAACATGTTCAATTCCTTGTGCTAACAGGTTCGATTCTAGTTTCAATTTGGAAATCAAATTTGGCAGGGGTGGGTGAAGTATTTCCAGGGGCTGAACATAGGGAATGTATGCACCATTTAGTGAGCAACTTTAAGAAGTGGTATAGTGGGAAGGTTTTTGATGACCACTTATGGGCAGCTGCTTACTCATGCAACCAATATTTGTTTGAGAAAAATTGGATTGCCATGGAGACAGAAAAACCTGCTACCACAAACTATATAAGAAGGTCCCAAAGAAGGTTGCAAAGAAGGTCCCAAAGCGGTATAGTAGGTCAAGAAGTGGCTCAAATCAGCCAGAAACTACTACTATCGAGGAGGTTGCAAAGAAGGTCCCAAAGAAGGTTGCAAAGAAGGTTACAAAGAAGGTTGCAAAGAAAGGGCAAGGTGCTAAAGATGTTAGCACTTCATTAGTGCCACTTGACAGCCCCTCCATGGGTACTAGAAGCAAAAAAACACAACCTTCCAGCCCTGCAATGAGTACAAGAAGCAAACGAAGACTTAGCCTTTAATCTTAGATGTGAACTTATTTGTCATGGATGTTGTGATCTTATTTGTACTGCATGATGGCTTGACTTGGATATGTGATCTTTTTAATGTACGACAAACCAATCTAAACTATCATCGTCCTTTTGGTTTCAAATCATTGTGTATGTGTGCACTTATATTTCAATCTTGGATTTATATGCAATTGAAATGGTCACTATACGGTTATGTGAAAATGTATATATGAAAAATATTAATCAGGTTTGGTTCTCAATTTACCCAAGGAGGTACAATCCTGTGCTGTGGTGCTCCATTTACCCACAGGGGTAAAAAGGTCATTTCAAGTTGGTTCTAACACCGTTAACATGCCCATCTAACGGAAGGGCCATATACCAAAACCAATTTCGCTTTGAGATCATATACCAAAGTACAAACGGAATAGGGCCAAGGATCTAAACTCAACTTCCTGGAGGGCCAACAAACCAATTTTCTCTATATAGAGAGAGAGAGAAAAAGAAGTATATATAAAATAAACTACCAGAGTCCAGAATCACCGTATTCGGCAGGCTGGAGCTGGAGTGGTGTGAGAGAAAAATACTGTTACCTGGCTGATGGCTGGAAGCTGGAGCTGGAGTGGTGTGAGAGTGAAATACTATAGGGCTGGAGACGAGCCGAACACGGTGAATATTAAACTACCTACCTATATCCATAAGATGTTGCCCCAGTTGCATTTCTTTTTATTGTGCACGTAGGAGTACGTTTGTTCTCTCGCCATGAAGCTTAAAGAATTCGGTAGCGGCCGAAAACGCGAAAGAATTGAGCGGCACACGGCCAGGGCCAGGGCCAGGCCGCCACCCCGCCAGAGCAGTTGAGGCCAGGGGCCCAGGACGGGATTGACCATCTTGTGCTGAGCACACAAAAGTTTGTGATGTGAAAAGCCGGTAACTGGGATAGTGCGTTGCGGTATAAAATATAAAATACACCTTGTGTTGTTTGACAAAATACTACTATACACTACAGATGGAGACTCGTGAGACAGATCACGAGGCCATGACGGCGTCAGAGCTGTCGTTACTGGCGGATCAAGCCATAGGAGACTGTACCCTCCACGGCTCCACTCCAAATGCGACATTTTTTTTCTCCCGTATGCGCTAGGACAAAATCTTAAAAACTAGTACTACTCTTATCTATCCATGGGTGCGATTTCTGCAAAAGAGAAAAGTTTTTTTTAAAGTAATCAGCAGGAGCACCACTGCTAAATTTTTTCTTAGAGAAACGCTTGTGTGCCGCGTGGCAGTTGCTACCCGGCGAGGGTAGTATGGTCATTTGACGCGGGGGGCCGTCGTTTTCCATGCAGAAAGGGTCGACGTGAACCCGACGCCGGGCAGGCTGAAAGCCTAGCTAATTCAATCCCATCCCTTGAGAGTTCAAAAAAGAAATCCCACCCTTGATCATCTTAACCCTTGGGACGCGGACGCGAGGGAAAGCCGGCCTCCCTGGGTCACTGCAAGTGGGCCCGGGCCCGCTGGCGCGGAGAAGAGGGAGAGCGGAGGCGGAGGAAAGAGAGTGAGAGAGGGGACGCGGTGGGCCCACCCGCGGGCGCGGGCAGGGCACGCCGACGCCGGCGGCGATCCGAGACAAACGCCGGCGGCCGCGGCCGCGCCCAGGCCCGTTCGTCCCGCGGGGTGGGGCCCGTGGGGAGCAGCGGAGCGTATGCCAGGAACCGGAGCCTTTAAAATTTGGAAGAGAAATTGGAAAAAAAATTGGAGGAGAAAATGATACGGCTAATGATGGGAGCTTAATTTGGCGAGCTGGCCGCTGCGCTGATGCGGGCGCTGCTGGTTGATGGCGCGGGAAGTTGTTAATGGTTGCCGCTGGTTGATGGAGCGAGAGCACGTGCTATACGGGTACACCGTACACGTACACCCCCGCGGGCCGCGGCACACACGCACACGTATGTTGCTAGTGCTACTGGTGTTACTAACAGAGCAAGAGCAACTCCAGTAAAGTGACTAAATGAGCTTCCATTTCTATATTTACTCGGTGGGTGTAAAAATTTGATCTCCAACAGGGGGAGCAAATGGGCTGCCATTTTAGTAGGTCTTCCAAATTTCTCCCCCACCCCCCAATTTGGTGACTCTCTATTTGGACTGCCAACTGTGGGCCCACCAATTTCTATTTTTCATTTTCACAAAGCTGTGCCCGATCCGTCGCACGCCAGGGCGAGCGCCCCCGCCCCGCACGCCCCCCCCCCCCCCCCCCGCCGACGCCACGCCGCCGGCCGCCCTAGCCGTCGCCGCCGCCACCCCTCCCCTGCCGATGCCACGCCGCCGGCCACCCTAGCTGCCACTGCCGGCCCGCCCGCCTCCGGTCCTCCTCCTCTCCGGATCCGCCGCCGGTCCTCCTCCTCCCCGGATCCGCCGCCGGTGCCTGCTTCTTGCTCCGCTCCGCTTCTGTGCCTCTTGCTCCGCGGTGAAGGCTTTGTTTGGATACGATTATAAGCCGCTTATGGATGGGAATAAGCAAAAATCCCACACAAACGCATAGATTATTTCTGGCTTATTTGGAACGCCGCTTAGCTTACAATCGGCGAAACAACGTGAGCCTCGATTTTCTCGTACACGTCTCCAATGCCGCTTTTCTCAAAAGCGAGACCCTTCTTCCTGGCCCTGACCTCGTCCTCTCCGCGCGCCGCCCCTACTCGCCCACCCGCCGACGCCACTCCGGCGCTCCCTACGCGCCCCGGCCCTCCCCCGCTTGCCTCCAGATCGGCGCCATCCTACCCTCCCTCCGACCTCGTCCTCTCCGCGCGCCGCCCTTGCTCGCCCACCCGCCGACGCCGCTCCGGCGCTCCCTGCGCGCTCCGGCCCTCCCCCGCCTGCCTCCAGATCGGCGCCATCCTGCCCTCCCCTGACGTCGCCTCCCTCCGGATCCGCGGTGTCCTGCCCTCCCCTGCCTCCAGAGGTACGCCGCCGCACTTTTTTCCCTCCTGGAGCAGCACCGCCGGCCCATGACTGACGGCCTTTCAGTCCACGATTGGAGTAGCGCCAGCGACACTGACTGACGCCGGATCTACGCTGCCCACCCCTGCCGTTCGCCACCGCCGCCTCCAAGGTACGCTGCCGCCCCTTGTTGCTAGAATGTGGATTGGACCTGAGCATAGTTTATAAATTAGTCGATATGAATGCATTTCGTGATGCGATCGCTACCGCTATGGTTTCGTGATTTAGTTTATAAATTAGTTGTATCCATCATTTATGTACTCAATGTTTAGAAATTAGTGCTGGTACATCTCTTGGGCTAATTGTGATATTAATCTATTTGACCTAATAGTAATATAATTATGTAGTCAAGATTGTAAAAAAATATAAGAATTATTGAATTCTGCTCGTATTTAGCAAACAAATGAGATATCATCAGCCTCAAGGGTATTTCAGACTTTATACCACTCAGCTCAGAGAATCGGCTCAACATAATCAGGATTGCCAAACACCCAGCTTATTCAGACAGCCGATTCTCCAGACAGCTGGCTTATCTCAGAATCCTGATTCTCAGAAAAGCGAAGTCCAGAAAAGCGGAAACACAGGGCCGAAGTTTTGTCAAATTATTTCCTGCGTCCTGCTCGATAGATTTGATTATCCTTGTGAGATCAGTTGGAGTTATTCTTGTGCTAACTTCTCGTGCAGATTGAGATCAACGGGGCATGGCGGATCAAATAGGCCACAGACCCCACCGTCCTCCCCAAGGGTAAAGTCCAAGCTAAGTAAGTGTGCTCTCGATCTGCATCCATTCTAGAAGCTTCTAGATGTTACATGCTGGGGTTGGGGGTCTTGTGCTTCGGTTTGAGGAAAGTTGCTTGTGTGTGCATACTCGTGATGTTGTTACTAAGGAGACTTGGTGTTTGTTTCCCAGCTCCCCGTAAATGGAGATTGATGTGTTAGTTCAGGCTTTGGATTGGCAACTGCTGTAATCTGGCTGGGATGTTCGTGGAAGTTCATAGTAGAGTGATGTCGGTTTCTTTGGGTTATCATAGGTACTGCCTTCTATCTAGTGTGTATTCTACAGCCTTGTGATCATAGGTCCTCTTCTGCTATCATTTTGTATGACCATGACAGTTTGTTTTGCAATAACTTGTCATTTCATAATTTAAATTATTTTGCCCTTGACCTGCAGATCAATGGCTCCCTGGCTCGGAGGGCCATCAAGGACCTGATGGCTCGTGACCTGTGACGAGTATCTCCATGTGGCTGAAACATTTCAGAGATTTTGCGAATTAGTTCAGTACTATTGTTTGTAAGCTGAATGTTCAGAGATTTTATGGATTTTGTTCAGATTCTGAATGCTGGAATGTTTGTAAGCTGAATGAAATACTTCTGTATGCTGGATGTGTGGTACTACTATGGTTATTTTAGGTGTATGAAATACTGCTTCTTCGCTGTCAAAATAACTATGATTATGTTGGAAATTATGATGCTGTGGTTATTGGACATGGCCCTGCATTTGGGTGTGTTCTCATGAAGAATATTGCTCCATATGAGAACTATTGTAGAATTTACGTGCCTCCAGGCGAGCCACATCCATCTGAACCTGGAGAGCCATTGAGAGTGAACATACTCTTCAAGCATATTCATTTGCCACAAAATAAAATTCAGAACTATCACAGGTACTCTACTGTTGCTGAATGTTCAGAAATAAGCTTCATTTGTAAGCTGAATGTTCAGAAATAAGCTTCATTTGTAAGATGAATGTTCAGAAATAAGTACAGGTGTTATCAGCCTCAATGATCCATGTGACAGTACTATTGTTTGTAAATACTGAACCTGAACTGTGTACAAAATAGGAATGGACAAATATAGGTAAAACCCGAACTGCGACAAAATACTGAACCTATTTGTAACCTGAACTGTGACAGCCTGTTGTTTGGTTACTTGGTTATCTGAATTTCAGCAAGAGAAACTACTGTGCAGCTAGAGATCTGAATGAATACTCGACCTCTACCTGAACCTGCCTGTGAAGGAGCAGGCAACTGAAACAAAATCCTGGGCAACAATGAACCTGCTAGTGAAAATGCTGAATTCTGCTAGTGACCAGGTAGAACAATTCTGCTATTTCTGAAATCTTATTTCAGGGATGCCAAAGTGGTAAGAGGTCTCTCATGACAGCAACTGAACTCTGCTCTGTTGTAAGCATGATCACCCCCCATCAACCAGAGTGGAACTCTGTACACCTTGTGTAAGATAGAAATGCTACTGTAAAATAGTTTCACAAGTTTATATTAACCACAGTGACTGTCATACAACTGGCATCAAGTACAGAAGTGAATAAAGAAAAATCATATATACTGAATTTAATCCCCAACAAAATGTGACAGTACAAAGATAGTACTCCAAATGACAGAATTGTGCTCACTACTGAAAGGTGTTTACAACATTTCTTCTTCTGCTAGTAAGACTGCCTATTTTGTTACTTCCATCAGATTCAGCTATTCCTTTTTCTCAGGCTCACCAAAGTCAAGAAGTCAGAACTGGCTCAAGCCTACAGATAAGAAAACGAGGAAATGTATTAGGCTAATACAGAAGTCATAACTGGAATTATTGGAAAGAGACAGTGATATCAGACATTTTCCATAAAAACTTGGCTCCTGTCTTCCTATAGGAAAAGGCTTGATAGCTTGACAGGCTGAAAGAGATGAACAACTTGTACAACCACCATCTGCTCTAGCTAGAATACATTTTTTTTAAGAACTAGCAAGAACTTGTGCAGTCCATTCCGGAGGAGCATAAGAAAAGAACCACTTAATCTATTTCATTGCTACTAAGAACAGGCCAGGAGGATCTTGCTAGCTAGGTCTATATGTGCTTGATTAAAGTCTGGCTGTAGCAATTAGCAAATAGCAGTGCAGATTGGCATAGCAAAGAAATCCTGAAATCCTGAATCAAGATGATACCTTGTGAGTTCGAAACAAATTCATTCTTGCCGGCGTGTCAGTATCTCCATACCAATTCTTGAGCAAAATGATTTGGGACCATGGTCATGCTTTGCTCATGTGACCATGCCGATTGCCAAAGTAGCTGCAAGCCGATCGAGAGCACACCAATCAGGGGAATTGAAACAAAGCAATAGCAATTAGCTAGAGATTCAGAGGGAACAGAGCAGCAACCGAGTTCAGTCGCGAACCAACTCTTCCAGCAAGGGTCGTCGCTTCAAACCAACAAAGCAATCGGCTTGCAGTCGTGGTAGGTAGCCCAGTCAGTCATCTGCCGTGGAACTCGAGCTGCAGGCCAAGGCGGCGGCGGTGGTCAGGGCCAAGGGCGGCGGAGGTGGTGCAGGCCAAGGCGGCGGTCAGGGCCAAGGGCGTCGTCTCCACGGGGGATAAGAGGGCGCCGGAGGTGGTTCCGGGAGACGAAGGGAGGCGGGGGAGGCGGCGGGCAGACGCCGAGCGGGCGGCGGCGACCGGACGACGAGCGGGCGGCGGTGGGGTGGCAGGCGCCGGCGGCGCGGGTAGGGTAGGAGCGAGTGGAAGAGGTGGGTGGGGTGCTGAGTGAATGACAGGTGGGGCCGAGATGTTAATTGAAAAAATAAAAACCCAATTTAGTCGGCCTGCTGGAGTGGAAGGTCCATAGTTAAATGAGTAAAATTTAGAAGTGGGCTTCTAAATAGGTATTTGATCATCCAATTTTAAAAGTCCCACTGGAGTTGCTGGCCTGTGAATTGTGATGCCGTCGGGTGCTGCTGGCAGGGCACGGACGTAGTGTACGGGAGCTGCCGAGATACGATCCTGCTGCCTACGCGTCTTCTGGCCGGCCGTTCGCTCGGGTCAGTACTCCTCTGGCCTGCGAGGTGCGAGCTGGTGCGCGCGATGGAAGAGCTAGCTAGCAGAGGACCTCTCCCGTTGCAGACTTGCAGTGAATCCGCGGTAGCAGGAGCGGCTACCCTCCTCGTCCAAGGCGCCATAGAATTTCTCGCCTTCCACCGGTGCCGTGGCGCGCTGCGCCTAGGACGGGGACGGCGACGGCGACGGCGCACCGGAGCGAGTCCGACCCCCTAGAGGCCTAGACGGACGGACGGGTGTGTAAATAGATGGTCTGGAGGACGGTGACACCGCGCACATGTGTGCGCGCGTCGCGACGACGGGCGGAGCACGGCGGCGGTTGGAGCGCGCGGGGGAAGGAGACAGGGCGACAGGTTCTCGATTCGGGTCGGCAGGTTAACCGTGGCCACGGTACGGGGCGTCAGGGTGCAGGCGTCAACCGTCACGTGACTCGGCAGCGGCGGGTCTGGCCAGCAGGCATCGGAGGTAGGGCGGCGAGCCTGGTTCT
Organism: Panicum virgatum; assembly: GCF_016808335.1. Taxonomy (NCBI): domain Eukaryota; kingdom Viridiplantae; phylum Streptophyta; class Magnoliopsida; order Poales; family Poaceae; genus Panicum; species Panicum virgatum. The sequence goes on along the minus strand of NC_053149.1, from coordinate 5,218,330 downwards.
GCTGGGTCACGGACTCACGGAGCGGCAGCGCCGGTCACGGCCGCGTGGGCCTCGCCTTTGCAGCTCTGCCCTGCCCCCGGCGAGCCGGGCAGGAACCGAAACTGCCAAACCCTGATCCCAAACCAAGTGCGGGCACTGGGCATACGACCGGCGAGACCGCGAGAGCCCGTGGCCGATGTAATAGAACCTGGTGATCTGTCTGACGGTGGCGGAGTTGCCACGGAGACAGCGGCACCAGCAGACGCTCCTGTGTCACGCACACGCTGGTACGGGTAACAAGAAGGGAGAATCAGAGGCGCTGGAGGAGCAAGAGTTCGAGGAAGAAGAAGAACGAAGCAAGAAGAAGAAGAACAAGACAGGGACTCAGAGTAACAGTTTTCCCCTTTCTTCAGTGGCAGCGACTTCAGTGCAAGCGGTGCTTGCGTGCAATCGTGCAAGCACCGCATCTGGGCCTTCGGTTCCTCATCCGACGACGCCGTGTCAATTTGCAAAATAAACCCGCACCAGCCGCTGCGTTTTTTCACAAAACACCCCACACTACAATATACGATGGAAACGGTCTGAGGATCCCCATCTCCGTGATGCTCTCGTCGGTGAATTTCGCGCCGCCGCCCGCCGGCCAACCAATCGACGAGTTGACCCGGTCGTCAACCAACTGAATGCGTTCATGTTCCCCTGCCGCTTCCGCCGTTGATGTGGGGTGCGCGCATCTGCCCGTGCCGCGCCGCCCCTGCTGTGCCGGCGTTGGCGTGGGGTGTCTACTCGGTGAATACGCTACCGTCGCCGGCAAAGTGGTCAGCACCTGCTGCTGCCGTTAATCAGTTCAGCGAAGTTTGGTTTAGTTGTGCTAGCAGAAGCGTCAGCGAAGGCCTGCGGCAGCTAGCTGCTTGCTTGGATTTTTTTTTCAGCTTGGTTCAGTTATGCCGAAGGGTTCAGTTATGTCAAAGGTTCAGCTTGGTTCAGTTATGCCGAAGGTTCTTCTACAGCTTTGCTTAACTTGGTTCACTTTTGTTCAGCTTTGTTCAACCATAAGCATTACAGATTTGAGAGTTAACTATGAAACTCACACAGCTGTTCTGACATTTGATTGTACACAATCTTATTACTTTAACTGAATTAAACAACATATATCAAGAATCTGGTTGCATGAAACCTGATCATTTGCAGGTTTATAAAAACCAAAAAACATATGTGTCCAGAACCAGTTTGCACAATTATAACATGACTTAAAAAAAAGAATACATAAATTTCAGAACTTAAGGTGCGGCTGCATCTTTCTTTGGACAATTACGCCTATCATGTCCAACATCTTTGCATGTCGTGCATTTGCGTGGACCTGCACCTTGTTTCTTTTTCTTGTCGGCATGGCCTTGTATCCTCTTGCACTTCCCCTTTGAACGAATCTCACTAGGAGGATGGACTTCTACATTTTCTGGAATGGATATCCCAATAAAACTTTCTTGTTCCTCTTGTCTAGTGCGAGTTGGTGGCTGAAACAACAATGAGAGAGACTCCAAGTTTTGTATCAAAATGTCCATGGCGTCTTCTGAAGTCTTCGCTGTTTGAAAAATATCTTCAAATTTATTTTGGGCAATTGACATCTTCCTTCTTTTAACATCATCAATGTGCACAGCTGAGTTATCTAGTAGTAAATTCCCGAGACTATCATATGCTGCCTCTCTAAAGAAAGAAAAACTGAGTGTTAGTTATACAAATACTACTCAATATCGGAACATATGCTATTTATTAATAGAAGTTACCTTTTACAATTTTTTGTCCATCTTTTTGTGATGAATTGCATGGGCAGTTCAGATATCCTTGCACCTCGTAACATACGTATAATATGGCGACATAATATTCCAACGGACTCAAATAGCATGCATGAGCAATTAAATACCTGCTCATTATATTTCCAAATCACCTCTCTAACTTTGTTGGAGTTGCCAGCCACAAAGACAATTCTTCTATCCTCCAATTCAGTTGTTGTTTGCACATCACAATGCTCCCTTGCTGCTAACACTTCCTCTTGAAATTTTCTAAAAACCTCATGTGTGAAAACAGCACCACCATGACTCTCTATTTCCCAGGATGTAAATAACTTCGGATCCGTATGCATTGAAGTATTGTCATCTATCAGTTCCTCTTGCCGCTGACATTTTAATGCGGTGTCGAACCGTATCCAAAACTCAACAAGTGAAAGCTTACGGCCTATAAAACGGTTGAAAAATGAATTTGCACTCTCGGACCTCGACGTTGTTCTAAGAATACCTCCAAGCCAAATGTCTCTGAAATATGCTGGTATCCATGACTTACGGACGAGATACCTTCCTTGCAACCATTCATTGCCCTCTAAATGATATTTTGTTATCCAAGCTTGCCATCTGCTCTCAAACTCTTCTATAGTTTCTGAACCCCATACACAAGAGTTTACCATTGTCCTAAACTCATCATCCCTTAGAAGATTGGCATCAATTTTGTCAGGCAACTTTTTCATAATGTGCCACATGCACAACCTGTGTGTGGTGTTTGGAAAAACAACATCGATAGCAGCCCTCATACTGGCATCCTCATCAGTCACAATAAATGAAGGAGCCTTCCCTCCCATAGATCGTAGAAAGGTCTGAAATAACCAGATATAGCTTTCAATCTTCTCATCAGCTAAGAAAGCAGCACCAAAGAAAATAGAACACATATGATGATTGACCCCAGTAAAAGGTGCAAATTTCATATCATACTGGTTTGTGCTGTAAGTTGCATCAAAAGATATCACATCCCCAAAGTGGACATAATTCTTCCTACTTGTTGTATCAGCCCAAAACACTCGACACAGCCGACCATCATTCACTTCAAATTCAAAGAAAAAATTTGGATCCAATTCCTTCCGTGTATATAGATTGTCAATAAACATCTGAGCATCTGCATCTTTGATTTTGTTCCTGAAATCACTATAGTAATTCTGCAAGTCTTTTTTCGTGCAACCAACATACTCAAAACCCCCTGCACCTATTTGAAGTAGCCTATATGCTTGTGATGTTCCTATGCTCGCCTTATGACAATTAAAGAGTGTTGTTTTGACCTTCTCACTTACACATCGGTTGGATCGCAGCAAATGACGCTTACTAGGTGTCACAAAGGCATGGTTATGTCCCTCCTTGAGTGCTGCAATTTTGTACTTGCCTTTAGTTGTCCGCTTCACATAAATATAAGCTTCACATCCACATCTAGTCTATCTAGTTCTGCGTGTCTTCTTGCTCTTCTTGGAAGAATTGTTGTGTTCAGTTTCTTTCTTTTTTCTATATCCTGCCCTAGAACACAAGAACCGCTTCCACTCAATGACTCCATTGCCATCTAATCTTTGCTGCCCGGTACGAATAGAAAATCCTAAATCATGTGCATAATCCTTGTAAAATTTCTTAGCAGATTCGACATTGTCAAATAACATCCCTTTCTGAAAATTTGCTTAAAATTAGTAGTCTATCACGTGAACAAATTTCACTGTACAAATATGAATACAAAAATATGTTACCTTAAGAACAAATTTTTTTTTCTTTGTTGGTGTCGTGATCACTGGATCATTCATATCAATGGCTACATCATTACCTATCAGATGAATACACACCAAATCATATCATATACGAATACTTGCACTTGAACTAGAGGATACGTAAAGAGATGGCAAGTTACCTTGCTCCACGACAACTTCCTGACGAACAGGTGAAGAACCAATATCGAAACCGGCATTAAGGAGCCCCATGTCGTCTACTTGCTCTATTGAGATGATGTCATGGTGCAGGATAGGTAGTGGGCTGTTGTCATCGTACATTGGTTGAATGTCGTTTGCCATGAAAGACAAGTCATCATCGTGGTCCAGCTCCTGGACATCTGGCTCCTCCACGTCGGGCACTTGGACGACGTCGGGAGGCTGCGGCACTTGGACGGCGTCGGGCAGGACCTCATCGCATGAGGTCTGGCCGGCGTCCTTCATGGGACCAGAATACCGCAGGAACACACAAAGGATCCGATCGATCTAGGCGGAATTGCAGCAAGACAAGGCGGCGGCGGTTGGAACGATCGTGGGCAAGAAGAAACCAAACGTCTTGCATGTAGGTCAATTGGCCGCAGGGGTGTTTTGTGAAAAAACGCAGCGGCTGGTGCGGGGTTTATTTTGCAAATTGACACGGCGTCGTCGGATGAGGAACCGAAGGCCCAAACGCGGTGCTTGCACGATTGCACGCAAGCACCGCTTGCACTGAAGTCGCTGCCTTCTTCAGTTTATGCCGTTCCCCTGTCTGTTGCCAGACTAATAACAGTGCAGCTCATAGGCGGTTACAATAATGGGCTGAGCCCAGATAACGGACCACGCAGGGCCCAAGAAGAGTTTGAACTCCTCCCGCTAGTGTTCATGACATTCCCCACGGCTTACATCCAGCTTGTCCTCGAGATATCAGGGAAACGACGCTGCAAGTCATTTGCTTCTTCCCAAGTTGCCAATTCGGGAGGGAGGAGAGACCATTTTACCAAATGTTGTGTGATGGTAGAAGCTCCGCGCTGGATCAAGCGCTGGATCAAACGAATATCAAGTATCTTCTCTGGTTTGAGCTGCTCCATAGGGTCAGTGGAGATCGTCGTGAGATCAGAGCTGGATTCCACAGAAGGAGGTATGTGTTGCTTGAGTTGGGACACATGGACCACTGGATGGATCTTGGCATCAGGAGGTAGATCCAATTTATAAGCAACATTACCGATGCGTTGTAGGATGGTGAAAGGCCCGAAGTAACGGAATGCCAGCTTCTGATTCCCTCACTGAGCCACAGATGTCTGAATGTATGGCTGTAATCTGAGATACACCCGATCCCCGACTGAAAATGTGCGTTCTGAGCGAAGTTTATCAGCCTGATGTTTCATTCTTTGCTGAGCTCGAATCAACTGCTGATGAATGAGGCGTGATAGCAGCTCTCGTTCCTTTAACCAAGCTTCCAAGTCAAGAGCTGAGCACATCTGCAAATTGGTGATGCCAAAATGTCTTGGGGAGTGGCCATACAGAACTTCAAAGGGTGATCGGCCCAGAGCAGAGTGATATGATGTGTTATACCAAAATTCAGCGAGAGGAAGCCATTGACTCCATTGTTTTGGACAGGAGTTCACAGTACATCTCAAAAATGTTTCCAAACATTGGTTTAGCCTCTCAGTCTGCCCATCTGTTTGAGGGTGATAGGAAGAACTCATAGCTAGTTGAGTGTCAGTCAGTTTAAACAGTTCTTGCCACACAAAATGGTAGTGAAAATTCTATCTCTATCTGAGATTATGGATTTTGGCAGGCCATGCAACTTGTAAACATTTGCCAAATACAGTTAAGCCACTTGCAAAGCAGTGAAGGGATGTGCCAATGGAATGAAGTGACCATACTTTGTAAATTTGTCCACAACAACAAGGATGGTATTGTACCTACTGGACTGAGGGAGGCCTTCTATAAAATCCATGCTGATGACAGTCCAAGGCTGTGTAGGAACTGTAAGAGGTTCAAGAAGACCAGGTGTCTTAATATGCTCCACCTTGGCTTGTTGGCAGATCTGACAAGCTTTCACATAATTCTGGATGCACTGCTTCAGCTTAGGCCAAGCAAAGAGTTGCTTAATTCTAGAGTAGGTGGCCTGAACCCCAGAGTGGCCTCCAATGCCACTGTTGTGGAGAGCTTGCATAATGTGCTGTTGGGCTAAGGTGTTGTTTCCAACCCAAATACGGTCCTTATACCTGATGACTCCATTCTGCAGAGAGTAGTCATTGATAGGTCCATTAGATAAGACCAAATCATGTAACAGCTGACTGGCTTTAGGGTCATCTGAATAACCAGCTACCAAGTTGTCAAGCCACACTAGAGAAGCTTCAGAGACAGCACACAAAGTATTGTCATTGGGAAATCTAGAAAGGGCATCAGCAGCCATGTTTGTAATTCCCTTCTTGTACATAATAGTGAAAGAAAGATCCATGAGTTTGAGAACAGCTTTTTGCTGAAGTTTGGTTGTTGCCTTCTGTTCTGTCAGAAACGATAAACTCTTGTGATCAGTCCTGATGACAAATTGACGATGCTGCAAATAACACCTCCACTTTTCCACTGCCAACAAGATTGCCATACATTCTTTTTCATAAGTTGAGAGCCCTTGATTTCTAGAACTGAGTGGTTTACTTAGATAGGCAATAGGATGACTGTCCTGCATTAGTACAGTTCCAAAACCTGCATCACTTGCATCAGTCTCAAGCACAAATGGCTTGGAAAAATCCGGCAAAGCCAATACTGGGGCTTGAACCAAAGCTTGTTTCAGTAACTGAAATGCTTCCTCAGTTGTAGGAGTCCAAATGAATTGTGTACCCTTCTTGAGTAATAAGGTCAAGGGTTTGCTAATCATACCATAATTCTTGATAAATTTCCTGTAATAACCTGTGAGGCCCAGAAAGCCTCTGAGTTCTTTGAGGCAAGATGGAGTGGGCCACTGCTTGACTGCCAGAATTTTGGATGGCTCAGTAGAAACACCTTGGCTGGATATAATGTGGCCTAAGTACTCAATGCTTTGCTGGGCAAAAGCACACTTGGACTTCTTGATGAGAAACTGATTGTCTCTGATGATCTGAAAGACCTGAGATAGGTGTTGAACATGCTGATCCAATGTCTTACTATATACCAGGATGTCATCCATGAAAACCAGAACACATTTTCTCATGAGAGGAGCAAAAATGGTGTTCATCAGACTCTGAAATGAAGCTGGTGCATTGGTGGGGCCAAAGGGCATGACAAGAAATTCATATAGCCCATTGTGAGTTCTGAAGGCCGTTTTGTGTGCATCTCCTTGAGCAATGCATATCTGATGATACCCTGATCTAAAGTCGAGCTTTGTAAACCAAACAGATCCAGCCAATTCATCTAGCAATTCATCCACAATAGGGAGGGGCTGTTTGTTTTTCACAGTGATAGCATTCAAATGTCTGTAATATACACAGAAGCGCCAGGTACCATCTTTCTTTTTGACTAATAAAACTGGTGATGCAAAGGGGCTGGAACTCACTCTTATAATGCCATGTTGCAACATCTCTCTGACCTGATTCTCAATCTCTGTCTTCTGAGCAGGTGAGTATCTGTATGGTCTCACATTAACAGGTTGAGCCCCTGGTAGTAGTGGGATGTGGTGATCAGCTTCTCTCTGTGGAGGCAATGTGGTTGGCTCAACAAACAAGTCAGCATTAGCATCAATAAGGGACTGAATGGGCTAGGAAAGGGAGGAATCCACTGATTCTGGAATAGAACAGACATTGCTTGTCTCACTGCCCACAGGAATATGATCAGCATGAACTAATTGGATGCAGTAGGCAATAGCTCCATGCTTCAGAAGTCCTTGCAGCTTGGTGGCAGACACAGGTGGGCATTTAGAGTTGTTATCAGTAACCCCTTGGAGAGAAATTCTCTTGTTCCTGTGGGTGAACCTCATCATTTTCTTGCCCCAATGAATCCACATTGGACTGTAAGTCTCTAGCCAATCTTGCCCCAATATCATGTCATAACACTGCAGATTCAGTACCTTAGCATCTGACAGAAACGTGTGACCTTGCACCAACCAAGGCAACTGTTTCACCATGCTGTTACAGATCATGGTGCCACCACTAGCTGATTTATAGTGAGATTCATCACAAGATTCAGTGGACAGCTGTAACTTCTGAACTAAGGTATGACTGATAAAAGTGCCAATACTGCCAGAATCCACTAAGATAAGCACCTGTTGTTTAGCAATGGTGCCCAAGAGTTTCATAGTTCTTCTGGTGGGTTGGTGAGGCTGTCTTATCAGCAATTGCTAACACTGGAGATTCAGAGTCAAGTGCCTGATCAGGCTCATCATCAGAACTGTCTGACACTGGTTCAATGGCATCCAGAATTTCTTCCAAAACATGTAATGGAATGTGCTGAGGACACTTGTGATGATTAGACCACTAATCACCACACTTAAAGCATAAGCCCAATTTCTTGCGATGTGCTAACAATGAGGACAGTTTATCATCTTTATCTTGCTTGGCCTCTTTGCGAGCAGACACTTTACCTTTATCAGAAAAGCTTGGCTTGGAGCTGTGCTTGGGGGGTTCACGGTTGTCAGAATGGAAGAGCCCTTTCTTCTTGCACTGTTCAAGCTCCTCTTCTTGCAGCAGAGCTAAGGTACTGGCTGTCTGAACATCTTTGGGTTGATGTAGAGCAATAGCAGCTCGAATGTCCTCTTTCAGACCTCCCAAAAAACGCACCACAAAATATGTATCATCATAGGAGGGATTATAGAGCAGAATACCGTGAGACAACTTCTCGAATTGCTCCAAGTACTCAGTGACCGAGCCCTGCTGACGCAGATTATCCAGTTGACGCAACTGTGTCTGAGACTGGTCTCTATCGAATCTGTCAAAGACGGCCTGACAGAAACGGTCCCAATCCGACTCCCTGCCTCGACGCTCAGCCGTCTGCAGCCATGAAGCTGCTGCGCCCGAGAAATTCAGAGCCGCGAACCGGGTCTTCAGATGCTCCCCAACCGAATAAACCTAGAAAAACATTTCGCAACGGTCACGCCATAATCGTGGATTATCACCATCAAACTTTGGGAATTCTAGTTTGGGAAGGGGTGGAGCTCGAGGGCTGAAATCGGAATGCACGAATTGAGGAGATACTGAACCAGAGACCATACCCGTGACCGGGTGTGGCGGCTGGGATCCGAGAATCCCACCGCCCCCATCTCGGTGATTCGTGGCAACACGGTGCCCGCTGGGCCGCTCCCAGGAGGTCGCAGGTGGGCGCGTCTCCTGATGAGGAGCTAGGTTGAGGTCGAGGAGGTCCGGTCGCCGCGGAAGAGGGTGCGGGGGTGCTGTGGAGGGGCGAGGAGGCACGGGCGGTGGCGGCGGCGGTGGTGGCGCCGCCTCGAGCCGCTGAAGGCGCGAGATCACGGTCTCCGCCTGCGACAGCAACCGGTCCGTGGCTTCATCAGCCGACGACCTCCAGGTCTCCAGCTGGGACACCATCAACTCGACACCATCCAACTTCTTCGTGAAATCTTCCATGGAGGATGTCATGAGGGACTCGAACTTGGTAGGCTTGCACGGCGCCAGATCGGGAGAAACACGGATAGCAGAGCCACGCGAACTCGTTCCACGCTAGGACCTAAGCGGCGCGATGGAGGTGGTCGACGGCGCCGGAGCGGCTAACCGGCGATTTGCGGTGGCCGCCGCCGACTGGGAGTCGGTGGGCGGGGCGAGGATGTCGGAATCGGGGGTGATGCCGACGAGCGGGCCGAACGCGCCGAGGAGGCGGTGTCAGCCGGGAACGAGACGAATCGATTGGGGACGCCGAGGATCGACTAAACTGATACCAAATGTCACGCACACGCTGGTACGGGTAACAAGAAGGGAGAATCAGAGGCGCTGGAGGAGCAAGAGTTCGAGGAAGAAGAAGAACGAAGCAAGAAGAAGAAGAACAAGACAGGGACTCAGAGTACTAGTTTTCCCCTTTCTTCAGTTTATGCCGTTCCCCCGTCTGTTGCCAGAGCAAGGGGGTGTTTAGTTCCGAAATAAGAAAATTAAATTTTTGGGTGCCACGTTAATATTTGACCAGATGTCGGGAGGGCTTTTCGAACACTAATTAAAAAACTAATTTCAGAACTCACTTGGAAACCGCGAGACGAATCTTTTGAGGCCTTTGACCGCATCATTAGCACATATGGGTTACTGTAGCACTTATGGCTAATCATGCATTAATTAGGCTTAAAAGATTCGTCTCGTCGTGTACATACAAACTATGTAATTAGTTTTGTTATTTAATTATATTTAGTGCTTCATACATGTGTTCAAAGGAGAGGTGAAAATTTTTGGGTGAAAATTTTTGGTAACTAAACGGGCCGTAATAATAGTGCAGCTCATAGGCGGTTACAATAATGGGCCGAGCCCAGATAACATCCTGACTGAAGCATCATTCAATCAATCGCCCGGCCTAGTACCGGTCGATCAATAAAGGCAGCCACGGGGGCTCCGTCGTGTGACCCCCGTAACGCCGCAGTGATTGGGGATGGCAGGTGTTGGTGGTGCTACCATTGCTTACCTGATCGAACTCGCGTTGGGTCCATCGGGACCTGGATGCCATGGCCGCTGGGCTCGTGCTGCTGTCCCTGGACCCGGCACACCGGGCACCCCGGCGGGCAGCTTGGCTAGGGACGGGGGGAGCCCCCAGGGCTACCATCAGGCCAGCTTTGGAAGAACAAGCACGCAGTGAGGAACTCGTGGCACACTGGCAGGGTGACAGTGCCGGCTCATCAGAAAACCACGGTAGGAGTACAAAAGTACCTACTAGCACTAGGGTTTTTTTTACCGACCGGTGGGATCAAACCGCCGCCCACCGGTAGCGGTAAACCGGTCCGGTTTAACCGATTAAATTCAAAATCCAAATCAAAAACCTCTGTTCAACCGGTTGCTATTGGTAAGCCGACCGGTTAGACCGGTATATCGGTCTGGTTTGAGTGGTAACCGGTCAAATTCAAATTTTTTCTTTTTTGATTTAAATTCAAATGTCCGCAAAGTATACTAAATGAATGTTTGTATAACATGTTTTAGCCTAAATGAACCCTCCAATCCTCTTTTGTACTACTTTTACATTAATACAATGTATATGTAACGAGGTTCAAAAAATCGCTACGCGCTGTGCGCGCGCTCGAGCACGGTAAAAGAGTAATCGTGAATAATCGTGATTAAACGTGATTAATCGTTTCTACTAATATTGCCAAAAAAATAAAAAAGGAGGTTTTCAAGAGGTCTTACACCAGTAATTTCTTTCCTCTGGCCATCTTCTTTGCTGGACAGCAACTGTACCTACACAAATGACAACAACCTAATTAGTTTAACTGTTTAAGTTCATGAAAAAAACAAAAAGATGACAGCTGGACATTAACAATAGAATATGACCAAGAAAAGAAAGAATGAATGACAATGAGCATGAAATTAACAGCTGCAGCCTGCAGCACACCCGTCCACATGAAGTAGTAGATAGCCACATAATGACATAGCATAGTTCATAGTTCAAACTTCTAACACGAAGAAAATAAGAACTTAAAAGTCATAGCAGCAGCTAGCAGCTAGCAGCTAATAGTACATAGCACAAATGCACAATCAAGCAAAATATGATAGGCAAACACAACATGCAGCAGCCCACAGTCTAGACAGCTTCAATCCTCAAAGGAATTTACTCCTAGTATTTCATCTTCATCATCCTCAAAAGGAATTTGCTCTTCCTCATAGTCACTGTCGGCTTCAGATTCGAACTCTTCTTCTTCATGTAAATCTCTAGGCTGATTCCTTCCACTCCTACGAGGTTGAAGCTGCTCATCTGCTCCCACTGCGGCTGACCTTTCCCTACCGCGGAATGCAGACCAGAACGGCGCGGCGGACGGCGCAGGGAGGCACGGACTGCAGAGGCGGGGAAGACGGCGCGGGGAGGCGTGGACTGCAGAGGTGGGGAAGTAGAGCCGCGGCGGACCGGAACGGCACGGCGGATGGCGCAGGGAGGCGCGGCGGACGTCCGGATGAGCAGGGAGGCGCGGTGGACGAGCAAATGCGGCGGCTATGGATTGGGAAGGGCGCGACAGAGAGGTAACCCGACGGACCCGCGCCAATCTTTCCCGCCGCGCGTGATTCTTTCCCGCCCGCTTTCGCGCCGCGCGCCAATCTTGCCCCCGCTTCCCACTTTCGCGCCCGTGGGAACCGCGCGAACGATTTTCGACCGGTTACGCGCGTGTTTCTAGCGATTACACGAGGCCACGCGATTACACGCTCGATTAAACACGTCCAGAGATTAAATGCTCGATTAAGTTGTAATCGACGCGTTTACCCGGCGCGCAACGCATAATCGCGATTAATCTTGCGATTAATCGCGATTTCTTGAACCTTGATCTGTAATTTGTATACTTTTGTATGCACGCTTTTTTGTTTAACTTCATATGCTCGCAAAGTATACTAAATGAACGAATATTTAAAAAAATTTGACACCATTAGATTCGTCGCAACTTGAAGTATTTTTAGGATTTTTTTAAGATTTTTTCATTTTTTTAAATTTAAATTTGAATTTTGAATTTGGGCTGGTTTGAAACCGGCCGGAACCGGAACCGGTCCGGACCGGTTTGACCGGTAACCACAGTTTCCGGACCGGTTCCGGTCGGGATTTTTAACCCTGACTAGCACACAGGAAAATTCAAGAGGGGCAATGTTAAGTTTTTAGCTAGATGATGAAAGTTCCTATTAGCCTAAGCGAGCGGGAGACATCCGATTCCACTGTCTGTGTTTCCTCATTGTGCTCTGTTATTCTCCCTGATCACATTTATATTTTGGAGCACCATAAGTCCATAAGGTTCAGAGATCCAGCGGAGCAAATATAGGCCTAAAAGAAGGCTAACGCCCAAGATGTTATGGTTATGTATCAACCCAGTGAAATTAAAAACAAAAAAAAGAAGTTTACCTGTACCTGCAAACATATATTTCTTGATCCAGGAGTGTGGTCGCCATAGGGGAAATGCATGTGTTACATATCCATCAATCTCGGCTTAACTGGAAGGTTTTGATACAGGTTCCATGCAAAAATAAGATAAACCTGTCACCAACAGAGATGTTAATGTTTTCAGTGACGTCAGGTGCAATATTAAGTTTAGCTTAAATATAATAAGAAATTTCTTATTAAGGAGAAACCCTGGTGGATTGGGTAACTTGCAACACTTGAGTTTGCCCTGAACAAGATTGGAGAAAATCTTGGTTTTGCTGGTAAGCCAAATGAGGTCCAATACTGTCGCTGTAATTTATAAAAAAATATGCTGTCACTGTTTATGGAAGACATAAGATTACTGATGTGGTTTAAATTGGGTAAAAACTGCAGCGACGACCTGTTAACTGCAACTCAGCAAGTATAACTGGTTACAACCGATATCTGAAGCCCCAAAGCAAGGAACTGGAGATCAGAAATACTCAAACCCCATCATGATCTAGATAGAAATAGTTTCTAGTACAATTTATCTCAAACCCCATCATGATCTAGATAGAAATAGTTTCTAGTACAATTTATCGGTAGGTTTTCACAACATTAGCTATCATGTCTGAAGCATGCACATTATTGTGTGTTTTGACCATGGCCTCCGCTTCGCCTCCCCCCGCCCCCTCTCCGACTCCTCCCCTTCCAGACGCAGACACCCCCACGCCGGCGGTCACCCCGACCCCGGCGGCCACCTCCCCACTCTGCTCTCCTGGCGCACCATCCTGGCGCTGCGTTGGAGCAGGGATACTCCCCCATCGGGCAAGTCTGGAGGCGGCGCCCCCCTGCGCTCCTTCAAGGACGTCCTTTTGGCTGCGCTCAAGGCTTCGACGGCGCCGGCGTGCCCTCCCTCCTCCGCCCCTGGTCGTGCGGACGCTCGCGTCGTGGTGCGCCCGCGCGGCTCCTCTCATCCCGGACACCGTCCCGTCCCTGATGCGGACGGCTGGTTTTCTGTGGTGAGCCGTCGCAAGAGGAAGGAACTACGGTGTCTGGCGCGTCAACCCCGACGTGTTCCGGCGGACCTCCGAGGCAGATGCTTTAACTGCTTCTCCGCCCGGCACCGCGCGGCATCCTACCGCTCTGGCACACAGTGTTTTCGATGCCGCTCCACGGGTCACCGGTGCTCCGACTGTCCGGAACGGCGCGTGGTCACCTCGTCGGGTCCCCGTTCTCGGTTGGTCTGGCGGCCTGTCTCTGCTGCACCCTCGACGACTCCGGCTCCGATGGACCAGGCTCCCACTCCGGTAGCTGCGATGACCGCTCCTGGGGACGCCCCTGGCCCTAGCCGGCGACGGCAGCGCTCCCGCAAGCGGCGCAACACGGGTGGGCCCTCGCCCTCGGCTCCACCTCCCTACCCCGAAGATCCCAATGACTATCTGATCGGCTCCTCTAGTGATGATGCTAGCCGGGATGCCATTGCTGACGGCCCTGCTCGTCCGCGCTGCGTGATCAGACGTTCGGCTGCCATCGCTCAGCGGGAAGAGCGCTTGGCCGGGTGTGCTCTCATCGTCTCTGTGATCGCGGATGAGCCTGACAGCCTGAAGGAGCACATCATTCCGGCGATTGCCCGCCGGTTCAAGATCGAGGAGACCTTGCTGTCCATCATCGACTTTGGACATGCCCGTTTCCTCTTGATTTCACCGGACGAGTTCTCGGCTACGCGGATCCTCAACGACGGGCGACCTCTGTCTATCCCTCCTGGTCGCATTCACTTCATGCGGTGGACGCGCTTCTTCCAGTCATCTGCTGCGGCGTTCACCATGCCGATGGAGGTCGAGCTGCGCGGAATTCCGACGCACGCTTGGGAGCTGGAGACGGTGTCGTAGCTCCTGAGCGGCTGCTGTGTACCTAGTGTCGTTCATCCGGATACTGACATTCAGCGGGAGGTCTTCCGCATCACGGCATGGTGTTCTAGTCCGAGCTGCATCCCCCCTGTGATTGATCTGGAGATCCCGAAACCAGAGGGCGTGAGGCAGCAGGATGTGCAGACGCGACAAACGCTCTCCTACCCTGTTTGGATCTCCGCTAGGACCCGTGGCGACCAGTCGGAGGCACCGGATGCTCCACCTCCTCTGGCCACTGATCATCATCGTCGCCGACGGTGGGTTCGACATCGTGCAGCGGCGACACCTGTTGGGGGCCGTGTCTCGGTCCTATCACGGCTGGGGACCACCGATGCGGCCCAACCCCCTGCCCAAGGCACTGCTTCGTCCTCTGTTCCTGGCGTTGATTGCCCTGCCACCCAGGCGACATCATGCGGGATTGACGATGCGACGGCGGCGGCTGTGGTTACTCATGTCCCCTCGGGGCCTCCCCCGATGGCGGAACAGCTGCCCCCCTCGTCGCCTCGGCTCCCTCGTCTCCCTGGGTTGACCGGTCGGTGGACCCTGGTCCACCCGGTCACCCTGGGCCCACAATTGGCGGGGCCCTCGCCCAGGATTGCGATGCGGCCGCGACTACGCTGACACCGGTGGCCACCGTCTGTGGTGATCTCCCTACGGCCGCCACGATGTGTCTGGATTGCCTGGGTGCTGCGCCTGACTCTGCTACGGCAAACAAGGACGTGTCTCCCATCGTGTCCTATATGACGCCCTCATCGACGGCGGAGGCTGCTGCACCAAACACGACTCCTACGACTCCTGACCCCCGACGACGGCTGATTATGCTGCGACCATCGCGACCAGCCCGGCATGTCAGGAATCTGTGATCGCCGCTTCGCTTGGCACCGCCGTGCCCTGCTCGGCATTGGACGACACGCCTCCGGAGCCCCTGGCTTCCGTTGACGGCGCGTCTCTGCCACCTGCGATGACGGCTGCAGCGGACGCGGATTCTCTAGCCGTGGATGACGCGCCTCCCATTGACGGCGCACCCTCTACACCCACGGCGGATGCTCCATCAGGAGCTACGACCACCTCGGCAGCGGCTAATTCGTCTGAACCTGCAAGATCACTGGTTCCTGGTCTTGCGCGTGTCTACACCCGGCGGCTCCCTGCGCTGGATGCCGCACCTCCTGGGCCATGTTCTTCACCAGCTCATGCAAGTCAGCAATCTGGTCGGCGGGGGAGGTTCTTGGCAAAGATTACCAAGAAGACGTCGAAGATCCTCCCTACCCCGCGAGCTAACAGGCTGCGCTCCCGCACTTGTGCCCCCTGCGCCCCTCCGCGACGCAGCCATCGCATCGCTGGGATGGAACCTGCCCCCTAGTGGTGGGGACTCTCTGCGAACGAAGAAGAAGGTGATGCGGGCTCTGGGTATCATCGGTGAGACGGCCGGCATTGACCAACAAAGTCTGGAGGAATACAGCAAGCTCTTCACTGGTTCAGCACGTCTCCCCGACAGCCAGGCTTTGGCATTGTCAGCACTCTTTGGATGGGCTGCTCCGGAGGAGGAGGAACAGGGAATGGCGGCTGATCGCTGACATCTTACTGCTCATGGTCGTGTTCCTCTCTTGTGACAAATAAAATGAATCCCTCCAAGTTAATTTGTTGGAATGTGCGCGGGCAAAATTCCAGGGCGCGCCAAGATACTGTAAGAACCTTGATCACTTCCTGTCAAGCTGAAATTGTTTGCTTACAGGAAACAAAAATGTCAGGCATCCCCCGTGGGTGCATTCTTTCTTTGCTCGGGTCGGATTTTCCATATTGGCTTGAACTGCCTTCTGCGGGTGCAAGTGGTGGAATCCTGGTAGCATGGCGCCATAGGTTGGGACCTGCCAGCGCTACCAGAGTTGATAATTTCAGCATCTCAATTCAGTTTTCTCCTAGCGGCTCACAAGCAGGGTGGCTCACTTGTGTTTATGGTCCTCAAGGGGATGACAATAAAATTCTCTTTTTGCAAGAGCTTCAAGATGTAAGGGCAGCATGTCCTGGACCATGGCTACTGCTCGGTGATTTCAATTTAATTGTACGCACTGAAGATAAGAATAATGGTCATGTTAACCGAGCAATGATGGGAAGGTTCCGTCATCTAATCAATGATCTAGAACTAAGTGAGTTACCTCTGCTAGGTCGCAAATATACATGGTCTACTCAGCAGGATTCACCTACCCTTGTCAGACTTGATAGAGTTCTTTGCTCGGCACACTGGGAACAAATATTTCCTAATTGTCTCCTGCAGAGTTGCGCTACTGATGGCTCGGACCATTGCCCACTTCTTCTAGGAATGAATGATGTCCAACCAGGAAGGGCCAGATTTCATTTTGAAACCTTTTGGACCAAGCTGGATGGTTTCCATGATGTTGTGGCAGATGCTTGGGCATCTGAACCAGTCTCCCATTGTCCTTTTGACACCCTAGCAAGAAAATTCAGAGCAACAGTGAGAAGTTTACAAAGTTGGAGTCAAAAGAAAGTCGGGCATGTAAACTCACAGCTAGCTTTAGACAGGGAAGTTCTCCATCAACTGGAAATAGCTCAAGATTCACGAGGTCTCTCCAGGCTTGAAACTTGGCTGAAAAATAAGCTTAAACCACATTGTTTGGCTCTCTCTTCCCTGCAGCGCACCATAGCGCGAAGCAGATTACGCATCAATTGGCTTAGCGAGGGGGATGCAAACACAACCTTATTTCATGCCCATGCCCGTCATCGGAAAAGAAAAAATTTCATCAGTAGACTCACAACTATTGATGGGGTTGTTCTCACTAAGCATGAAGAAAAAGAGCAGAACATTTTTTATTTTTACAGCAATCTGTTGGGAAAGAGTATTGATAGGGAAGTGACGGTTAACCTGTCAGAACTAGACATGCCAAGCATTGGTCTCAGTAATTTGGAAGCACCTATTTCGGAAGAAGAAGTTTGGAAAACGATTAGCTCCCTACCTTCCGACAAAGCCCCTGGTCCTGATGGCTTCACAGGCAAGTTCTATAAGGGGTGCTGGCAGATTATCAAATTAGATATAATGGCTGCAATTTCAGCTGTTTAGAGCAGAAAGTTTGATAATTTTGAGTTGCTCAATTCTGCCTACATCACCCTCCTACCTAAGAAAGAGGATCCCTCATGCATCAAGGACTATAGGCCAATCAGTCTGGTACATTCTTTTGCCAAACTTGTAATGAAAATTCTTGCCAACAGGCTTGCTGGTACTTTGGATCAGCTGGTATCTCCTAATCAAAGTGCTTTCATAAAAGGGCATTTTATTCTAGACAACTTCATGTTGGTTCATCAAACTACCAAACTCCTACACCAGCAGAAACAACCTCGCATTCTCCTCAAACTGGATATCAACAAAGGCATTTGACTCAGTGTCATGGCCTTTTCTTCTGGAAGTTATGAAGCAGTTGGGATTTGGACCAGTCTGGTGCGACATCATCAGTGGCTTGCTCGCCACCTCCTCCACCCAAGTGTTACTGAATGGCTCCCCGGGGGGGAAAGATTCACCATCAGCGTGGCCTAAGACAAGGGGATCCACTGTCTCCTATGCTTTTTATTCTGGTCATGGATGTGCTATGCCATTTGGTAAAGAAAGCCACAGATGAACAGCTATTGCAACCTTTGGCAAGAAGAGCCTTGTAGCACAGGATCTCTTTGTATGCTGATGATGTGGTTTTATTCTTGCGACCGTCAGCAAGCGACATTGAAATCACCTTGGATATCCTGCAGCTCTTTGGTAATGCATCCGGCCTCACAACAAATCTTCAGAAAAGTAGTGTTCTCCCCATACAGTGCAATGAAGAGGACAAGATTGTTCTGCAGGACTCCTTGCCATGCCAAGTGTCTGAATTTCCTTGCAAGTACCTAGGGGTACCCCTCTCCCCATACAAGTTAACCAAAGCACAGGCACAACCCATCATTGAAAAAATTGCAGATCGACTCCCAAGCTGGAAGGCTGATTTGCTTACTAAAGCTGGCAGGACAATTTTGGTGCAGTACGTTCTCACCTCAATGCTTGTATACATCATCATGGCACTGGAGTTGCCCCCTTGTGCCTTGAAGGCAATTGACAAGATAAGGAAAGGATTTCTTTGGAAAGGCAGAAAAGATGCAAGGGGAGGGCATTGCTTGCTAGCCTGGCCAAAGGTCACAAGACCAATTTATTTGGGGGGTCTTGGCATTTCTGACCTTCAGAACATGGGATATGCCCTGCAACTTAGGTGGTTATGGCTGCAGAAAACGGACCCTCAAAAGGCATGGGCCATCATCCCCATCAAAGCTTCATCTAAAGTCCAATCCTTCTTTGAAGTGGCAGTTGAAACAGTAGTGGGCAATGGCAAAAATACTCGCTTTTGGACAGACTGCTGGCTGCTCGGCCAGAGTTTAAAACAGGCCCTGCCTCATTTATTTAGTGCTATAGCAGTCAGAGCAAGAAAAAGGACGGTTTATGATGCACTCAATGATGGAAAATGGATCTCAGATATTAAAGGTGCTTTGAGTGTCCCGGTGCTGGTTGAATATCTTCATTTGTGGGACATTCTTTCCAATGTCGTCTTGCAGCCGGAAGTTGAAGATGCACACATTTGGAAGTTCACAACTTCTGGAAAACACTCGTCCAAATCAGCATATGAGGCATTGTTTATTGGAGCAACTCTGTTTAGTCCCTGGGAAATAATTTGGAAGAGTTGGGCCCCGGGGAAATGCAAATTTTTCATGTGGACATTGGCCCACAAAAGGTGCTGGACTGCTGATAGGCTTGCACGACATGGTCTTGATCACCCACCAAAATGTCCTCTATGTGACCAGAGGGTGAAACAATTGACCACATATTGGTTTCTTGTGGGTTCACCCGGCAATTTTGGTTCATCATTCTACAGAGTTTTGGTCTGCAGGCTGTTGCTCCACAGATGAATGATCAGTTTTTTGTAGAATGGTGGAATGGAGCAAGCAGTAGGCTTTCGGGTCAAGTAAAAAAGGGATTCAATTCCATTATTATCCTTGGAGCGTGGTCAGTTTGGAAACTTCGCAACCACTGCATTTTTGATGGAGGAACACCTGCCTTACCCTGGGTTATTTCAGAGTTTAAAGAAAAGGCTCAGTGCTGGTCTGTAGCAGGGCTCGAGGAGTGTCTCACCTCCTCGCCTTGGCTCCCTCCTAGTCTCTCTTGTTGTCAGTCTGGTCTGGTCCTAGGGTTCTTTGAGAGAATCAGTTTAAGAGTGTTTTCAGAGTGTGTTACAAACTCTCCAATATTGTAACATCTTTTGTTCTAGGGGCTCTTTACCCCCGTTTTTTCCTTCTTAATATATTGATGCGCAGCTCTCCTGCACGTTCAAGAGAAAAAAAATCATGTCTGAAGCCAATGCTCAATTTTGCAGTCTTAAGTCGGCTGCCTGGCTGGACGATAATTGTGCTTTCACTAACAAAGTAAGCGAAATGATTGCATTATTATCCCCAACTGAAAGAAAATACCATTGGTAACATTCCACAACTGGGCCAGCGAAGATCATGGCAAGCATAGCTTAGTTCACTAAGAAAAAATATAGCTTAGACTGTGTGCATGAAATGCTTGATACATAAAGGCATGGAATCAAGTGCTCAATAATTAGAAGCAAAAAGTAGGCCAAGATAGGAGACCAAGGGGAACGGGTTAATTCAGCAAAGAAATCCAACCTAACCTGGCAAAGTACCAATGTACCATATCGTGCCAGCCATTTTTTAAGCTAGGCCAGCACAGTTCAATGTACTTTGGTTGTTTTGGCCTATTCAATCCCAGTCACCACCAATCCCACTGTCCCAAAATACTCTGTGAACCATGCCCAAGAGCCATGTAATTACAACTCCAACGGGGCACCAAATGATTTGGGCCCCTATCCCTGCATTCCCTACATACATTTGTCTTACAGCTTGCATATCACAGTATGCACATCAAGAATTATGTTCGATGTTAGCTTTTGGGATTCTTTGTCAAAACCAAGAACATAAAAACTTCTGTACTTGTTGATCTGAAAGTAGGATAACGATTCTTGGTAGAAAGGACCATATAACAAAACAAACATGTGCCTAACTGAAAATAATTCTGCTCTGGAGTGATGCATCCATCTCAAACACTGGTCCTGCTTGTAGAGCCATAATTAAAGATGATGGTCCACATGATTAATTAAATAGGTAAGAGAACGAATGGCTGATGATGTAATGCAGGAAGAAACAGTCATTTGTAATACTATATTCTGACTTTCTGAGAATGTGTAGAGACTGAATATATTACCATGTAGCATTGTATGAATCTCTATGAGGTTTATACTAACAATTAAACCAACAAAAAGAGAATATACGGTGTCAAAATCAAGTGGAACAAGCAATGATCAAATAGAACTACTAAAGTGTCAGAATACAATAAAGTGCCGTCAAGTACCTGTATACTTTTGAGTGCGGGCTCTTTTAAATCACATGGCTACAGCAGCCAATAATATTATTTTTGGTATTTCAAAACAGTATCTAAAGACCCAGTGCCAGGAATATAATCATAGACTCATAAATACTAAATGCATAGCCAACAAGTGTGCTACTTTTAGAGAGTTAGAAAGAGTGATACCACTACAACAGTACAGCAGATCCCAGAACTCCATCTCCTGGGAAACAAATAGACCTGTTTTCAGCATACCAAAACAGGTTCACTGAATGAGCGGGTATTAATCAGAAGTAGGTTAACCAAATTATACAAAGTAATCTCTTCTCTCTTTTCAGATCTGCCCTCAGACCTGTTTAGCTCTTTTTTCTTTTTTTTCCTTCTTCCTTTGCTTGTTTTCTTCTCATTTGTAACAGAAACTTCTTTTTTCCAATAAATTCCTGTAGGGGCGTGCCCCCCCAGTTCACTTTAAAAAAAAAGTACACAAAGTACCAAGTAGGTAATACTACTGTGATTCATATCAATGATGACAAAAGGTTAACATTCGCGTGGACAAAAGAAAATTTGGATAAACATCAGTGTAAAATGAGCAATAATGTTGTGTATGGAGCACTCAGCATAACTACAGATACTGGAATTCATTATGTTGGCTCTTCAGTAACTCATCTATACATATACAGGCCCTCAGTTTCACAGAAGCTTGAACAAAACACATCAAGTAATTGAAATGCTACAAAAGGCAAATGTAATAACACTGGAATAACTATTGATGCTATTTTGCAAAGGATTATGATTTAAAAAATGAAGTAATAACAGACTACTAAAGAGGAAAGCATGGAAAAAAAGAAGGCCTTTGCTTGGGCTTCCAATACTCATGTTGATGCACCACCTTTTCTTCTCCTTACAGCCCTTTTCACAGATGGTGGAGTTCCAGCAACTACTCCACTGGTATTCTGATTATGATTGTTCACAGCTTGCTCCTTCAGGATCTCATTAGCCTCTGGTGGTGCTCTTGGTCTGGCAGATGTTCTTGGTGACAGAGACCTGTTTGTACTAATCTGCCTCCTTAGGCGCAGTATCTCACCCTTCGCTAATGCCAATTCCTCTTCAAGATGTCTAGATCTCAATTCAAAGCTCTCCTTCTCCGCCTGAAGCCTTGTGATCAGATTCTGAGCATCCTCAGTGTTTTCCTGAGCTTCTGCTGTGATTTTCGTTTGTTCAGCGAGAGCCTTGGATAGCATTTCTTTCTCAGCTTCAAGAGTGTCATTCCTAGAATGAGTGCTCTCTAGTTCTCTAGACAGTGACAATGCACTATTGTTCATCTCATCTAGTGACTTCGTTGCCTCATCCAGATCTGCTTCAAGAGCTTTTCGGGCTTCAGAATCTACCTGCAATTGTTTCGCCAACGCTTCAAGCTCCCTATTCAAGGTTGTCACCATTTTCCTTTCCTCGACAAGCTCATGTGTGGTGGATTCCAAATTCTTGTACACATCCAGCAATTCTTTTTTCAAGTTGTCACGAGCTTCAACAACAGATGCCAGCTCATTAGAGGTGGTTTCAAGTTCTTCTTGTCCTTTTTGAACCATTTTCTTCACTGAGGCCAGTTCCTCTGAGAGAGTTTTGGTTACTGATTCTGCCTCTCCTAGTTTAATCGTCAGTCCTTCTTGAGTTGCACTCAACTCATCTTGGAGTTCAGAAATCTGTGACACCAGGTCCTGATTCAATTTATTTGCCTCCTCAAGTTCCTTGGAAAGCTTGGAAGCCTCATTTCTGGAATCCTTTAGAGCCTCTTCAGATGATTGGATCGATTCTTTTAAAGTTTCTGTGGCCACAAGTTCACTCTCTAGCATTGCTTTGGTGGCATCCAACTCTTTGTTCAACTCAAGAATTGTTTCATGATCTTTGCTAGACTCAGTTAATGCAACAGAGAGTTTTTCTTCAAGCTGTTTTATCTGATCATCTCTCTCTGATAGTACCTTGGAAGCATGACTTGCTTTTGTCTCTGAAGCAGCCTTCAGGTCTGTATACTCTTGTATTAACTCGTTAATTTTTTTGTCAGCTTCTTCTTTTTCAGAATTCAATGTTTCAAGTTTAGCATCGAGTGAATCAATCAAAGATATCTTTGAAGCAAGCGCATTCTTACTTCTATCGAGCTCTTCCTCAAGTTGCTGTATTTTAGAATTTGCATGCTCAAGGCTCATTTTAGTTTGATTAGTCAAAGCAGACAGCTTTTGGTAGTCTACTTCCTTCGAGGAAAGTGATGCACTAAGTTCCCTGATGTGCTTCTCTTTATCATCAATTTCTTGGCTCAGCAAACTTATTTTTTCCTGCAAAGAATTAATCTCTCCCAGCTTTTCTTCCAATTTACTTTCAAGCGCATCTTTATCATCCCCAGCTTGTCTGATAATACTCTCTAATCCCTGTATTTCATCCCTAAGTTCCTCAGCTAGTTTCTTCTCCTTTCTGAATTCTTCACTCAGGGATGTCAAAGACTTTTTTGCTGAAGCCAACTGGTCTGAAAGAGAAGCTTCCTGCTCCTGGAACTTCAAAGATTGCTTCTTTTGTGCTGCTTGCTCCTCCAGTAATCTTTTCTCATAGTTTTCCCTCATCAAAGAAAGTGCTGCCTCATTTTCAGCCAATTTGCTCTCCGTCTGAAGAAAGTTGAACATTAAATATATTAGGTAAATAAAATAATCAGCATCAAGGTGTTCGAAATACTTTTGGCAGCTTGTTGTATTCAAAAGAATTTACAGATGTTTGTTTTCTTGAGAATCATGGTGGGAAATGATAATATTGTTAACCATTAAGTTTTTTTTGAATATCCACTTTAAGATTCTGACCTCCCATACCATATTAAATAAAAGTGGAACCTGCAAAACATATCATATGCACTGTTTCCCCCAAACACCAATCATTGCAGCAAGGAGACAAAGTATTTTGGTACATCATAGAGGCATAATTTAAACTTGGAAGGCAAACGTGGTCAACTAAGAGGGTTAAATATTTTGCCTCAAAGCCTTCTTCAGGTTTTGAAAGATACAGTACAGACCAATTTTCATTTCACATGGTTCAAGATTAGCAGTTACTAACACAATCAAGATTTATGTGTTGCTACCTTTAGGCAGAATAGTAGTGTGTGAGCATTAAACTTTCCTTATGTGCGTATATGACTGATTAGTTTAAAATTCTCCTTTACTTCTTTCTTGACTAAGGCTATCAAAATATACAATGGAGAGCTTTGAGATGGCGTCAAATGTTGGAAACTGCACAAAACTGAGATACATACAAACCTACAAAACTAAAGAAGCTAGACATGTGTAACTAAAAAAAACAGCTGATGAAAGCATGGCATACTAAAAGACAACATTGACAAAATGTCAACGCCGAAATCAAAATAGTTTGGAAATGCAGCATCAGACTTCTTGAATTTATTTAGAAGTACATCCGTATTAATCTAGTCGCTCAACTTCAGATATGTTTATTTTTCCTAAATACAAAAGGATACTGCAGAGCAATTTCAAAGAGCCAAATAAATGGAGAGCATTTTAAAAAAGAAAAGACACTTAAGCATATAACGTAGATGCAGATAAAGTAACAAATAAAAAACCATTGCATATGACTTTAACAATATAAAAAGTTCAATAAAGAAAATGCCAGCTATTTATAGTGTATTGGACTTAGTGAAAATATATGCAAAAATGGTGACTATATGAAGACAAAATCATGCGCTGGTTTGGAGAAATTAAAAAATAATATAAATGAACCAAAAAAGACAAAATAGACTAATTGCAGGTTTGTAGATGATTTACAGAGATGATTGTCATTTAGTCTATGAAATTAAAAATTAATATCTGAACCAAAAAAAAGACAAAATAGACTAATTGCAGGTTTGTAGATGATTTACAGATGAGATGATCGATTGCAGGGCCTTTTTTTCTTGTAGAGAAGTGCCATACAGCCCACCAAGAACACCAGAGGCAGTGACTCCAACTGTACCCAAAAAGCCAAGCAGTGGATTCCCTGGATGCTGTTCTTCCACAGATTGTAAGGATGATTCAGGCTGACGAGCTTCAGTAGTAGTAGTTTCACTCTGAGATCCTTCAAATTGAGTTGTGTCAGGCTCTGGAATACCCGTTTTCCCTTCAGATGGGGGGTCATCAAGCTTTGAGACATCCTTTGTCTCTACAGACAAAAGCAATTACCATTAACAACCACACATTCATAAATTGATCTTAAGATCTTCAATGACATGGAAAAACTTCAGCACAAATATGAAGAAAATGTTTCCGTTCACTAACGTAGTAATGCACATGTGTCAATGGCAGCACCGCCAACTTAGTTTTTAAGTCAAACAATCTCATCTCAAAGCAAAATGCATTATTGATTCCAATGCCAGGTTACAAGAATACAACATACCCAGATGGTCAGTTCAGCCCATTCGTGTGGTTAGAATCAGTCATGAGAACTGTGCAAGTATGACAAAAAGATGTCTATATAAGATAACAAACCCAAAAAATACACGTTACAGCAGTTTTCAAAAGATTTGGTGGTAGTAATAACTCCTACTTTTACAGAAACTACTCATATAAGAGGAAGTTCTAACCATCAAACTTATCCTCCTTAGGTCTACAGATGATGGAATTTCGTCCGATCTTGAGCGTTTTGTAGCAATTCTCAGCTTCACGATCTACCCTTGGGGCATCAATCCCCTTTCTTCTAATAAACCCTTGGGATAATGACATGCCATAAACTGCGGGGAAGTGAGAAAAGGTGGCATCTGATCATATGCTACAAACAAACTTAAATCACTAGGAACATTAAGGTGGACAATTAGTAAACTATTCCAATTCTACATTTATTTTTTCCATCTGAATGTTAAGCTTTAATAAGAGAAACACTAATTCAAGACTGCATGTTTGTGCTTTATGAAATCCCGAGACATCCGTGGTAAAAAATATATAAAGGACTGCGGGCCTGAACGGCTGAACATCAAATTAAGAAGTTCAGCACATGGAGCAATGACTTAATTAGAACCATATGAAAACTTACTAAAATTAGATTCTGCAGTACAGAAAATAACATTCTAATTCCTTTGCAGTTAATTACATCTAAGAGCATATCAACTTTATGCACATAAACCTCTAATGCACAAAATCCACTCTCCAACTTTGACAGGGTGCAATTAAGTAGTTGCTATATACAGGGGTTGAAGGGTAGGATTTAGTTTGAGGACTTATCTTTAACTTTTTGTATATGTTCCCAAACATTTGGTCCTTTCACCAGTCTGAGTGATTCTTCCAATGCTCAATATGTACGCTAACCATTGAGGACAAAATACTGAGGGTTATGACGTGTAAAATCTGTGTTAAAGTTGCCTTAAAAGTTTGAATTTCTGCAGAAGCAACCTAAACTGCAGGTGCTGTTTTACCATCTACTGATTCCTTCTTCATCCATGGATGCATAGATTCCTTCTTCATCCATGGATGCGCCTAAGCCTAATATCCAAATTTCCTTACAGTTGTACTCAATATCCTGCATCTTCTAAACTCTTCTACCCATTGTTTGAACAACTGTTGCAGAATCTCAATTTCGTCAGCATGTGCACATGCGAGCCAAACCCGAACAACTCATCTCTCAGTCTCATGCATCCATACAAGACTATAGACTACAATGCAGCACCACTGCACCATAGTAATGTCCTCTGCAGAAACCCACGCATCACTTGATATACTCTCATATACTGCAGAACAGTTTACATTTATTAACCTCGACCGGTAGAATTCCATACGGATTTCACCGGCAAACGATTCTACAACGGAAGATAGGACTAGGACCCCAGTTAAGACGAGCAATTGGGCGCGAAACGACAATTTACACAAACCGTCCCAGGGATAACGGCACTAACCAGTCGTGGGCGCGGCCACGGCTTCGCGGAGGCGGAGGAGAGGTACGGCGGAGGCGCCGAGCAGCACCACCCGCCGCGCCAGCACGTACGCGTCCGCCGACGCCGCCGCGGACGACGAAGGGGAAGGGCCGCCATCGGGCGTCGAGGCGGACGACGCGACGACGGAGGCCGCGCCCCGCCGAGAGCGGCTGCGGCGGGAGGCCGCGACGCCGGAGGAGGAGGAGGAGGAGCAGGGGTATTGGAAGGCGAGCGGCGGCGACGGCGAGGAGAAGAGGAGGTAACCCATCCCGGCGCCGGAGGAACGGAACCCTAGCTAGCTCCGGCCCAGCGCTGGCCTCCCGCGTGCTGGCGCGTTTGAAGTTTCGGGGGAGGCGGTGGAAGCGGCTGAGGCGGAAGCGGTGGCGGTGATGGCGGATTAGGAGTCAGCCATCTCGGAGACCCGGAGGCGAAGGCGAAAGCGCAAGGGGGGGGGGGGGGGGGGGCAGCGAGCGGGTGACGATGATGGGTCGGCCCTGGAGAAGGACAATTTTGAGGCATGAATATACTCTTCTACCCCCCAGCTTTTAGTGTCCGCGGGAATCTGGAAGTGGGACGGCGAGGGGTGATTTGGGGTGTTAGCGAGTGGGTACCCATCGGCCGTGGCCGTAAAGAGGGGGACAGGTCCGACGAGGAGGCTGATCCGGAGTGTGAGTATGGGATTCCGCCACGTGGCGGGGAGGGACCACCCGGCGTACTAGCGCCATGGGAGAGTTTCCTCGTGTGTGGGCTGGGCTGTTGAAGCGCTAGGCAGGCCTGCGGTTGCCTCTGTTGGGCCTCACATTCGGTTCAAATGTTTTTTTTTGAACTCGGAAGACTCAAATGTTCCATCAAAAGAAATAGAAAAGGAAGTTCAACTGGGATATTGGAAATAGTTGATCCGCTATATTCTCTGGATAAGGTTCTTAGATATGCATTCTTCTTCCTTTCGCTCAAGCTAACGCGGTCATATACTCCCCCGTTCCAAATTATAAGTTATTCTAACTTTTTTGGAGAGTCAAAACATTTCAAGTTTAACCATATTTATACAATAAGGTACTATTTAGAATGCCAAATAAGTATTATTAGATTCTTCATTAAACATACTTTCATAGTATATCTCTTTTGTGCTATAAATTTTTGTATTATTTTCTATAATTTTTGTCAGATCTAAAAATAGTTTGACTCCCCAAAAAAAATTGAAATGGCTTGCAATCTAAAACGGAGGCAAGTAGTATTGAAGTTAACAACGCCGCCGCACACCCCACTGTGCAAAGTCAGCATACCGCACACCCCCACTCCACGGGGGGGGGGTTCTATTCGTCGCATAATGCGACGGGAGAGGAGCGCGTCGTAGAGGCTTCCACCGCCGCTCCCTCCACCTCCGGTGGATTGCGCCGCCTCTACCGCCACCTTCCACCGCCGCCGGAGCCGCCTCCGCCCTCGATGGCCGCCGGAGCTGCCTCCTCCGCCGCCATCCACCGCCGACGGAGCCACCTCCGCCTTCGATGGCCGCCGGAGCCGCCTCCTCCACCGTTGCCGCCTCTTCGCCCCGCCGTCAACCGCCCTCCGCCTCCTCCACCGCCGCTGGAGCCGCCTCCGCTCGCCGCCGTACGTGTGCGACGCGCGCGATTCTACTCGCGCACGCGATATATAGACGTCCCCCTCCACCTCCGCCAGTCAACCGTTCTTTGGCGTTGGTTGACAAATCCCGAGTATGGATGATCACATCGTAAAGATTTGTTTGATTTGTAGTTGTAGCTAGTCTTGACACAAATCCAAGGGTGCAATGCATATCTGGGAGACTGGGACCCAATTCGAACATCTTTATTGTTTGGCGTCAAATTTGTCCAGTCCTACTCTTTCTTCCTCGCGGTGGAAAACCGGAAAATGTATGGCAAAATATTCAAACGCTTTCGGTTGAAAGCGTCACCGCATGACAAACGCTGCTGCACACTGCGCTGCAGCGACGCCTCCGAGCCCCCGTGGTTGCCTAGGAACAGGCGAATCCAACGGCACCTGCCACCCAAATAAAAGACGCGGACGCTGTGCTCGGCGCGCAGCGGCAGCGCCATGAGAGGCAGCGAGGTATGGGCGGCTGCGGCTCTGAATTCAATACGAGCAGCGCGGCCTTGCCTTCCGAGCGCAAGCGCCTGCTCTGCTCTGCCAGGCTTGGTTTCCCCGATCAGCAGAGCCCATTTGAGGAAAACAGGGGGAGTGATTGGATCCATCCACCTGAATGCTACCTGCAATTCAATCATCGGATCGGATCTCTCGTGGATTTCAGCGACGCTTCCTTCTCATTCAGTGCCCATGCCAGTAGGAAATTTGCTGCTCTTCAAATGTAATACCAGTAGCTTAATCCCAGGATGGATTCAGTGATAGACTCTCGGTAAACTTCTGAATCATGGTTAAAGCTGCAGTTTTTACGGTTTCATGTTATTTTTTGACCCATCAGTTAGGTCTCGGTAAAAGATGCCTTTGAATTGTAACGGAAATCAAGTGGTTAGACCATCATCATCATATTTCCTCTCAGTTTCTTTCAGTTTCGGTACCACCGCTGCACAAAGTAAAAGAGCAATGGAAATGACTCAAAGCAGCTCAATGTCATTATCTCAGAGACGGTAGTGTGGCAATGCGATGCGCAGAGTGCAGACACAGTCACTGCAGCTGCGAGTAGGAAAGCAAGAAGAAGAAGAAAAAAGCGAGCAAGAAAAGGGATGAGATGGGGGCACTGGCCGGCCAGCCAGCAGCCTTTGGATCAAAACTACAGTGGCAGGCCGCAGGCAGGCGACCTCTCTCTATCTCTCTCTCCCCTTTCTTTCCGAAAAAGCCCAGATCTCTCCAGGTTTCCAGGACGAGCGGCGATGACCCACCATGAGCGCACCGTTTCTTCAGTTGCTGAAACAAAAACAAGCTGATGATGACGGCGACGCGCACCGGTGACCGGCCACCGACGATCGTCTCTGAACCCTCGCCGTGCGAGGAGGAAAAAACGGCGGCGCGTTCGTCGCCGCGGCGGCGAGACGGTGCGCGGTGGGCTGGGTGGGGGACCGGAGGTCACGTCGTGACCATCATGCCGGCCATGAAGACGTCCTCGTGGATGGAGGAGCACGAGGAGCGGGGGGAGATGCTCGCCGTGTTGTTCTCGGCCTCCTCTTCGAGCTGGATCTCTTGGTCCCGGCAATTGGCGCTGCAGAAGGCCTTCTCGCCCCTGCAAGGGCACAAGGCAAAATTGTTCAGTGTCGCTCGTTCTTTCTGAATTCTGATGCCGGGATCAATTATTCAGTTCAGCCAAATAATGCACATTGATGGGCCAAAGCTTATCTGTTCAGTTAATCATCGTTCCCGTTTGCAACCATCTCCAACCAAAAGAAATGGAATCTAGTGATGATTCAACATGCTGTTCAGTTCAATATAATATTCCATTCATGTACTTCCAAAAAAAATATTATTTCTTCTGCCAAAAGAATTAACTTGCGCTCATATGAGCAGTGCAGAAACTCGATTAGTGCTTTTCTTTTCATTCAGGTTAATGTGCATTCTGCAAGATATCTCTTTTAACTGAAATGCTTTCCCCCCAAATGATCCAGCTGATGCAAAAATAGAACCATCAGTTGTTTGAGTAGAATCGTAAAACAAGATGGTGATTGCATCGACGTACCGGTAAATGTAAATGTCATTGCCTGCCAGCTTCTTCTTGCAAGTGAAGCAAGAGCTCAGGAAGTCCTCGGCCGCCGGGGCAAGCCCCGCGGCGCGCTTGACCACGAAGTAGCACCCGGCAGCTCGTTCCTCCACCTCCATGGCGGCCTCGTCACTGTCCCCAACTGTGTGGGGCTCCAAGATGCAGTCGCCGAAGATGTGCGTCGTCTTCGGGTTCGGGCCGCGCGCGATGATGCGGGTGTAGTCCTCCGACTGCTCGATCTCGCTCGCCGAGACCGAGCCGATGAAGCGCGGGGCGCCGGCGGCGATGGACGCCGGCAGCGAGCCCGGGCCCGGGAGCTTGCCGAGATCGAACGAGTGCCGCTTGCCGTTGCTGAGGTGAGCGCCATCCGAATGGGTGGCCTCAGGACCAGACTTCAGATCCCCGTGGTGGAACCTGCTGCACGGCACCGAAATGCCGGCGGCGGCCGCAGTGTCCGGGGCGGGGCAAGACATCGTCTTGCCGAGCTCAGGGTGCGAATAGCCGCCGCCACCGCCGCAATCTTTGGGCAGGGAGCTGTACGATTTGAGCCGCAGGCGCGGGCTGAGGAGGCAGTTGGTGGCGTCGCCGGCGAGGGCGTCCACGAGGCCCGGGGCGCCCCAGGTCCTCGGCGAGCGCGGCGACCGGAGCAGCAGCGCCTTGGGGTCGAGCGGCGACGTCGGGCTCCTCGACGACTCGCCGTCGGACGGGCGCTTGGCGGCGAACCCGACGAAGAGCCGCGGCACGGCGAAGAGCGCGGTGCCGGCGCGGGGCCTGGCCTCCCCGCCGGAGGAGTCCGGGGCCGGGTCAGACACCATCCTCCGGAGCATCGCCGGCCGCCGCAGACCCAACCAACCTCCTGAAACCGGGATCAAGAAAAGGGCAAAAGATCACGAATCCATCCCGTCCGACAAATCCACAGAACGTTCTCGCATCTCGCCGTCCAAGATCGCACCGCCCTCGCCAACAACTACCCACCACAAGAAAGTGAAGCTCCCCCGTTCTCAGCGAGGCATCCCGTTCTCGAGGAGCACGACGCGCCCAGCTCGTGAGCGGCAACAAATAAGGCGAGGAAAGGGGGAGCAAGCAGCAAGCAGAGCAATGCGAGCAGCCCCGGCACGAGCTCACCCTTACCTTTTCCTCTTTCTCCTTTAGCAGTGTTGCTCCCCTGGTCCTCGCCGCTTTACCTCACCTCTCTCCCTCCTCACGCGCTCGGCAATGGCGCTGTGCGAGGGGGGAGGAGAGGGGGAAGAAGGGGAAGAAGCTTGTGGGGAGGAGGGAACACGGTGGCAGTAAAATCACACTGTCCTGCCCCTACTTGTACGACTGATACCCCATTCTCTCTCCTCTCTTTGTCCCTTTGCATGCATCAAAATCAGAGGAGAGAGTTCAGTCTTGTGAAATACACCACCACCCACCTCCGCCTGCCATTCATGGACGTCAGAGGAAGGGAGGCAGATGTAACATTTTAAGGCCCCGACATTTTAGGGTGTGTTTGGCAGGGATTCGGCTCTTCTAAAAACAGTTCCGGTTCTGGCTCCTCAGATGGAGCGGCTTCTCTGGTGGAGTTGGAGCCGTTTTAAAAAATGTTTGGCAAAACAGTTTCACTTGTTAGATTGATGTGTAAGCCGCGTGAAGCCACGATTTCATGGCTTCACTTTGCCTGTGTAAGCCGCCGACGGCTTCAGAACCGGCTTCACACGTGAAGCCGGTCCTGAAACGAACGTTTGGGAGGGCTTCACGTGAAGCCGCTCGTGAAGCCCTCCCAAGAGCCGTGCCAAACGGGGCCTAAGAGCAACTCCAACCCACCCCTCTTCGCGTCTCCTATTCTGGTTTTAGGAGAGAGAAACCCAAAAATCCCCTCCAACCCATCTCTCATCAAGTTCCTAGCGATATGAGGCCTCTCATCCGCGAGCTCCGACCTCTTACATCCAGGAGTTCCGGTCTGGACTCTCATCCGCGTGAAGGAGCAACCGTCGCCCCTTCCCACGCCGGTTGGGACGCCATTCTCGTTAGGTATGCTTCTTCCCGGCGTCTCCATCTATTTTTTTTGCAATCGACGTAGTGGATCTAGGATGAGAGAGAGCTGCCGGCGGCTGGTCTATCGAGCAGCCTGCTGCCGGATCTGCGCCCCGTGTGGCCGGATTCGCGCGGCCCCTTGCTCTGAAGCGGCTCGTCGGCACACGCGCGAGCGCCGTGCGGGCGCTGGGCCCGCCGCCAGGTGCCGCCGCGACCGCCGGGGGCCGCCACACGGGCGCTGCGCCGGCCTCCCGTGCCAGCTGGGCGGGTTCTGCGCTGGGCCCCGTGGCTTGCGGCGCGGGGGCTGAGCCGGCCTCCCGCGGCCGCCGCGCGGCCTCTGCTCGGGCGCTGCGCCGGGCGGGCTCTGCGCCGGCCTCCTGCGGCCTGCGGCGCGGGCGCTGAGCCGGCCTCACGCGGCCGCCGCGCGGGCGTCCAGCCGGTCTCCCGCGGCCGCCGCGTGGGTGCTGCGCTGGCTGGCCTCCAGTGGCTGCCGTGCTGGCCTGCTAGCGCTGCAAGGAGAGAGAGCTTGGGGTAGACTGCTAGCGCGCGCTGGAAGGAGAGGGATCTTGGGGAGGAGAGGAACAGGGCAATTGAACAGCCCATTTTCTTGCCAATTTTCTTGCGTAGCTTCAACAGAGCTATTGATTTCTAAAATGTTCTTGCAATTTTTGTGTGACATGGTTCGATCTGATAATGTAGGGAGCAAGATGGAACCATGGATGATCGATATGCTTGCAGGCAATGGTGGTGGCAGCCACGATCTGGAAATACATGGGACCAATGCTGGTGGCAACCATGATGTGCAAGTTGTTGAGACTCAACATGGTAGCCCACAAGAGGAACAAGTATTCAGAGAGGCTGCAGTTGTTGAAGCTACCACTGGTGTGAAAGGTAACAAGAAGAGATCCAAAAATTTTAGTGTTAAGGAGGACAATCTGTTGGTGGCAGCATGGTTAGAAATTAGTATGGATGCAGTACAAGGCATTGATCAACCTCGTGCTACTTACTGGGAAAGAATTCATGAGCACTACCACTTGCACAAGGATTTTGAGACTGATCGTAATTGTGGTTCTCTTGCTCATCGTTGGGGTATCATTCTAGAAGCAGTTAACAAGTTCTGTTCATGGTATGGTCATGTGCAAAGAAGGCAGGAAAGCGGTTTGACGGAGCAAGATAGGGTATGCATTGTTGTTTTATTATTTCAGCATTTAATTTATTGCTTTGCTAACAACAAGATATGTTCATTCACACATAAATCTGGTGTGTAGGTACTTCAAACCTGTGAAGTGTTCAAAAAAGAGGAAGGCAAAGCATTTTGTTTGCTGCATTGTTGGAACGTCTTGCGGTACGAGGAAAAGTGGAATGAGACATGTGCAAACAAGAAACAGAAGACCAGCATCAATGCTAGTCCAGGGGCATCTACTCCTCCAAGCTCTACAAATGGTAATGAACAGGACTGTGCTAGTCAGTCCACAGAAGCTACCAATGCAAGACCTGATGGTAGGAAGAAGGAGAAAGAACGCCTGCGCAAAGGTAAAGACCCCATCTCTCCTACTTCAAACCTTTACATAGATGCTATGGAGAATTTGTGGGCTAAGAAGAAAGAGATGGAAGAGATGAAAGAGCTGGAAAAAAAGAGCAAAACGATGAGAGAATTGCATTAGAGATGAAAAGGCTTGAAATAAAAATGGCTGCAGAGAAGGAGAGGAGTGACCTGCAGCGAGACCAGCTTGAACTAAAGAGAAGGAAAGAAGATGATAAGGTCATGAAAATGGACCTTCGTGGTTTGGATGACCGTCAACGTCGTTACTATGAGAAGATGCAAGACGAGATCATTTCTCGACGCTTTGGTGGAGCTTGATATTGAGATGGACTTGTACTTTAATTTAGCTGGTATTGTATGGACTTGTAGTTTAATTTAGCTATCCTGGTATTGTATGAACTTGTGTCCTGGTATTGTATGGCTTCGGACTAAATTATGGTTATGCTGCCATGGTTATGATTCATACTAAATTATATGCTTTATTGGATGACTGGGACACAAAAGTACATGACTGTGAAACAAGAGTACATGATAAGGATACAACCAAACTAGCTAAATAACTCTAATAAAAAATAGCTAAATAACTCTAATAAAAAATAGCCACCCCGTCTTGGAGCACTCATACCCTCGTACTGCGTGTGCACTATGTGTAGAGCCGAAAGGATCAGTTCATCATCGTCATCCGACGACGATGATGAGGAGTCTAAACGAAAAAGAGAGCTCATTTCAGCAAGAGAAGGGAGAATGATTTGGTGTGATCTCCAGTGTCCAGGCATCCGCATATATATAGATGTGAGAAAACTAGCCGTTTGAATACTAGCCGTTTGAATACTAGCCGTTTGAATACTAGTCGTTGGAAAAACTAGCCGTTTCAATACTAACTGTTGGAAATAATAGCCGTTGCAAAATATGGGGTTTAAAGTAGCAGTTCGAAATATAGCCGTTGTGAATAGTACCTTCAGAATTACTGTAGTTGAAAAACGGGTTCTAAATATTATAGTTCTAAATATAGCCGTTGGAAATAAATCATGCAAAAATAAAATGGTAATTCGAAATAATGCTCATGGTAGTTACTTTATATGAATAAAGAATGAGGGAGTTGGAGATATAAGAGTTAGTATGAGAGGTCTGTTGGAGTTCATTGTGAAATAGGAGAGAGAAATAGGATGAGAGACTCTCATATGTGTGGAATAGGGGGCCAAAAATAGGAGGTGGGTTGGAGTTGCTCTAACTGTTGCCCCGCGCTGTACGCGTAGAAATACGGCCTGGCACGTACAGCACGGCGCGAGCTGAGCTCCCATCGTCATCGACGAGACCCTTCTGGGCCCCACGCCGTAGCCTTGCTTTTGACTTTTTGAGGCTGCCTGGCCCTGGCCTGTCACTTCAATTTCATGCTGGAGTGATTATTCCAAAAAAATTCATCCTTGTGTGTTATTCGGGGAAAAAATCCTACCGGTACTACAGTACTCTAATTGCTCAAATTATTAATTATTTTAGTTTTCATAGATTTTACTGTGCATCTACATATGTATCATGTCTAGATACATTGCAAAATCTATGAGTCTAGAAAAGTTAAAACAACTAATAATTTGAAATAAAGAGTACTTATTAGAGAAATATTTTTGCCATTTTTCTTAAAAATGGAAGCATAAATATTTCTGATCAGTCTCGGTAGGAAAAGAAAACACAAGGATCATGGTACGATTTTTTGAAAACTTGCAAATGTTATCGGTCCATTGAACCTAGGCGTTTGTTTGCCCATGTTTATGATCTTTGAGACCACGTTTATTTCATGCTCTTCTACAAAACCTGCGCCACGGCCGATGACCTGAACGGAGATGAACCTGGACGCTTTTCCACGCACAAACTTGAACACCCCGCAGCCCTTCATCACTCCTGAACGCTTTCATCACATAGAGCAAGTTTTATGGTCCCAGCCTGCTGCTGGCTGGGAGCCCGCGCTCCGCATATCGCAGAGCTCGCTTTTAATGCGTTACAGTGAGAGCGGGAGCCTCTTCGCCCGGCGATTCAGCAGCCGCCCGTTCGTGCTCTCTCCTCCCCACGTCGGATCCCAGCCGGCTTCCAGTCTCTTATAATACCTGCTCTTACCTGAAACTGAAACCCCCCGAACACATGAGAGAGCATGTTTAATAAAGTCGCCGAGTACTCGCCGACTGCCGGCGGTAGTAGTGGCGGGCCCCGCTGCTGCGCGCGCAGTTTGGCCAATGACTGCGTTCGGCAGGCAGGAGCCGGAGTGGTGTGAGAGAAAAACATTGTTACCTGGCTGGTGGCTGGAGGCTAGTGCTGGAGCGATGTGAGAGAGAAATACTGTAGGACTGGAGGTTAGTGCACCAGCCGAACACGGTAAATGTCAGCAGCCGCAGCTTCATTTCGCCGGGGCGGAGCGGGTGTGTAGCAAGTCCCCTATTCTCTTCTCTCTCTTCATTTCTCTCTCTACCACGTAGATATGAGCCAACTAGTAGGCCATCATAATACTAGCTTTGATTGAGGTTTTGAGGATGCATCCAACTTGTCCACTGTCGTCACTCGTCAGCTCACTAGCTCATCCCAGTCCACTGACCAAAACCACCTCTGCAAAAATCGCTCAAACTTTTATTAGTTGGCGTAATCACTGCCTCGCACATGAGCGGTTGGAGGAGGGGGCAGGGAAATAAATCCGCATCAAGAGCCAATCAGCACCGTACCTGCTCCTAATACGCATCCACGCTGCATCGGGGATGCAGAATCATTGGACTTTCAGGGCTCGCCACCCCCCTTTCTCTTCTTTCCTTGGCGCTCAGCTCAATGCCAATGGGGAGTAGCTGCAAAAGGGAGGAAATCAGTGTGTGCGCATCGCAAGCTTTGCTTTGCTTTCCTCCTCGAGTTTCAAAGCTGTTCTTGATTCAGAATTCAGATCGTGCTTTTGTTTTTGCCGGTCACTATTACTGTCGCTGCTAAAAGTGTAAAAGTGGTTTCTGAGTTTATTCACCGGCGGTAACTCGGCTTCTTTTTTTTTTTATTGACACTACCATCATCTCCCTCCCTCCTTCTGTTCCTCTTGTGAGCTCGCTTTCTGAAAGTGGCCTTGCTTTGGTTCCACTGTTACAGTCTTTGCACCTAGCATGATGGCAGTACAGTACTGGGGCGGCAGTGGTGTGGCCTCACTGTGCCGGGGGGCGTGGGGCCTACGGGCAGCGGCACAGGTTCCACCCCCCTGTAGCCTGGTTGCCGTTGCGAGCTCGAGCACGAGCAGGAGGACGGCGCCATGTCTCTGAATCTGAGCGCAACGCATTCATGCCCGCACGTCCATCGGGTTCAATCCGCGGATGGGTTGGTTTCTTTGCTCGTGCGATCGCCTCAGGGACACTGTTCGGTGGGGCCATCCGCGTACCGCCTGCGATCGCAGACGGCGATGGTGAGAGCAGAAACTGACGGCGATTGGTTGTTTTTTTTTACCGCCCGAATGATGCTGTAAAACCTGGGGCCCAGAGTGGCATCACCGTGTTGGGGTTCTGTGAAATTGGAGGTGTGGTTTTTTCTTCTTCTCTTTTTTACTCAGATAAATCTGGAAGTAATCGAGTTTTGCCTTGAGTTTTGCCTTGAGGCCCCGACAAGCTGCGCGCAAGCTTTCAGGTGCCCTGCGCAGCTCCACGCCACGGCTCGACCTCACGCTCGGCACCCGATGCTTGGGCGGTTAACTCCGTTACCTCCCCGGATCCTCTGCGCCAGGATCTTTGTGCGCTTCTGCCTTGCTTGCTCGCCTTTTCTTTTCTGTTTCTTGATTTCTTCTCTTCGGAGAGCACAACTTTGAACTTTCATTGCAGAATTTCCGTGCACAGAGGCAAAGGCAGTTGACGATGCGTCCTGATCGCTTCGGGTAGGCTGACTTGCTGAGTTGCTGTGGCTGAGCACCGAGCACAACGGGAGGCCCACATGTGTGCGCGCAGGCGCAGAAGATCCCGATCGGTTTTGATGCAGCCGCTCCTCCCCATGCTTTCCGAGCTGGATCTTCTGCAGCCGCATGCCCGCATCACCGTCCATGATCCAGTTTATCGGACACTGGAGGAGCGGAGGTTCGATCGAGGATGAAAACCTAAAAAAAGAATCCTATCATATTTTCTGCTAAAGCAGAAATCTGCTGTGTTTCACTGGAGCTCTAAGTTCAGGTTACTTCAGTAACGTCATGCAGCTCAGAGATAACACACGGGTGAAGTTCGAAGGATAATAAAAGGCAGAAGCAGTTTCGCAAAAGAAAAAAGAAAAGAAAAAAAAGGCAGAAGCACTGGCTGCTCCGGACGTACTCCTAGACCAGATGATGGACGGCCAGGATGGTGCCTGATCTGATCCTTCCACCCGGTCATGAACGCGAGAGGGGAGCGCGTCGCGCCGCGGGGAGCGGGACCACGGCTGGCAGTCTAGCCTGCGGCGGGCGGGGCCCACAGGGCAGCGAGAGGGTGAGAGACAGAGGGAGGGAGCGCTCGCTCGCATTGACGACGACAAAGCTGAGTGACTGGCCCAGGCCCCTGCCGTGGGGCTCACTACCACGCCCTCTCTTCCTTTCTTGAGATTTCCAAATTTCGAGTATTTCTGAAAAAGAAAGATATTCTTTTTTGAAAGGTGAAAAGAGAAATTCGGTTACGTATTTCTGAGGCAATAGTTTGGTTTCATGCACTTGCCGCTAGGGAAAGTCTACCGTTCGTTGAGCCTAAAAATTTGCACCACTCATAATTTTCCACCTAAAAACTAGTGATATTTGGGTAATGGTCATCACTTTCTGAGAGAAATTTGCTGCGAGAAGATTTAAATTGAGCCGTATCGTTTGCAGACGAGAGAGCTTTGGTGGAAATCATGGTGGCATCAGAAGAGGACAAGGAAAAGCTGGGGCGTGTGCGCCCTCGTAGTGAGCAGCCGAGGTCCTTTTCCCTGTCGTCATCCGGACGGGCCGGGCCCTCCCACGCGCACGGATCGCGAGGCCCATCTGACGGCCTACCAGGAAGATCCGCCTGCGATCGTACGGCCCGAGGGGGCGGGCGGGGAGCACCGGCCCGCACGGCGGAGCCCCCACCGCACGTGCCTGCCGACGCGTAGCGCCCTCAGTACTGCAGGGAGTAGTACTCTACCGTGCCGGACTGCCGGTGGCTCTCCGTACAAACATTTAGCTCTTCTGTAAATTTGAAAAAAAAAGAAAAAATTACGACACCTTTAACAAGTTTAGTTTTCGTCTCTGAGTTTTCAAATGAAACTAAAGCAAACCACTTTTGTTTTCTACACCCGAAACAGAAACAGTGTTAAAAATGGAAGCGGCACGTGAGAAGCTCGCACTGTTGCTCGTTTGTCCACACCCCCTCCGTCTCAAAAGCAACGCGAGCATGAAAAAATATCGAAAAAATAAAACTTGAAAGCACTTTTCACTGCCGACCTGCTGCAGCTTCAGCGGTAGGAGTAGATGGTATGCTGGATCGTGTACATGCTTTTGCCATCAGGTGACGCAGATGAACACACAGGAAGCAAGAGGCGCTTTATCCCCCGGGTAAAGCTGGGGGTCTTTCACGTGACGTGCTAACGTATCAGCTCGTCACACGACGCGCTAGCATTGGTGAAATTAACTAAACTAAACTTGCATGTATTCGTATGGCATGATGGTGCTTAAAGTCACTAACAGTAACAGCACACACTGTCTTGTGGACTCATGCAAGTAGGTGTGGACTAATGGACAGGGCACCGGAATGTTGAGCAGCTGATGGGACCTGATCAGAGATTCAGAGGGTAGCAGGAGTGCTAGTTTTTCTAGTGCTCAGGTTTCAGGTTTTCAGCAATGTAACAGGTGCCTTCTTCTGATACTGTAAGCAGTGTAAGTGCGTAATTATTTTACTGCTGTGCACTTACAGGTCCATGGCTCCACGTAAGTAGTAGTAAAATATTACTGCACTCCCTGAGACCTTGACGGAAAGTGAGTGACTGCGTATCAGATCATGGGAACATTATACTATACGATGAGGTCCTGGCAATTGCTACTACTGTGGGGAGTTTTTCAGTTGAGCTTGTACTTGTCTGGGGCTTGCAGAGAATTGTTTACCCAGATGATTCCTTCTTCTCGTTCTTCTGTTTTATTTTTTACCCGGGGGTAAATCCGTAAATGTTGACCTACCTACGTACTGCAGGAGGAGGGTGCGCTTCACGAGAAACTAAAAATTCCCGGAGAATATTGTGGACCATGCGCCGCAGCGAGGTTTATTGCGGCCATTATTCTACTTGAAGGGAGTGGTCTCGCAGCAATTGCGTAGCATGATGGCACCAGGGGCAGAGCACAGTGCCAGAGAAATTATTTACTTTTTATATGGCTCCAAATATTGTAAATTTGCAAAAAAAAAAAAGTCCTTGGGAAAGGCAACTGCCAAATAGCGTTGCCTCCATACGTCACTGTGCTTGGGACTGTGCAAGGTTCCAAGCAAACAATGGCGAGGTGTCTGTTGGTGGTGGCCGTGCGACCGATGAGCACCTTGCGATTGCTCCTCCTCTTGATGCTTGCATAGTTTTGTCTCTAGCAAGATTTAAAAATTTGAGTAAACAATTATTTGCAATTTTGTCTGTTGGAGGAGCACTCTGCGCTACTACTACAACCATCAAGAATATAGAAAGTCTTTGGCAAGGAAAAAAAATCTATGTTTCCAACCACCGCTGGAGCTATTTAAAATATCATTATTCTGTGGCGAATTTTTTATGTTCCAATTTAATTATATAATGCATTCGGAAGTCGTGCGAATAATAAAAAACACTAGCAACATTGTTTTGGTTCCCTCATGCACTAGTTAGGTAAGATTTTTGTTGTCTTGTTACCTTTAGAAGATCCTGCAAGGGCATATTCTTGGGTTAAAGAGGTTTCTATTGTTATACTTTGTTTTGTTTGGGAGGTGATGATACAGTACTGATCCTCTCTTTTGCACGGTGTATTTTGTTAGCTGGGACAAAGCTATAACTGATAATTACTCTTTTGTGATACAATATTATTAGTGTAATAACATAAATGAGTTTATCTAATTACATCAATTATGTGTCACAAAAGATATATATTAATAAAGTAATCACTGGTAAAAAAATTATCCAAGTGAAACGAAATAAGCATTTATAATTTCAAATATATATGGAGTAGTAGTTTCAAAGGGAATAAAAAGGACGGTAGATGGGGAAAAGAAGATGGCGGATCAGTGCAAGTGTAAGAAATAAATGAAAAAATGGCTGATGGTTTTAAATTAATAATACGAGGCACGTACGCATAATCTTATAGCTGAATTTTGATCACACCCAACAAGTTTTTATAGGTGGAATATTCCCACCTGTTGCACCTTGTTTACCATCCCTATCTATACTATGATCATAGAATCTCTAATAGTTGGACGCAGGAATTAACCAGCAAGGAAAGAAACCCTGGACCTACCCTGCCTGGCCCTTTTGTTTAAGACGATGGGAATGGCTACATGTTGTCCAAAGCCTATATGATTTGTTTGTAGTGGGGTACTAAGCAGGGCCCACGTCACGATCATAGCATGGGCCATTAGGATCCGATCGAATAATTTTTAGGGTTGGGACCTTAACCTCACTTGTATATTAGTTCTCCAATTTTCACACTTGTCTGTTTTTTTTAAAAAAATCAATTTGTGCCATTGAATCTCTCTTCTTCGTTTTCCTCTTGCATACATATATATAATTTTCGTTTACGCGGTAAAATTTAACGACTAGGTCATATGCAATATTATTTAAGAAGCATTCAACCTATGAAGCCCACCTATACAAGCGATGAGTATACATCTGCGTATGTATGTGAGTATCTGCGTCTGCATTTTTAAAAGAAAGCATCATTTTTTTCTTAGAAGATAACATGTGTCAAAAAAGTGTGCTCGCTATTTAGTTCCTACTCCAGCTTATATAACGGTAGCACTACTACAGACAAGTGATGATAGATCATGCATATACATTCGTGGGGGTCGATCAATCCCAAAAGCTTGTGCACGCTGAAATCTTCGCAGATGCGGGCCGGGGGACTGACCACTGAAGTGCCGACCGGTCAAAATGGAGGCATGCCCACTCGATTACCTACTCGTAGTACTAGCTTAGCACTAGCAGCTAGCTTTCATCCATGTCGATCAGAGACCGTGCTGGCTTTAATCCGTGGGATCAGGGCGGACACTGCTTACCCTAATCATTCCCGGCGTATCATTCATCTCCGGCACATCATATCGTGCCCCAGGCCCATCATGGTAATCAGGCAGGCAGGCAGGGCTCGATGATTGGGC
Organism: Panicum virgatum; assembly: GCF_016808335.1. Lineage (NCBI taxonomy): Eukaryota > Viridiplantae > Streptophyta > Magnoliopsida > Poales > Poaceae > Panicum > Panicum virgatum. Next base: position 5,176,027 of record NC_053149.1, on the reverse strand, counting down.
GCAGGAGAGAGAGAGAGAGAGAGAGAGAGAGAGAGAGAGAGAGAGAGAGAGAGAGAGAGAGAGAGAGAGAGAGAGAGAGAGGAGACCGAGTGAATCAAGGCTGCCCTCGCGGGCCGCACGTCGTCGCTTCTTTGGGCTCTCAGGGTGCGGCCTGCTAAAAGTATCTGGGCCACGGAGGCTAAAAGTATCATGCCCATGCCACATTTTTTTTATTTTTTTGAAATAAACATGCCGCATTTCCGAAACAGAGGTTGCAAGTGATGTGAACTTAGGAAGCATGGTTTAAATCATTGAATAAAACAATACTATATGATGAAAAGGTCTGCTGATACAAAGAAAATGGTAAGAAAAAAAACAGAGGAATACTGAATGATCAGGTGGATTTTGAAAGGAGGGCGGAATTAGAGAAGGTTGATGGTGATCAGCCCCCCTTTATTAGCCAGAACCAGTCAATTAGGAGACCTCCAAAACCGGATGCACAAGGAAGATGCAGACGGCACCCTCAGTCGAGAAGAAACGCTCTTGTCGATCTGCCATTGCCAATGCTGCTCCCGCCGTGGTGGTTCCCGCCACCGCTTCCACCGCCGGTGCCGGTGCTTGCTCCGTGGCCGATTGCCCCGCCGCCGCCCATGCCTCCGCCGACACCTGCGCCCAACCCGCCTCCAGCACCACCGCCGGCACCTGCTCCGTGCCCGCCTCCGGCGCCGCCGCCGGCACCTGCTCCGTGCCCGCCTCCGGCGCCGCCGCCCATGCCTCCGCCAAACCCACCTCCCGTGCCCCCACCGAACCCTCCACCAGCGCCGCCTCCACCTCCAAACCCACCGCCACCGCCCAGACCTCCTCCTCCACCAAATCCGCCACCCGTGCCACCTCCGGCTCCGAAGCCGCCACCCATGCCTCCGCCAGCTCCAGCTCCAGCTCCGACACCAAACCCGCCACCAGCTCCCGCACCACCTCCGAAGCCGCCGCCGCCCTTCCCACCACCGAAACCCATTCCTCCACCTGCGCCCCCACCAATACCGCCTCCTCCTCCAAAGCCACCACCCCCACCCATCCCACCGCCAGCTCCAGCTCCATCACTGAGATCGCCTCCCGAGCCACCTCCAGCACCAAACCCACCGCCAGCACCGCCTCCTAATCCACCGCCACCACCAAGTCCCGAACCACCACCAAGGCCGCCTCCTGCACCAACTCCTACTCCAAAACTAGCGCCACCACCCACTCCGAATCCTCCGGCGGCTCCTACTCCCCCGCCACCACCAAATCCGCCGCCGCCACCAGCTCCGCCTCCAAGTCCGCTGCCATCACCAAGACCACCTCCTCCACCTGCTCCTGTACCTACTCCGCCTCCGCCTCCAAGTCCCCCGCCACCACCTGCGCCGCCTCCGAACCCAGCGCCACCGCCTACACCTCCTCCTCCTCCAAATCCGCCACCACCGCCCACCCCCCCTCCTGCACCCACACCCACACCCACACCACCTCCCAGTCCACCACCAGCACCACCTCCAACGCCGCCTCCAACACCACCTCCTATTCCACCACCAGCACCTCCTCCAACTCCGGCTCCCATCCCAGCTCCAGCACCGCCACCACCACCCTTACCATGCCTATTATCACAATCCTCGGCACCGATCATGCCAGGCCTCCACGCCACATGCTCACGCCGTGCCGCATCGGTGCTCGCTGCCCACACGGCGACGGTCACCAGCAGCAGCAGCACCATCGCTCGCAGGTTTCCCATGGAAGAAGCCAGCTTATTAGCCATGGCTCCTACCGCTTCCAGCTCTAGCTACAGAGAAGCCTCTCAAGTGATCTGTGTGCAGGGGAAGCGAGGGCGTATTTAAACGCGGAGTCCAGGGCTCTCAAGCCGCTTGGGGTTTAATCGGATGTGGCGGGTGAGTGGCCGGCGAGCAGGGGAGGGTTGACTTAAATGCCCGCGCTCGCTGCCTTTTGACTTTTTCGAGGTGGACTCCGCATGCATCTACGTGACCCGGCCGCAAAGCTAGGCTCGCATGCATGCAGTTCAGCAGCTACGACGCCGCCCTGCTCTGCATGAGGTTGCTTGATTGGCTTGCGTCCTTTGGGCTTGTGACCAGTGCTCGGAGCTCGGACGGGTGCATTCATGGCTGCCTGCTGCATGGGGCGAAGAAGAAGCGTGGTTGGGGCCAACGGCAGGGGAGGACTCGGGAGGAGGAACAGCTTGCCATCCACGGACTGCTCATGCTATGTGATCAGCCTAGCTGGAGCCTTAAGCCAAACCCGACTACTATGGCTCTGCCTGGCCTTTTTCACTTTAGGCAAGACTGTTCTCTGTTGTGGGCAGTTAAGAGGGATTCAGGTTTCAGCTGGCTGAAACCAGAAGGAAAAAGAAAGAGACGACATCAATGCTGTATTTACCAGCGCATAGTTTCAGTAAAACGAGTAAATTGATGAGTCAATAATTTCGGACAAAAGCCCAGGCGCATCACAGTGGCACAGATAAGATTCAGGACAAAGGTAACCTCGTGAGCTAGCTAAGACACAAGGCATATATAGGCTCTGTTTGGAACCAAATTTTTTTCAGAAGTCCCTATCACATCAAAAAGAATCTTACTATTTTATAATATTAAATAAAATCTGTTTATAAATGTTTTTTTGACAGCTGAGTGCTTTTTCGCGAGACGAATCTAATGAGCCTAATTAATTCATAATTTGCTACAGTGATACTACAGTAATCATTCGCTAATCATAAATTAAGATACCTCATTAAATTCATCTCGCAGTTTAGCCTCAAGATTCTACAGTTAGTTTTATAATTAACATTTATTTAATACTTTTAAATACTAAAAAGTTCCAGGGACTTAAAAAAAGTCCCTGGAACCAAACAATATACACACACGATATATCGTGGGCAGTACAATACCCATGCCATCAAAAAAGGCAGATTAAATATTACATCTAGGGATTGAAAAAAGATACGACATTAGAAACGAAAGATGGAACAGAGATTGATATAAACATGATGATTAGTGTTCAGTGGCGATGAACGCTCATTCTGTCTTTCTTGAAGTGAGCCTTCACCTCCTGCGAGACGCAGTGCAACGTGTCCATGACGTCCTCATCTAGGTGCCCGTCCTTCACGATGACCGCCACGGCCGTCCTCAGCCACTCTTCATGGAGGGTCGAGAACTCCGCACGCTCTTCGCTCGACTTGAAGTTTCCGATGATCTTTGACCTCATCACCTGGCCTGCGACGGATGCTTTCTCCACTATCGACGTTGGGATCCCTGCCATTGTGGCGACCTGCAGGCCATAGCTCTCTGGGCATGCCCCTGAGGTGAGACGGTAGAGGAAGGTGAGCTCCTTCTCACCATTGCTGTCGTGGGCACCGCTCCTTGGCCTGAACATGCAGGCCATGTGCTGGAGGCTCACGTGAGGGTGGGAGGCGAACTCCTTTGTCAGAGAGTGGTAGTGAGTGGCGAAGAGCAGGCGGCATCGCACCCGCTCCACCAGGTGGCGGAACACCTGAGTTACAAGGCACAAAGTGTTATCAGACAATGTATGTGAAAACAGGGGAAAGAGAGTAAGTAGTCTAATGGTAAGATTAAGATACCTAAATTTCCAGTGACAAAGAACAATAGAAAAGCATGCCCATGAAACATGAACAGATTGCAGTTTTGATCATGAATTTATTGCCTAACCTACTTAGTATATTGTATCTTGCTGACGAGATAAAGCATGTCTCTTATAAACATTGAATACTTGAAATGGTATCATGATATGAATTATTAAATGTTAGAAATAAATTGTTTTCGAAAAAACTACCTTGAACCATACACCGCATGATTGATCATGAAATGGTGTCATGAACTCATGATATGAATTATCTAATGTTAGAAATAAGTTGTTTTCTATAAAACTACCTAGTAACACGACATAAATTATGAAGTCGCTCATACTAAGACGCATCAAGCATAGTGATGAATGATGAGATACTATGGAGAAAAAACTCACAGCATATGCAATTGCGTATCCATCAAATGTGCTTGTTCCTCTACCAAGCTCATCAAGTAATACAAGAGAATCCTCAGTTGCATTCTGAAGAATAGAAGCAGTCTCTGTACATTCAACAAGAAATGTGCCTGCAAATAATGTCATAATAAACGAAGTTAGGGTCATTATCACATCCAAGTATATTGAATTGTGCACATATATAGGATAAGATCATGAAACTTAATGAAATTAACAGATATACTAAACAAGTTCATGAGTCAAAACAATTCAAATAAATACACTGAAAGCTTTCCACTGATAATCCAAGGAGTTACTAAATGCCTAAATCATATTACTCTTTTGACACATACAGATGTATATTCCCAATTCTAACTCATTAGCCCAAAACAGTAGCTCATTAGCCCAAAACAGTAAGACATGATAGGCATGATATAGATTTGTTAAAATTATACGTACTTTCACCAGACATAATCCGATCTGTTGCACCAAGACGCGTAAATATGGAATCTGCAAGGGTCAATTCACATGATGTGCAGGGGACATAACAGCCAAGCTGCAGAGCAGAAGCAACTTCTTTTATACATCTGCATAAGCTCATTATTGGACAAGCATAAGTGAACAAAAAATGTTTTAAACGGACCTGGGCAAGTACAATAGCAAGGCAGGTGGCACGCATGATTGTAGATTTCCCACCCATATTTGGACCCGTCAACAACAATGCAAAACGATTGAGGCCAGATAAATCCTGACCAAGGGTTAAGTCATTTGGTACTAACCCATTGGCACTTTCTGCAAAAGCATAGGGATGCCATAGACCCTTCATCCGAAGTATAGGCACATCATCTTTTAGTAGTACATGTGGTCTGCACATGGCGCCAAATGATGACAGTGTCATTGCAGCAAAGGATCTAAGCACATCAATAGTGCTCACAGCATTGATCACCAAAGACCATTCCGAAGCCTTTCCAACAAAATGTTCCACTTTAACAGCCAAAGTGTTTCCGTCACCATCTTTGACATCAAGGTCCTTTCAAAGCACACAAGATCAAAGAATAAGTAGAGTGCTGACAGAAGATATACAAGTGAAAAGCAAATAACTGATGGACATAGGACATTCATTGCATTTTTACCTGGTAATGTGGAAATTCATTTTGTACTTCCTCTTCAAATTTATGGATCAATTCACGAAGGGAGCTCAATGTTGGAATCTCTACAGCCTTATAAAGTGCTGAGACACCATGATCCGCTCTTTGTAAGTCATTTAATAAATCAAGTGCATTCCGGAGGCCATTGATAAGCATTATAAATGTTTTGATCTGGAACACGCATGAAAATTTTCATGAACCAATCAACTCAAAGGAAGAAATAATACAAACTTCATGATTACAGAATGGCTGACTGAAATTAGACTAATACATATAAACATTAAGTATTTCATATCATATTATATTACAAAGAGTAGGAGAACAAGACAAAAAGAATCATTCCATCGTGAAATCATGCCAGAAAATGCATGCCTTCACTAACATTTTCTGCATGCATAACTATTCCCTGTGATTTTAGGTAAAGTTTCATAATCAACAACTTAAGAGATCCTTCAGGAATAATAAAAGTGCCAACTGAAGACTGAATGTTTTGCAAGATATTCTAAGACAGTTACATTCCAACAATACCCTGAAACTTAGCTGCACATTATAATTCAAAGCTGCAACAAACTTGTGACTCAGAGAATACAAGAACAACCACTAACCCGTTTCTTCAAAATCTTTTCTCCAACAAAGGGCAATCTGACTGCAGATGATAACCCAACAGTGGATCTAACTTGTCCTAACAATCTCTCAAGATCAGGTATTTTGCGGAGATATCCAAGTGTTGTAGGGCCTAGCCCACAGTTCTGGATGAAGGCCTCAACAACATCGAGCCTTTTATTGATAGCATCAATGTCCTTAAGTGGATGACAAATCCACCTTCTTAGCAGCCTCTTACCAGATGCTGTGACACAGTGATTAAGGTGCTTATATAAAGTACCTGCAACAAGGTATTGATATTCTTAATGAAATACATGCATGGCATGTTCTGTAAGAAAAGATATAGCAATCATTTTTTACCTGTTTACAAAACTATTGTTCTCAAGAGTGAAAAATAAAGTAGAATCGACACATCTACCTGATGAACCGCCATCGAAGTTGTTGCTGAAAATCTCAAGGTTCACGAGAGTCTGGCCATCCATCCTTAGACAGGTTTTGTACACATGGTATGGTAAGACTTCCGCATTTTTCAGGGCATCATGTAACTGTTTTCAGATTGTAGAATTAGACCTTGAACACATTTTCAGTGGTCAACATAGGAGGAAGAGAAAATTTACATGATAGTTTATGGAATAATTTTGAATGAACTTAAGTAAAAAAAACTAGCAGTTAGTAATGGCATGATCAATTGGGATGACTAACAACTGAGATGAAGGGAAGAAAAGAACTGAGGTAAGATAAGTATACCATGAGCCTAGTCAAATGACCAATAAGTCCACCAAGCGCACAAATAACTGCATCTCGATTCAATGCACAATCTAAAGCACATAACCACGACTCTGCTGATGCTGTAAAGTACTCTTTTGAATGTATTAACATTCGAATTTGTGAAACATCAGAGAAATCTATCCCGGGTAGGGGGGTCAGCAGCATCTTTACAGATCCTGCAGTTAAGGAAAGATGTTTGTAACTTATCAAACTCTAATATTTGATTAACCTGCTATCTGTAAAAAAAAGTCATCCATCTGCTGGCAGCTAGGCTGTTACCTTACATACTAATTAGAGAATACTATTATAGAGAAACAACACACAAAGACAAATGAAAATAATTTCATCTAGGAGCATTTACCTGCTGAGGCATATTTTCTTATCGCTTTATGAGTTTCTTTTGAGAGGCCTGAGAAAAGATAAAAGGTATTAGCTCCTACGAATACAAGGATTTGAAAACAAAGCATTTTCTGACCTGAGGTTTCGTAGATTATTTCTCTAGGAGAAACCTGAAAAGAGCATAATAATCAATAGCAGTTCCACATCCACTTATCCAAATAAGAAAGGCTACAAGACAGTACCTGCACCAACAAAGCCCCCAAAGCTGCAGAGGAATCATCGTCTTGGAGTGATCCAACCCAAATTTTAAGAGCAGCGTAGTCTAGGAAAGTGAATCCATAGACCCGAGACCCACTAGAAGATAGGGTAACCTAAAAGTTCCACAATGGAAAGGCCACATCATATCAATCACCTATGAAGAATATTAAAGCAAAATTTAAGATATTAAATTACAAATTTGCAATTCAGTTTTACTTGAAATATCCACGCCGAACTACTTAGAAAAACTGCAACAATTAACCTATTTGTCATTAGACTATAGAAAAATATGAAATCGGAAGTTGCAATAGTAAATTTACAGGAAGCTCAATATGTTTCAGCAAATGCAATATGCACTTCTGATTTAATATGCCTCTGCACATTTGTGTGGGTAAGGCTTGGGGCTTAAAAACAACCCTTCTCCAGACCCCGCACAGTGCGGGAAGCCTACGGCACTGGGTACGCCCTTTTATTGTAGTAAACAAGAAGGTTTCAAATTGGCTGCAAGTTTATATCCAAAGATAATTGGGTCGTTATGTTCTAAGACCTCAATATTTTTCTCTCTTATGAGGAAATAATGTGTTACAAAGAGTATATAGTACTTTCCATTTGTACCGGCTAAACTTCCAAAGCCTTATAGCAAAGTACGGTGCCCAAAAATCAGAGGAGCAGTGCATGTTAATAGAAGCAAACCTCTTTCAATGCAAGAAGGTGAACAGCATCAGTGCCAATGTTGCTATCAACTGCAGTGGACGGTGTGGACACATGACACAGCTTTCTTTCAATAACCTAGAAGTTTTTTTTTTAAAAAAAAGAAAATGTCACATGATATACTACAATATTGTCAACTGTAAGGCTGTAAGAGTGATTTACATTGCCCTTCAAATATAAGCACATGTTTAATTAAACCGGCAAAGGTTCAGTCTTTGCGTTGCGTAGGGTATATAGCTACTAATTACATCCAGAATGCCAGAATTGGGTCATAAGCAAAACGAAGTTTCCCATCTCAGCAAGGATAGAAGGACAAAGAATCACTGTATACATCACCCTATGCACATTGAAACAAAAGCGCGTCCCTCGCTCTAGAATTATAACCATATAATTTTGGACATGCAAGCAAGAAAAGGCATAATCTAAAAGGGTAGACACATGATGCTTGCATCCGCCACTAGCTAAGGGGCAAAGAATCAATACAACACTCAGAGCTAATAAAAAACTGTGGCTCGTTACAATACATAACACTTACTGAATTTGATCCTCTAGCTTTGGCCTGGTTTGCAGTTTCCATTTGCTCTATTCTTCCAACTTTATACCTGGAAAAGCAACACTGGACTTATGAGCAATAACCTCACTGTACAGCAAAAAACAGCAGAGACAAATTAATGGAACACTAACACAGATGTTTTGCAAATCATATCATAAGATTGAAAAGAAAATTATATGCATTGTAGAAACCAATTAATGGATTTAAATTTCTTGAAAGCAACATCACTAGCATCAAAGCAATAAGGAGGCAATTGTGCAGAGAACATCACTCATATTACCACACCAATAAAATTACAAACACGTTGACCTGACATTACCAATTTGAAGGACTAATATGAACTTTCTGATGTTCAATATAACGTTACATTTTTTGTGGGAACAAAATAAATCATCAACCTCAAGGACTATAGCATTTTGGAAGTGAACAGAAAATGAGCTTACCCCCGAGCTACAAGCTTATCGACAGCATCATCTATCCCACTTTCTGAAATGCCAACCTTCATATGTGAAAACAAAGAATTAATGTCCATTACCATCAGGCAAAAAAGCATGAAAGCATGGTTCTTACGGCGGGGTAAGGCGAAGTGTGGCGAGTCACCAACACCTAGCCCGCCTAGGCGGGCTAAGGCGACGCCTTAGCCCAAAACAAGGGAAGCGCCTTGTCGTCTAGGCGACGCCATGAGAACCATGCATGAAAGGATATTACTACACTAGTAAGTGGTGCATTGTTACAACCTGAATGCATTTGCCCAATCATTTCTGCCTCCCTGTCATTCCAGGACATGAACTACACCATAAACTGTTTTCTGCCTCCCCCACAGCTGGCTTATGCAACTGGTGGCACACTACTGTCACCACACTCCCATCCACTACTGTCGGCAGTCGCCCCCCCCCCCCCCCCCAACAATTACCACCACCACCCCACAACAGCTATTGCTGTGCTGCAAGCCACCACCCCAAGCCCAAATTGGTCATACCTCATTGTGCTGCAATGCCACTGCCTTTCCCACACTCTCTCTACAACCAGGGTCCCGGTTTTACCCAAATACTATCCCCTAACCCTCAAAACCCAAACATAATGGTTGGTGCAGGCAACTGATCGTGTTCCAAACATGTGAACACTGACCAGTCTCACAGTAGACTTAAATGACAACAACAACCACAAAGTTTTTTTTGGTCCAACTCCCAAGTAAGTTGTGGTAGGCTTCTCGTGGTATTATGAAAAAAAGAACAATGTAGACAGGACGATATGAGTGATATACTTCATAATGAACATCATAAGAACTGTCAGATGTAAATGAAACTTCAAAATTTATGCCTAAAATTACAGCTGACGTTCAGATCAAGCATTTAATGATAAGCAATAGAGGACACAAGTTTGTACCTGTCGGCACTTGCCCACCCCACTAACAGTCATTTTCCAGTCAAGTTCTTTTTGGCCAATCTCAGCATCCAGCTCATAGAGCTCATAAAATTTTCCCTAGCAATAAGGTATCAAACACTTAAAGTAGGTAATATGATCTCTAGCTGTACAAAAAAAGGTGCTTAATATGAGTAACTTTTTGGTACAAAGCAAGGCAAAATGTGAACAGAAAAATGACAGCCTGAGTATATAAGAATAAATGATGAACTTTACAGTAAAGCAAGGAAATTTTCATGGAATAATAATCATAATAAAAATGTCAGCCGTAAATGTATATGTGATATCTGTCAATATGCATAGTAAAACAGCTAAAGTTACTTTCAGCAAATGGAGACTGGCGCAGTGAACCGTGACTGAAGAATTTACTCACGTAAAATATTAGGCAATGGCTGAGTACGCTACCAAATTTTGTGAGATATTGGTTAACCACAGAAGTAAAGTCTAATGTGTCATACAGTATAGTATTCAACAAGCATGCCATGAATTGAATCATCAGTGACGAATCTTACCACTTTGAAAAAGAGGACAACATCCATGTATTTACACTTAATATTCCAGTATTGCTTTTGAGATGTTGACATCTTTCTCAATGAATCAGGTGGAATAAAAAGTGTACTCTTGTCGTAAAGTGGATCATCTGGACGCCTTCTATTTGCATCCCTGATGGTAGATGGATTCAGCCACTCAAACTTGCTACGCACACTATCTGCCATCTCATCATGATCCTTCTTTTCAACAGGTGAACAATGAGCTGATTTCATCTTCTTGTTCAAGAACCACAAAGGAAAGCACTGTTTGTTGTCAGCCACACCTTGTTCTTCTTGAACTCGCTTCAGGCGAGGAATGACTGCTCGCATTGCTGGTGTTTCTGGTTTCAGAGGACTAGAATCAAGTTCTGGAAACAGTGCAGAAGTTGCTCCAATGTGTTTATCATTCATAAGAATGGAGGAACTTTTCAAGTTATTATTCAATGGACTTTCATTTGCCTCAAGTTCTGCAAACAAATTTGTTGGTTTAATATACAAAGGGACTGAAGACTCTGGGCATAGCTTCTTTGAAGATTCCTCTGTACGGATACCATTTGAATTTAGCACAAATGTTGTCGCTGCTCTAGTATATTCACCATTAGCAGAAACCAATGAGAACTTCTTCGCTGAATGCTGTAAATGAGTTTGATCTGAACCATGATCTGTTAAAGGTGTATCAGCTCCACGAGCAGGCCCTAGGAAGATTTTCTTTGAGGAAACCTGTGAAGGAGTTTGTATGTCAAAGTCTTCAAATAAGGATGTAGCCTGAATGCAGCCATTATTAGGAGACTCTGAGAGTAACTTCTTTGGATGCTCTTGACGAGGAGTTTGATTTAGCCCAAATTCTGGGAGCAACATGCTTGCTTGAAAAGATTCATCAGTGGAGGACCTCAATGGGTATTTCTGGGGTTCCCGTGAGGGAGTCATACCCGAACCTTGTTTTGGAAACATGGTTGCTCCGCTGTATTCACCATTGCAGGGTCCTGAGAACAATGCACTTGAGCGCCCATTTGAAGGAACTTGATTTCTCCCAAGCAAGGTTTTCCAATCCAAATGTCCAACCTGGGAACCATCTTGATTTCTGCAAAAAGATGAAATAGCACCATTAGGATAACAAAACAAATTCCCAGAGCAATGTGTTTGCAATTTGTAAACAAATGCTTGATCCAATCCATCAGATAATGGTAAGTCAGCAACAAAGTCTATGAGCTGGCCAACAAAACCATGAGAAACTAGACATCAAAACTAAGCAAGCACTACAAAAATGAAAGCCCGACACTAAAATGGAGGACAACTGCCTCAGCACAGCACAGTAGTGAACTCAAATCTAATATACTTCAAGAGCTAAGTTTCAAGTATACATTATAAACGTGTTGCGTGAGATGGTATATCATAACCCATAACTGGACAGCAAACTAACGAATCACAACTAGAGCTGCGGTAAAACGAACAGATGAACCACCAGTGACAAATCCTTCTGCAGTCGCACTAGAATAACTCGAACAATTCACATTGATGTAAACCTAGCAAGGGCTGATCAAAACCCCATCTAAATCAACCAACATGAATCGCTCGAAACCCTGAGTTCGCGGCGCAGCAAGTTCGCACCTCACGGGAACCCAACTAAACGGCCTGAACCGACGCCCAAAACCCCAAACCCTAGCCTCCCGCGTCCACTGCCGACGCACCAGCGGCAGCGAGGGCCACGAATCATCAATCCGTACCTCCCCTGAGACGGCTGCGGGCGCACGAGCCTCTCCATGATGCTGGCAACCGACCCCGCGGGAGGCCGCGGGGGCTTCTCGGGGGGCGTGCCATCCCCGGCGCCGGGGCGATCCCGCGGCGGCTTCTGGAGGAACGAGAGGATCGACTGCTGCTGCTGCCGCCGCGGCTGCATCGCTCGCGGATGAGGAGGGCCTGGAAGATTGGAGAGGCCTCCGCTCGGGCGGGAGAGGCGGAGTCAGGAGCGAGCTTGGGAATGGGAGTGGGGATGGGCGGGCGAGACGAGGGAGATGTGTTTGTTTGGGGAAAATTTTCGAGCGGGAGATTTGGCTCCTGGAAGAGGCAGGCCGCGCGAAGCGAAAGCGGTGACGGGTCTGCGTTTTACGCTTTCCCTACTAATTTACGCCTTTTCAGATAAGAAATGAAAAGTGTTTACACAGAGCCCCTTCGGTAAATAATTATTGGCAATACACGTCAATATTAAAAACACGGTGGTTTTGAAAGAGATGGAGGGTCGTTGAGAAAGATAGAGAAACCATCGGTTAGATGTGGCAAAAACAAATGATAGGCACGAGTAGTTACGTTAAGTGGTGGAGCTATACGTCGGCAAAAGTGGGCTATAGCCATCTCTTGGACCAAATAAAATCACATCGATATATGCAAAATTGAAGTCTTGAAGTCATATCTCGTGTATACCACTCACCCAGGCTGGCAGCCACGCCAGAAGTTGTAGACAGGCTGATAGCGCCGGGATGATGGTCGTATCACCGCTATCGCCTCGTTGCTTCATCGAGCACCGCCTTTGCCTTCGCCGCTCCCGCCCCCCGATCTGCAGTCTCCATCATCTGCCACTCGCCGGCCTCCACAGCCAGCCGCGAGATGAATCAGACTCCGGCTGCCGCAATCCGTAATCCGTTTTGTGGTTCGTTCAATCCCTAGCGACACTTAGCAAGGACAGGTTGCTTCCTCCAAAGTTCTTGGTTAGGGAAAAATAGCTTGGATTCATTTATAGCTCCACTGGTTACGTTAGCATGAATAATCACATGTTCCCTTAATTAGTTGACTAAGCATGTATGGAGCGGGGCGGCAACTTTCCTTTATAGCGCGAAAATGGAAAAGATCGAAGAGTAGACAATTCATTCTGAACACCTCAAGTTCCTTCATTGCATTGGTTAAAGTAGAGCGAATCGGCTCAAATTTCATTCAGACGGTCAAAATCATTGCAAGGTATAGAAATATCTAAATCCTCAACTACTCATTTATGCATCCTACTACTATTACCTCAATTCTCAGATCTGAATATTCACTCGTTAAATATTTAAATGAAGAATAATACATAGCAGAGTATGTAACCCAGTTACATAAAACCTTACAAATAGGATGAACCACACATGAGGACAGGCTTCCCCGTGCAACAATGAAAATACAGCATCCAAGGGAAAGCATTATCGCAATGCATAACAGATTTCACTTTCATTTACTATTACAATTCACCTATTTGGAGTCGTGCCTTACAATTCAAGGATACATCAACCCAGGTCATTTTCTACGCCTCCCACACGCCTCTGAGCCTATGTGCAGGCGGTTGTATTTTTGCATTGCCCGCCTTGCCCCTGGACACCGCGGCTATAGGCCTAACTCGCGCTGCTCCTAACCACCCGCCGCACCCATTCGCTCCCCCCGCCACCCTAGATCCCCAAAACCGATAGCCAGCGGTGAGGGCAGTGGTCGCCGACAACCACCACTTTGCTGAGCTGAGCCCGGAGGCGGCGACGCGGCGCGTGGCATCGATCCTGGAGCGTGTGCCGATGTTCAGGCCCGACATCCGATGCGGTCTGAAGCATCGTCGCCAAGCAGGAGCAGAGTCAAATAGACAATTCTCTCTTCTATGGCAACAACAAAAAGTTAATTCAGGAACAATCCTGACCAACGGACACCAACATCGTTAAGAAACAAAGCTAACAACCACAGCTCAAAAACGAATCAACTAAGACAAATGCTGAATCTTATTCCTGAATTTCCATGCATCCTGATTTTTAGCCCATATCTGTTTCATTAAAAATGTGTGTTTTGGGGCAGATTTCGAATTAGGCACTACAACAACACTGCACTGTACTTGTAGACGTGTACTCGTAGACGGTGACTGCACTTTGTAGACGGTGTGGAATTATGGATCATCCTAGCATCTCCAGAGCCTTGACCCCTCTGCATGCTTAAAACGAGAGAGAAATGCAGGGACTCATGTGACAATGCCTCAAAGTCAAAGATAATAGCTGGTCTTTCCTTCCCTTCATCCCTCCACGTACCAGTTTTAACGAGAGAGAAGAGAAGTGCAGGAACTCCAACAACATCGGCTCGACCCAAAGGTGACATGACATCTTAGGAGAGCGACGAAGTACGTGTACAGCACATCGCGTACAAAAAGAAAATTGCAGGACACCATGCCCAAATCTAATGCTACACCTATACACATGCATTCTACATTAATAACGGGTACGGAGCCTAACAAGAAGATATTCCTCGAAGCAAGTTTAGCATCCCTAGTAGCTAGAAAGATAACGCCGGCCGGTCTGGTCCAGCTGGGTGTTGGATTAATCATATATATCATCTGATTAATTTCTCTCTCGTCCTAAACAAATGGGTTAATTTGCGTGTTGCCGCATGCATGGTGGATCTCTGCTTGTGCTGAACGCATATGCTTTCGGGTCATCCTGTCACGCTGGCACGGATCGGAGACCGGCCAGCCGGCCGGTAGGCTATGCTACTGTGTTGCGTAACGCATATGCTTGGTGCGATGACTAAGCAATGAATGGTCGAAGTCAGCTGGGGGGAGGGTGGGTTTCTATTGAGAATGTGTGTGTTTCTGTCTTTCGTCTGCTGGCGTCCCGTGACAGACCCGCTTTAATTGTTGACTCAACATATATTTTCAACAAATAAAGACCATCTTTCATATGTAAGATTTGTTGATTTTGATTTTTTTTCTTGCAACAGTGTCGATTCCAATAGATCTCTCTGGTAGACTCTGACATTTCTACAGACTTACTGAGTCGATCAAGACTGATCTTTTTGTTCGATATTTTATGTTATAATTAAAAAAGAAGAAGCATAATTTTTTTTGCCGCTCAACCAATGCAAGTAGTACGAGCATGGTGCACCACCAAATAGCAGCCCTGCTGTCATAATAAGATATATGAAACAAATTAAAGAAGGTTCTTGACAGGCAGCAGGGACTAGGGATGGATCTAAACATCCGAATTCTTAGAACAAATTTGATATTTTAAAATAGATATGTTTAAAATTTTATGCTAATCTTTTTTTATAATATCAAGCATATTATTACACATAAGAATAAAATTTTGTATAAATTTTTTTATGTATTATTTGCTCCCTGCAATTAAAAAGGTGAAAAAAGATTCGTATCCGTATCCGATCCGTATTCGAATTTTTATATCTATTATTTGAGAATATATATGATAAATTTGAGGTTTAGTTTTTTTGAATCTTTACAAGATCAATGTTAAGTACAAGACTATGAATTTACATAGTAAATTCTACATCTTATTTGTTCATAATCGAAGAAAAATGACCAAAAATCTGACATTCGAATAGACATCCGAATCCATCCTTAGCAGGGACAAATTCTTCACCGAATTTAATAAACTTGGTTCATTTTGTATAGCAGCCGCCGGAAGAGCAACTTTTCCATTGGATTATTAAAGAAATGTCTCCTTTCAATTTCTGACATGATAGATATACATATGATGTTCTCTCTTATTTCTTACAACACATTCAACTGTTATTATTACATGCGCAGCTCTCCTGCATATTCGAGAAAAAAACTGTTATTATTATTACATACATGCATGCCCCATGAATAGGATCCATATACCAAAGCGAATATAATATACTAATATTTTTTCCCCTTTCTAAGTCTATATATATAGCAACAAACGCACACATACTTGTAGATAAAATTGTAGATAGAGCTGCATAGGAATCCATGCATGATCACACTTTTGGGATAAATCCAAGTTGGATGGCAAGTACGGTGATGCTCGTATAGCCCGCAGCTACGGCATAGCTTGGGGCGGCAGCGGCACACGGACGACGGGATACAGGAGCAGGCTGTTCTTCCTCCGGATGGTCAGGCCCATCTCCTCTGCCATGTCCAACTCACTTGGCTTCATCCCAGACGCCACCTTCCAGTCGAAGTGATACAGCAGGGCAGCGAGCACGAGCTCCATGTTTGCCTGCGCAAACGGTATTCCCGGGCAGATCCTTCGTCCGGCGCCAAATGGAATGTATTCAAAGTCCGTGCCCCTAAAATCAACCGAAATGGATTCAAACCGCTCGGGTTTGAACTCGTCGGCATCTTCCCAATACCTAGGGTCCCTGCCGATCGCCCATGCGTTCACAAGCACCGTGGTCCCTTTGGGCACATCATACCCTAGGATCTTGCACGAGTCCATGGACTCCCTTGGGATAAGAAGTGGCGCGGGCGGATGCAACCTCAATGTTTCCTTGATGATAAGCTTCAAGTACTTCATCTCGCCCAGATCATCCTCGGTCACTTTGGGCTTTCCATTGAGAATGTTTCTTACCTCGGCTTGCGCTTTCTTCATCGCATTCGGGTTTCTAATGAGCTCTGACATGGCCCATTGGAGTGTGATTGCTGCTGTCTTGCTCCCGGCGCCGAATAGATCCTGCTCATGTATGTGAGATGAATAATTTTGTTACTGTAATTCGAATTTGAAAAATACAAAAAATGAAGAAAATGAGGAAACCGAGAATGAAGAAAACAAATAACAATGGTATCCTTGTAGCTTTGCACGTACAAAGATAGCAGCTTTGATGGTTCCCGTGGTGAGAGGGACATTGAGGCCACCTTCCTTCTGTATTCTCAAGAGAACGTCGACGAGAGCGCCTTCCTCCACCACTCTGCCCTTGGCTGCCATCGTGGCCCTCAGCTCCTCATGCTGCTTGATGGCATGTTCCATGAGCTCGATGCTCTTCTTGTGCATCGCATGCGATCGCCGTGCCGTGCCGCTGAGCACGTTCACGAACCACGCCGACGACGGGAACAGGTCGCTGAGGTTGAACCCTGAGGTGAGCTTGCTCTCCTCCTCGATCGTCTCCAGGAACTCCTCACGCCTCCCGAACCTGTCCCCGATGAGGGCGCGCACCGTCGAGTCCGCGATCGCCGCGGCAATGCGCTCGCTCAGGTTCGCCGGCTCGCCCGGCGGGGTCGCGGCGACGGCGGCGACGAGGCGGGCGACCTCCTCCTCCCGGACGTGGCGGAAGGACTGGACGCGCCGGGCGCTGAGCAGCTCCAGGACGCTGATCTTGCGGAGCTGCCGCCAGTGGTCGCCGTAGGGCGCGAACCCCAGCCCGCAGCCGTCGGCCATCATGATCTTCATGGTGGTGCTCCACGGCCGCGTGGCGAAGGTGACGTCGTGGGTGCGCATGATCTCGTGGGCCGCGTCGGGGGAGGTGGCGACTACGACTGGGACCTCGCCGAGCCGGAGGTACATGAGCGGCGCGTCCAGCCGGCGGGCGAGGTCGGCCAGGGCGCGGTGGACGAGCGGCTTGCCGAGGAGGTGGTGCAGGCTGCCGATCATCGGCAGCTGCCACGGGCCTGGCGGCAGCCTCACGCCATTGCCGGCACGTTTCTTGAGCTTGAGGAGAACGAGCGGGAACAGGAGCGCCATGAACATGAAGAGGTAGCATGCTGCTTGTTCCATGGTCGTAGACCTACTGATCTGATCTGGTCTGGTCTGATCTTTCTTATGGTTTTGGTCTTCTGTGGATGTGGGCTGCTCAGGTCGTGTCGAGATTGGAGCGGTGCACACACGTATATATACAGGTGGAGGTCCATGCGTGCAGCGTGATGCTAATAAAATACAACCTAGTATACACGCTTCCGATCGAGGCTCCACAAGCAACTAATATTTGACATTTCTCTTCAAAGACATAAAGTGATTTTATTTGAGATTACACAGTATAACTCAGATACTCACAGAACACGCACACTCACCCCTATGAACACACGTACGCAAACTCTACCTCTACGAGTATCTTCTGTGACTGAACCGGCAAATCTTTGAGATTGACGAAGTCACCACAGACGTCTCGCTGTCGACAGGAACGTGGTCTAACACTGAAAGCATAATGACGTTAATCTTAAAATATTTGTTCCCACAAGAAGTTGAATCCAAGACTTGAGGTGTTGGATATATTTATATATTCGGATTCGGACCTCTTCAATTCATTCCTTTGTGCGAGAAGGCATGAAGGGTGCTGCTACGCTGCAGCTTTTTTATTTTGCAGAGGAATTCGGGGGTATTGGATTTACAGTACCAACAGCCAACTTGATTACAAAGTTCCAGGACCTACTCGAAGAGACAGATAAAATACAGATCAGAAAAAAAAAACCGGAACTACAGAAAGTTCAGATGGCCCTCGTCAGGATCAGACTTCTTCTTCAGGAAATCATCAGGATTTAATTTGCCCTCACGATGTGAAACTTAAATTCATTAGAATATCGATAAGCAGTTATATCTAATATTTTTTCTTAATAACTTTGCGTTTTCTCGATTCGAGAGCATTTCTTCCACGTCTTGACACCCTGAACCTTTCCAAATGCCTCAGAGGCTCAGACTAATAAACTCTTAAGGCCTTGTTCGGTTGGACATAGATTCATTCCGGATTGGAAATGATAGAAACAATAAGAGATATAATAAGAGACCGGGTTTCATTTCGGGTCAAAAACTAATTGCAACACAATAGACTCATAATAGGTACCACAAGAGACAAGAATTGATTCCACACCTTTAGACTCATGGATTGATTACGTGTCTTTTAACGTAGCTATCATAAGCGTATTTTATTGCAATTAGTTTTCGACCCGGAATGAATCCCGGTCTCTTGTTATATTTCTTATTGTTTTTATTATCATTCCCAGTCCGAAATGAATGCATGTCTAACCGAACAAGCCCTAAGCTATCGAATGAAGGGCATATTATTTTTTGATATAGAGGTTTTAGATGGTACGGTTTGGACTTAGATGAGACTCAAAACCAAATTTAGGGACTGGGATGACACGATTGGACAAGTTTGAGGATCTAAACATATGGTTTATAAGTTTAGGGATCGGAATGACATAGCCAAACAAGTTTGAGGACTTAAACGATTGATTTACGAATTTAGGGACCGGGATGACACAGTCGAATAAGTTTAGGGACCGCTGGCACACTTTACTCTATCTAAAAAAGTTAAAACAACTAATAACTTAGGATGGATGAAGTATAATTAAACTAGAGTATTAACACGCTCCATCGATCCCATTTGATATGCCCTTCATTCGACTCCGGCGTCCCCGGCGTGCGCCCATGCGCCAGATCGACCTGTCTGTAAGCTTTGCTTGAATCAGTCATGGCAACCTCAACTAGTAGGAAGCCGGAAACCATCATGTCAAGTTTTAAAAATAAATAATATATAATGCGGAACATGTTATAAACCATCATATCATACTCGAAACCATCAAGTCATGGCTCAACCGTACCATCATGTTATACGTGGCGACGCGACATGCATTACGGTTAGCGGATTGGTGTGAATGTGATGAAGTTGACAAGCAAGCTACGTACGTACGTAGTAGTTAATGCGAAGTATGATAGCCGATTTTCCACATCCACCAGATCATCTCCCAATGCAGAGCCTTCACGCTGTCGTGGGCCGCCACCGCGTGCCGTGTGCAGAGCCGTCACTGCACGTAAGAAGACAGGCACACGGAACGTGTTTGGTGTTGGAGTTGAGTGGGTAACACTTTTGGCAAGTGTTCGCCAACTGTAAAACTTTCTTGAATTCAGCCATTTGGGGCAATTTGGCAATACAATCAGGTGGGGATCCTCTCCCCCGTTGACAGTCAAAAAAAAAAGACAGGCACACGGGCGGAGTCTCGGCGTCTCGCTGGAGCTAGCTAGCGGTGCGTTGTAACAGACATGCAGCAGCAGTTCATATCTTCAAACCGAATCCACACTATTAAGATGTGATTTGGTTTGATTTGGGTGCAAATTTGTATTTGGCCTGGATTGGATTAGTTTTAGAGGAGGGAAATAATGTGGTGAGGTGGGGTGTGTCGACAGTTGTTGAAAAAACAGTTTAGCTTGGTAATTATGGTTTGGTTTTCAAACCATTAGCAAGTTGATCTGGTATTAATAAGAGTTCAAATAGATATACTGATTATAATAAAAAAGGAGAAGTCCAGTTTACACCTTTGAACTATCGCAAAAATATGATTTTCAACCTTAAATTACAAAATCGGATAAAATAGACCCTCCAACTATCGAAACTGGGCAAATTTGGCCCTTTGGGTGGTTTTGAAGGTAGTTTTACATTTTATAAAAATTAAAATATTCAAATTTAAACTAAAAATTCATAATTAATTCATTTTAAATAAAAAAAATATGAAATGGGTATCATTTTTTTCTAAAAATGTAACTCATCTATTGGCACTATTGGTACTATACTTGTCATTTATTCTAATCCATTTTTTTATGTTCATAGTATTTGGTTGCTTGTAGTTATGCATATTATTTTTTGAATAAATCAGATTTAAATAGAACAATAATAGTTAACTTTTTTTCAAAAAAATGAATTAGTTTTGATTTTATAGATCTCATTAGAATTTTTTTATTTTTCTTAAAAATACAAAACCACCTTCGAAACTACTCTAAGAGTCAAATTTGTCCGGTTTTGATAGCTGAATAGCCTATCTTATCTGATTTTGTAGTTTAAGGTTGAAAATCAAATTTTTGCGATAGTTCAAGAGTGTCAACCAGATTTTTCACTGATAAAAAGATAGTTGTAGTACTTTAGAGATTCACGGACGTGCGTGGCGAGCCAGCTTGCAGCACGGTGTTAGTAGGGCCGCACTGCGCCCAGGTTCGATTTCTGATTCCAGTCTCGAGGAACACGATATTTTAGCAAGGAACACAAATGCAGCCTTACAAGCTATAAATGGTCACCGCTAGTCTTGTGTGATTTTTTAAGTATCTTTTTTGTTTAAGTAATTATTGTGATACACCGCATTATTTCCCTCCTCTCTAAAACTAATGCAATCCAGGCCAAATGTAATTTTGCGCCCAAATCAAACCAAATCATATCTTCAAACCGATTCCACACTATTAAGAAATAAGAATAATCATTCCTTCGTTCGGCCACCACTAACTACTGCATGCCTGTTACAACGCACCGCTAGCTAGTTGCCTATCAGTTCAATCTCGCCAGAAAAAAGAATGATCTTGAATATCTCGGTTTGACATTTCTTTATGGGTTTGAAGTCTGATGTATACTTATCAATTAATTTATTGATCGTTCAGCTCAATCTTCGAAGGTACTCATAGAAGTAGTATTTGCATACGCGCGTTCATATAGGGGTCGGGGTGAGTGTGCGTGCGTTGTGAGTGTTTGAGTTATCGTAATCTCAAAAAAAAGTAATTCATGAAACGCCAAGTAAATTAAATGTGGTAAAATTATATAATCCTCTTGTTTAACTCAAGAATAAGTTACGTACGTTTTGAATTGTTTGAACTTTGAAGTAAATCCTTGCTCCAATCTTTGAATGATACTGCATTTCGATTTTAAAATTGTGGTGTTTACGGGCAAGCTAATAATTAGTCATCACACATCTAAGATAGAATAGTATTTTTACAATTATTCTATATCTATAATGTGGCTTATGTACATTTTCTAAAACTGTTTTCTGGAACAAATCTGGTCGTAGCACTTTCAACACATTCAAACCCAACAATAAAAAAGGGATAAGTCTATTTTACAACCTCGAACTAGTCAAGAACTCCGTTTTTCAACCTCCAACTACGAAACCGGGTAACCTAGGCCCTCGAACTGGCAAAACCGTCCGAATCACCTGTTGAAAAAACAGTTTGGCCTGGTAATTATGGTTTGGTTTTCAAACTATTAGCATGTTGATCTGGCAGCAAGAGTTCAAATAGATACACTGATTATTATAAAAAGAATAGCTATACTTTAGAGAGTGACGGACGTGCGTGGCGAGCCAGCTTGCAGCACGATAATTTTAAAATTGAAATGCGATATCATTCAAATATTTGAACAAGGATTTACTTCAAAGTTCAAACAACCTAAAACATACTTAACTCATTCTTGAATTAAGCAAGAGGATTATATGATTTAACCACATTTAATTTACTTGGCATTCCATGAATTACATTTTTTGCGATTACACAATACAACTAAGACACAGACTCATCCCCTATGAACGTACGTACGCAAATACTATTTCTATGAGTATCTTTGAAGATCGAGCCGGACATTCCATGAATTACTTGATAAGTATACATCAAACTTTGAACCCATAAAGAAATGTCGAACCGAGACATTCAAGATCATCCTTTTTTCCGGCGAGATTGAACCGACGTGGCGACGCAATATGTTATCGTTTACTAACAGTTAGCCCCTGGCCCGCCTTCTTCTTGAGGTACACGAGCTCCATTTTTTAAAGCAAGCTAGGAGCACCAGTGCAATCTCACAAGCTAAACGGCTACTGCTAATTATCAGTGAGTGATGCGTATCTCTTATTTTAGTGATTCGTGAGTACTTTATGTGCTGTCTCTGAATGTCTGGAAGTGATAGGATTAGAGTTGTCATAAAAATATAGTATTAGAAAATATACTTATATATATATATATATATATATATATATATATATATATTGCTAACAATCAGCAGCTTGTACGTTCAAACACTGCTAGAAAATCTCTCATTAGTACCGGTCGGGAACCCCCGGTTTGTACCGGTTTCCCGACCAGTACCGCTCCTCCGGTACTAAGTGCATGTGCACTTAGTACCGGTCAGCTGGCCCAGTACTAAACGGCATGTTTAGTACCGCCGGTACTAAACTGCTGGCCACTCCAGCAGCTAGGCCGAACAGTTTAGTACCGGTTGGTAATACCAACCGGTACTAAACGATTTTTTTTCTTTTTGATCCTTTATATTTGTTCTCTTTTCCTTTCAATTTCAATTAATTAGTATTAGTAGTCGTACTCGTAGCGGTTTGTGTATTCATACTCGTATCTAGAATTCGTATTTGTATATGGAGCAAAGCAAATAAAAAAATTATATACATACATGGATAAAAGACAATAATATTTACAAGTATGAATTCTCATAAGTTTTTTCGGACAAATTCTTCAATAATTCTAATCATCTGCATCGTCATCGGCACCGGCATCCTTCTTGCGGTGTTTGTTGAGTTTATCAGCTCGAGCCACACTTATCATTGGATCGGAATGAAATCCACCTTTTGGATTCAGCTCATCTAACAGGAATCCACAGAGTGCTTCTTGAATTGCCCTGATTCTTTTCGGTTCGATGAGGTTCTCTTTCATTCTCCAAATCTGTCAACAACAAATAAACACCAATAGTTTAATTTAGTACCTGCATGGAATTAGATATAAAAAATTGTTACTAATGTTATACGTACTTCAAAGTTTTCTTGTGTCACCCTCTTGGTATCTCTGCAAAAAAGTACATGTGCTCACATACGTAGTATCCGCAGAGGTTGGTTCCTTATTTCTGTCTCAAACACTATATACATATATACATGTTATGAAATATTCATGCTGTTTGAATAAATGAAAGTAGATGTGCGATATTCGTACCGGCTTGTTATGGTTGAATTCAAGCTTAGTCGGTGTTGACGCGACTCATAATTGTGTTTTGAGGAACCGAGACCATGCCCTTTGCATGATATCTACGAGATTTTGATATAATTCTGGTGGCTTATTCAAGGAGTCCCACACAGTAACTCGGGACCGATCCATTTCGATCACAAGTAGGATCCAGTGGAAACTGTTGATACATACATATGGATACAAGAAATGTTAGATATATACACTTATTGGCTAGTTGAAGTGACTCAAAAAGTGAAAGGACTCACTTGAAATTGTACGGCAACAGAATGAATGTGCGATCATGCTGCCCTTCCAAGGACATGACTAAATTATTCTCGGTCCGATTAGGATATTGGCGTACACACTCCTCATGTATAACATTCGGATCTATGAAGCCAACTTTGTAAATCCCGCTCTTTCCGGCATTCTTGCATTTTCATCCTGCACGATTACAAATAAAAGGAGGGAATGCGAAATCTAAACGACTTAGTAGAGCTAGAGTATACAATTGACAGAAAACACTTACATAGACCATACACTGACTAGGGACTTGTCTAGGGCGTCCTGATGGAATAGAAACAAAAAAATGGTCAAAATCAATCCAAATGTCATCCATTCCCCGATAGAAATGGGTATGTTTAATTCGAGCAGCTAGCATTATATATCCCTCTGCACATGCTTTCAAGTACCACTGATGTAACTCATGCATTCTTGTTGGTAGGGTGTCAATCAACTCTGGCCACATCAGTCGTTTCCTTGACAAACTCAGCAGTAGCTTCATCCTCTTTTGAAAGCACTACTAGAGGGGGTACGCTTTGTTTGGGTTGTTCGCCGAGCTGGGGGACTTGGTTGTACCTTTGATTACTCTTCTTCTCCCATGATTTTGTAATCGAGCGGTCGTAGTCCGACATGAGTGGAGGCTTTGGTTGGCACATCATGGATAGATAGAATTTCTTCCCCGCCGGATCCACTGGTTCCTTTGGCGGAGGCTTCTTTGGCTTCAACTGCTTGCGCACGTCTTCTTGCACCCAAGCATCCAATTCCTCTGGAGTCATTTCGTAACCTGACTTCTCTGGCATGGGCTTCTCTTTCTTCTTTCGTTCTTGGGTCTTCTTATATCTTGGAGGTGGCGGTGGCGGCACCCAAGCAGATTTCTTCTTCTTTGCGGGGCGAGGAGATGGCGAAGGCGGACTAACACTAGGCTCCCCGGAAGCTGCCGGCGACGGTGATGGACTAACGCTGGGGTCCTGGGCTGTGGGCGGTGACGGTGGATCTACACTGGGCCTCGGAGACCCTTGAGCAGCTGGCGGTGACCTTGGAGACGGGCTTGGATCCCTTCCTGCAATTTTTATGTACTGTTTTTTCCAACAGATCCAAGTGTGGAGGGCATGTCCTAGTTCCTCTTCTCCATCGCCTCTAGGGATCTCGAGGTCGAGGTCTTCCCATCCTTTCTCGACACGGTCAACCATGACTCTAGCATATCCTTCTGGAATCGTCATGCCAGGGATTGTCCCGCCTTGAACAGGGACTTCAGCAACCCCGTGAGCGACTACTTTCAGTTTTTTCCTTAGCGGAAATAGAAGCACACAGGGGGTCCTCACGGCGATGTCGTCCACGGGGTAATGTTCCGCAACCGTTTCCTCTCGATCTGTGGCTGGGTGTTCCGTTGAAGCGACGCTGCTACGACGCTGCGAGCTGATGGGGCTAGTCTCCAGCTGAGCCATTGATCTGGCTTCTAGTGGCTGCTGTTGGCTAGCTGTAAGTGCACCTTCGATCGAAGCAACCCGTTCTTCTAGGGCACGCACCTTCTCTGCAACTTTAGCCTTTCTTCTCTGTCTGTTTCGATACGTCTCTATATCGCCAATGAAGCCATGCTTCCATGGAACTACACCCATGCCTCGCACACGTCCTGTGTGTTCCGGTGTGCCAAGAGCGTACGTCAGCTCGTCTTTCTCTCTGTCTGACTTGAAGCTGCCTTCGGATACGGCCTTTAGTGCCACATCGAGCCTGTCGGCCGCTTCCCTTATGACATCGCTAGTGACGAACGACCCATCTTTCATATTCAATGAGCCTCCATGAGCGTAGAAGTAATGTTTTGCTCGCAACGGCCAGTTGAAAGTCGCCGGTACGATTCCTCTGGCAACGAGATCATCTTCCATCTTCTACCATTTCGGAATCACCGACGCATATCCTCCTTGCCCAAGATGATGGAAGTGCTTCTTTTTGCTCGCATTCTCCTTGGCTTGGGCTGTCTTCTTCTCGCTATCCTCGGACGACTTGTACTGCACGAATGCCTCCCAATAAGGACGTTGATTCTTGAAGTTTTTCTCAAAGTCCAGCGTGAGTCCCTTTTTAACATAATCTTTGTTCAAATTTTTCTTGAACGTCTGAAAAGCAATAGCCATCTTCTTCATGACCCAATCCTTAAACAACTGTTCTTTGTCCTCCGGAAAGGTGAAGTGCCGTTTGACATCTGCCCATAACATTTCTTTCTCGGTTTCGGGAACGACGTCAACATCGATATCTGTGGCTTTACTCTTCTTCCATAGCTTGAAGCTAATGGGAATGTGGTCCCTGACATAACATCCACATTGATTCACCACCGTCGTCTTCACACCCTTCAGAGACTTTGGTTCACCGTTAGGATTCAATGATGTGATAATAGTGTGCCCCTCCATGATTTTCTTCGACTCTCGTTTCCGTTTTGGTTTCCTAGTCGATCCGGATGCCTAAAAATATGTATTTAGTATGCATTGTACTTACATACAGAATTAATGCGTATGTTTATATATATAAGCACGAATTGTATATACATCTGCGCTATCATCTTGCACAGTCATTTGTTCTGTCTGGTTATCATCGCCATCGCCAGTATCGTTAAGGTATTGGCTGCCATCGTCCTCGGCAGCATCCTCTTCGTAGTGGTGCGTGCCCGTACCAATTATGTCCGCAAGAAAGGCCTCGTCGTCATCACGGTGAAAGGGTTCCATTTCGTTTCCTATGTGAATCAACATATGTTTGATATGCAATTTTGTACTAATTGACAATGCATAAAAAATTTACAAGTGCACCTTGAATAAAGCCGTACAACGCATACAAGATCAAAATTTCTAAAATTTACATCATATACATCTTATATAAAATGTGCCCTGGAATTTTATAAAATATGCCCTGAATTTTCTAAGATTTTGTACTAATACACAATTCAACCTAAGCAATATAACTTCAATAAAGCTGTAAAGACATGAATATTTTTGTACAATATACCTAAGCAATAATTTTCCATAATTTCTCGTAATTTCTCTACATTTTCCATACATTGTTCATAATTTTCCATACATTTTCCGTAATTTTCCATACATTTTCCAAAATTTTCCATAATTTCTCCACATTTTCCATAATTTTCTATAATTCATCTACATTTTCTATAAATTTCCATACATTTTCTACAAATTTCAACAAATTTAGTACAATTTGCACAAATATCTATAATTTTCTACGAATTTTCTAAAATTTCTACAATTTTCACTATTGCGTATCAATTCCTAACATTTTCCTACTATTTTTATTATTTCTACGTATATATCTACCAAATTTTTGCAAATATCTACAAATTTTCTACAAATTTACTATAATTTGCACAAATATCTATAATTTCGACTATTTACTTCATTTGTATAAATATCTACAAATGTTCGACAAATTTACTATAATTTTTTACATGAAAAATATTGTAACCGTTCGTACTATTTTCTATAAATTTTTACTAATGTTCACAAATTTTCACAAATGTTCGATGCAATTCATCATTTTCTATAAATGTTCACAAATTTGTACAAAAGTTCACAAATCTCGTCGATTTTAACAAATGTTCACAAAGTTCATAAATATCTATAGACATTCCATCTATTTGAACAAATTTCTAACAATTTCATCAATTTTCTGCAAATTTCTAACAATTAAATAGCTTTGCTGACGTCAGCCCCAGTTCTCACGAATGGCGACGGCGGCAGTAGCGGCGGCGGCGTTCGAGGCGGCGGCGTTGGAGGCGGCAGCGCCCGAGATCCCGGATCCCCCGGACGACGGCGCGGATCGAGCGGCGGACGGCGCGGAGGATCGTCGGAGGGCGCGCGGCAGACGGCGCGGAGGAGGGCGGCGCGTTCGAGGTGGCGTACGTTGGCGCGCGCGCGGATCGTGCGGAGGCCGGCGCGGAGGTGGCGCTGCGGCTGGCCCGGGGCAGCGCAGGAGCTGGAGGCGGAGGGGGCCGGGAGCCGCGCGGCGGCGAATGGTGGCGTGCCCGCGCGAGGAAGCGCCGGCGGCCGTCGTGGAGATTGGGGGCGCCCGCTTCCGAGGAGGAGAGGGCCCGGCGTCGCGGTGGAGGAGGCTAAGGCGCGACGGGGCGTCGGCGCGGAGACGGAGGCGCGGCGCGGCGGCGGGGCGGAGGCGGAGTGGCGACCGGCGGCAGCAGCGGCGGCGAAATCGATCTGGGCGGAGGCGAGAATTGAAGGTGAGAGGGGAACAGCCGGGGCTGTGTTATATATATATAGGGGTGCCACTTTAGTACCTGGCCAAGGCATTGCCCGGTACTAAACTGGCGCCAACGCAGATTAGTACCGGACGTTGCCACGGTACTAACCTGCCCCATCTGGCGGGAAAATTTTCACGTAGCATTGAGTCTAAATTTTTTTATATCTGTTTCAATTGTGTTTTCTGTGCAAACTATTATATAAATGCATAAAAATTAAAATATAAGTTATTTCATACACCATATATTACATCAATCACTTGGTTACATGAACATGAAAGTATAACATAATGATTACACATCATTGTTTAATGGAACGTTGACAACCTTTTTTTTACGAATGTCCCTTGATCATGATCGAGGCGTAAGTAAGGAGCGTCCTCTTTGGATAACAGGATGCTAGGGTCAACATCGACAAAGAATGGAGGACGGTCGTAAAACTGATCAAAGTCTTCTGACTTGTCCGAAATGTCTTCAACTCCAATGATTTTTCTTTTTCCTGGAAGAACTATGTGGTGTTTTGGCTCGTCGTCGGACTTGCCTTGATTTTTCTTAGGTTTGCTTGCCATGTCCTTCACATAGAAAACCTGC
This sequence comes from Panicum virgatum, assembly GCF_016808335.1. NCBI lineage: Eukaryota > Viridiplantae > Streptophyta > Magnoliopsida > Poales > Poaceae > Panicum > Panicum virgatum. The sequence goes on along the minus strand of NC_053149.1, from coordinate 5,147,156 downwards.
GTCACATCCTTTGCGAGGATGAATGGTTCATCTTTATATCCAATCTTTTTGAAGTCCACTATTGTCATTCCATACCGGTCTATCGTTACACCGCCACGCCACCTGCTCGGTTCACCCATTGGCATTGAAACAAAGGAATCTTCAAAGGGCCATAGTCAAGCTCCCATATTTCCTCTATGACACCAAAGTAGCTGTCCTTATTTCCATCATGGCCTATTGCATCAATACGCACACCACTATTTTGGTTCGTGCTCTTTTCATCTTGGGCTCTTGTGTAAAACGTATATCCATTGATCTCGTATCCTTGGTATTGCATGATTGTGGCCGATGGTCCCCAAGCAAGCCATTGTAGTTGTACATCAATCGTGCTCTCACCTATGAGTTTTCTTCTCAGCCAAACCGCAAAGCTATCTATGTGATGAAGTGTAATCCATGCCTCAGACTTCCCTATGTTTTCATATTGAACAATATTGATGTGCTCATCCATATATGGGGCCACGAGGGATGAATTCTGTAGAACGGTGAAATTTACTTTGCGGATTTCACTTTCAGGGATGTGCATATTAGATTTCTTACCTAGTGTGCCCTTTCCTTCCAATTGCCCATCATAGCGTGACATGGGGACCCCAATCGGACTAAGTTCATCAATGAAATCAACACAAAACTCAATGACCTCCTCTGTTCCATAGCCCTTGGCGATACATCTTTCTGGCCGAGAACGATTCCGAACGTACTTCTTTTAGACTGCCATGTATCTCTCGAAAGGGAACATATTGTGTAGGAATACAGGGCCTAAAATATTTATCTCTTTCACAATATGAACCAGGAGATGGGTCATAATATTAAAGAAGGAAGGTGGAAAGACCATCTCAAAACTAACAATACATTGGACCACATCATTCTGTAGCCTTGTGAGCTTATTTGGATCGATTGCCTTCTGTGAAATTTCATTAAGAAAGGCACATAGCTTCACCACTACTAATCTTACATTTTCTGGTAGAATACCCCTCAACGCGACTGGAAGCAATTGGGTCATCAAAACGTGGCAATCATGAGACTTTAGGTTTGTGAACTTTTTCTCTTTCATATTAATTCTTCCCTGCATATTCGAGGAGTAACCGGACGGTACCTTCATACTGTTCAAGCAATCAAACATGCTTTCCTTCTCCTCTTTGCTGAGAATGTAGCTAGCAGGACGTAAGTAGTGCTGTCCATTTTCTCTCTTCTCAGAACGTAGGTCTTCTCGTTGTTTTGTTTTTTTCAAATCACGTCTAGCTTCTAGTGTATCTTTTGACTGCCCATACGTACCAAGGAATCCTAGTAGGTTCACGCAAAGATTCTTCGTCACGTGCATCACATCGATTGCGTTGCGGACCTCCAGGACAGCCCAATATGGGAGCTCCCATAGTATAGACTTCTTCTTCCACATTGGGGCATGGCCGTTTTCATCATTCGGAACTTGTTTGCTTCCACGGCCCTTTCCAAACACGACATGGACATCCTTCACCATCGAAAAAACACGCTTCCAGTTTCAGAATATAGCCTTAGCACAAGTTTCTGGTTCCCCTTTGAAATGTTTTCCTTTTCTTCTTTAGGGGTGGTTGAGGGGAAGGAATCGACGATGACCCATGTACACGACCTTCCTACAATTTTTTAGATACAAGCTGTCGGTTTCTTCTAGACAATGAGTGCATGCCTGGTATCCCTTATTCGACTGTCCGGACAGATTGCTAAGTGCAGGCCAATCGTTGATGGTAACAAAAAGCAATGCTCGCAGGTCAAAATTCTCCTGTTTGTACTCGTCCCAAACACGTACACCTTCCTCCTTCCACAGCAGTAAAAGTTCATCAACCAACGGTCTTAGGTACACGTCAATATCATTGCTCGGTTGTTTTGGGCCTTGGATAAGCACCGGCATCATCATGTACTTCCGTTTCATGCATAGCCAAGAAGGAAGATTGAACATACAGAGGGTCACAGGCCATGTACTGTGACTGCTGCCCCACTCGCCAAATGGATTCATTCCGTTCGTACTTAAACCGAATCTTATGTTTCTTGGGTCGTTATCAAAATCTGGGAAATCTCTATCCACGTTTCTCCACTGGGACCCATCCGCAGGGTGTCTCAGCATCTGATCTTGCTTACGCTCTTCTTTGTACCACCGCATTAATTTAGCATTGGATTTATTTTTGAAAAAGTGGATCAAACGTGGTATTACTGGGAAATACCACATCACCTTAGCGAGAACTTTTTTCTTGACGGGCTCCCCGTCGACCTCACCAGGATCATTTTGCCTGATCTTGTACCGTTTTGCATCACAGACAGGACAAGTATACAGTTTCTCATATTCTTCGCCTCGATAGAGAATACAATCGTTAGGACATGCGTGAATTTTCTGTACCTCCAATCCAAGAGGGCAAACAACCTTCTTTGCTTCGTATGTTGTAGAGGGCAGTTTATTTCCCTCTGGAAGCATGTTCTTTACGATTCCATGTAGCTCCTCAAATCCCTTGTCGGTGACACCATTAGCTGCCTTCCACTGCAGCATTTCAAGTGTGGTACCCAACTTTTTAAGCCCCTGCTTGCAATCTGGATACAATAATTTTTTGTGATCCTCCAACATCTTCTCAAATTTCTTTGACTCCTTTAAAGTTTCACAGTCTCTTTGTGAATCCACTAGAACCTGACCTAATTCATCAATTGGTTGGTCTTCTGCTACATTTTCTCCAGCCTCGTCCATTTCTTCAGCATCGTCCATGGGTTCATCTTCAAAGGCTCCCACTTCATATAGATGAGCCCAGTCTGAAATATTATGATCATCATCTTCTTCACCATCTTGCATCACAACTCCAGGTTCACCGTGCTTGGTCCAAAGAGTATAGTTATTCATGAAATCCTTTTCATAAATGTGGGCGCCATTAATCCACGCCATGGTGCACCGGTCACCGTACATCCATTGTCGGTCCATCGATCTACAATTTTGAATTGAGTAACAACATTATTTTACTTGTATTCATATCATTTAAATTGGCACATAACATAATGAAATACAAAAGCTATTTTTTGCGAATTTAACATTGAAATACAAAATTAATAGAAGTCCAAATTAATAAATACATGTTGCAAAGGCTTTGTTTCAGGGTCACTTCCTCTAAAACCATCGAGGATTTCATTATTGGGACCAAGACCGTACACCTTCATCGCGTCCTCATATATAGCGCACCGCATCGTGGATATCGATTCTAGCCCCAAATATCATAGTTTTCACCGAAGGATCAAGGTTAACGACATATTCATGATCCGAAACATACATTTTTTAAACTTCTCGATGGTTTCCATATGAGCCACAATAAATACATCATTAGAGTGCCAAAATAATGCAACTAAATACATAACAAATACCAAATGATGCATTCCACAACACATACATAGATTCCACAACACATACACATTTTATTCCACGACACATACATTCCACAACGATCACCCCCACCGGTGCCACTCACTCCAGCTGCTGAAGCCATATTTTACTGGAAAACACTATTATTTTTTACAACATTATAAATACTTACAATTACAATAAAATCTGAATAAATTAATTAAAATAAATCACATTAATTTGCAAATTGATTGAAAAAACTCTTACAATTACAATGTAAATATGTACATCATTATATCCTCATATTCGAATTGCACAGGCACTTACAATGAAGTCTGAAATGTAATGAAATTAGAGTTGCTATTGAGGTATTAATCATCATTGTGTGTCGTGCTATGTCACAGCTCTCTCTAAGCCCTTATTCTTCGTCGGTCTTGACCTCACCCTATCTACATAATGAAGGGTCTAGAAAGAGCTGTGACAGAGCAGGCACAATGTGACTAATGCCCCAATAGCAACACTACTTCGTTTACATTTCACACTTGCTGGTAAGTGTCTTTGAACTACAATGCAAAATCACATTAATTCTCAATCAAAAAAACTTGAATAAATTAATTGAGAGAAATATCTAATTAATTGAAATAAATCTCTATAACTCCTAATTATTTTGACACCTTTCAGTTCCAGGAGAACACTCTTTTCAATATCCAGAAACCATCTAGAAGAAAAAAACTTTATTTCGGAAAATGTATATGTCGGTAACCTCGACACTGCGATGATGACAATGCCTTTCGGGGGGACACGGTGCGGTACAAGGATGTCACCAATCGACCAGTCGCAGCACCAATATTTCCGGTTAATAGGAACACAGCACTAGGCACAGGCAGCGTGCTCGTTGATATGCTTTCAGTGCAACAACGGCCACACTGACTGCGTCAAATGCTGTCTTCGTATCAATCGGAAGTGCTGGTGATGCGACCAGCCGATTCGCGACGTCCATATAGCGCATAGTGTTTCCCCGAAAGGTAGTGTCATCACTATTGGATGTAGATTAACGACGTATACTTGTTTCGAAATAAAGATTTTTTAGCTTATAGATAGTTTCAATGTGAGCCTAAATAAATACATCACTAGAGTGTCAAAATAATCAATTCATAATAAAAAAATCTATTATAATTCTTTCATTAGTTCATTATAAAAAAATTAAATATCCACATTATGGTTATATCTACTACAATCACATTATTTGTCTACACTCATTCTAAAAATTTCTACTATCCATATGCTCATCTGAATCTAAAAATAAAAAATGTGCTACGGTCATTTATAATATATAGAAAATAATTGAAAAATATGTCTATAAATTTTTCATATTCAACCTAGCCATTAAACCTACTCCCACATTCAAGTCATCGGTTCTATATATCTCAAATCATTGCATAAATCAAAGAAATCATACTCATCCTCACTATTTCTAAAAGTCACAAATTTCTCTAACTATAGAGCATAAAAGGAAGAATAAAAACTATCAATGAAGAGAGGATGAAGTTGCAAACCTTTGGCGTACTTGGATAACTAGAACACTCACTAAAACTAGAACAAATGGCGGCAACTCTCTAAGGGAAGAACAACCCCGAGCTCGAGCTTCTCTGGTGAAATGGCACTGGCTCGGGCTCGGGGAGGAAGAAGGGTGCCAATTTATAGTGGGCGCATTAGTACCAGCTTGTGGCTCCAGCCGGTACTAACGCGCCACATTTAGTACCGGCTGGAGCCACCAGCCGGTACTAAATTTCCTCGCGGCAGTTTAGTACCGGCTGGTGGTTCCAGCTGGTACTAAACTGTCACTAGCTGTCGGTGGCGGATGTCAAAGCCTGTCGGTTGCGGTCTTTAGTACCGGCTGGAGCCACCAGCAGGTACTAATAGGCTCCCAGGGCCACTATTCCTTTGGCCCGGTACTAAATTTGCACATTAGTACCGGCCAAAGCCGTGACCGGTACTAACGGCCGCGGACGAATGTGTGTTTTTCCATTAGTTGCCTATCAGTTCAATCTCGCCAGAAAAAAGAATGATCTTGAATATCTCGGTTTGACATTTCTTTATGGGTTCGAAGTCTGATGTATACTTATCAATTAATTTATTGATCGTTTAGCTCAATCTTCGAAGGTATTCGTAGAAGTAGTATTTGCATACGCGCGTTCATATAGGGGCCAGGGTGAGTGTGCGTGCGTTGTGAGTGTCTGAGTTATCGTAATCCCAAAAAAAGTAATTCATGAAACGCCAAGTAAATTAAATGTGGCAAAATTATATAATCCTCTTGTTTAACTCAAGAATAAGTTACGTACGTTTTGAATTGTTTGAACTTTGAAGTAAATCCTTGCTCCAATCTTTGAATGATACTGCATTTCGATTTTAAAATTGTGGTGTTTACGGGCAAGCTAATAATTAGTCATCATACATCTAAGATAGAATAGTATTTTTACAATTATTCTATATCTATAATGTGGCTTATGTACATTTTCTAAAACTGTTTTCTGGAACAAATCTGGTCGTAGCACTTTCAACACATTCAAACCCAACAATAAAAAAAATTATATATATGTAGGGTCATGCAGATTCGAGGTGGGGTGTGTTGACAGCTGTTGAAAAAACAGTTTGGCCTGGTAATTATGGTTTGGTTTTCAAACTATTAGCAGGTTGATCTGGCAGCAAGAGTTCAAATAGATACACTGATTATTATAAAAAGAATAGCTATACTTTAGAGAGTGACGGACGTGCGTGGCGAGCCAGCTTGCAGCACGGTGTTATGGCCGCACCGCCCAGGTTCGATTTCACATTCCAGTCTCGAGGAACACGAGCTCTGCTATAAATGGTCACTGCTAATAATCTTATGTGATTTTGTATCTTTTTTGTTTAAGTAATTATTGTGATACGAATCTGTATGACCCTACGTATATATAATTTTTTATTGTTGGGTTTGAATGTTTGAAAGTGCTACGAGGATTTGTTCTGGAAAACAGTTTTAGAAAATGTACATAAGCCACATTATAGATATATTATAGTAAAAATACTATTCTATCTTAGATGTATGATTACTAATTAGCTTGCCTGTAATCACCATAATTTTAAAATTGAAATGCGATATCATTCAAATATTTGAACAAGGATTTACTTCAAAGTTCAAACAACCTAAAACATACTTAACTCATTCTTGAATTAAGCAAGAGGATTATATGATTTAACCACATTTAATTTACTTGGCATTCCATGAATTACATTTTTTGCGATTACACAATACAACTCAGACACACACTCATCCCCTATGAACGTACGTACGCAAATACTATTTCTATGAGTATCTTTGATGATCGAGCCGGACATTCCATGAATTACTTGATAAGTATACATCAAACTTTGAACCCATAAAGAAATGTCGAACCGAGATATTCAAGATCATCCTTTTTTCCGGCGAGATTGAACCGACGTGGCGACGCAAGATGTTATCGTTTACTAACAGTTAGCCCCTAGCCCGCCTTCTTCTTGAGGTACACGAGCTCCATTTTTTAAAGCAAGCTAGGAGCACCAGTGCAATCTCACAAGCTAAACGGCTACTGCTAATTATCCGTGAGTGATGCGTATCTCTTATTTTAGTGATTCGTGAGTACTTTATGTGCTGTCTCTGAATGTTTGGAAGTGATAGGATTAGAGTTGTCATAAAAATATAGTATTAGAAAATATACTTATATATATATATATATATATATATATATATATATATATATATATATATATATATATATATATATATATATATATTGCTAACAATCAGCAGCTTGTACGTTCAAAATGTCTTATATTTGGTATTGCGACTCGAAAGGATCACCATTCAAAGATTGGAATGGTTGATTACGACAACTCAAAATATAGTGGTGAGAAATGACGAAAAAAGATTGAAACGAGATAATTATGCAATTTCACCAACACACGGTATATTTTATAACATCCAGCACATTATATTGTTGATTATTTGATAACGTAAGTCGTTGAACCAACAGCTGTTCCCTTTAACTAACGGCGCACCTTCCTTGCTTCTCATGGTACACGAGTTCCATTATCACTGCGTTCGGCTGGTCTCCAGCCTTCCAGCGCTACAGTATTTCCCTCTTACATCGCTCCAGCTCCAATCTCCAGCCGCCAGCCAGGTAACAATGTTTTTCTCTCACACCACACCAGTTCTAGCCTCCAGCTCCAGCCTGCCGAACGCAATATATGTTTTTTATTCCATAAATCTAGTGGTACAGGCTATAGTAATGGACGCGGAAACGTGCCACGGTCGCATATACGGCGCACGTCATGTGCAGCACGCAGGGAGCACCTCGTTGCTTCTTTATCTGCGTATACCGGTCAAATCGGTCTCGTTGGGCAGACGTATCTTGAGTTGTTCTAGGATCGGCAAGCCATCTAAAATGACTTCAAACACCATCGAGATGAAGGAAAACTAGCATATGTCAGTTGGAAGAACTAGAGTTTGGAAAAAAGGCAAAAGAAAAGAAAAAAGATTAAAGATTGTATTTGATATATACACCATCGATTTGATATATACACTCAATGGGTCGTGGCCTTTTATATTTATAAAGAAGGGATGTCTTACCCATTAGAATTCGAATCTTAGACAAATCACATATCAAAATACAACTCATAACTGGGACTGTATAGCCTGGACCGGTTTGGTCAGTCCACCGAATCGGTCTGATCTAGGTCAAATCTTCACGAAGTCATAACTCTCTTATCCGAACTCCAAATCGGACGTTCTATATATATATATATATATATATGCATTCTAAATTGTCTGACCGATCGATACATACCTGTCAGATCGGTACGCCCAACAATGTCAACTTTAGTTGCTAACCAACTATCTAAACGATTAGCGAGCATATTGCGTCCCCACCTGGTCCAAATAGGTCCCCAAATTTTGAAGGTTTGGAAAGAGTATATGCTGGTTTAATCTATGTATTAGAAGAAACACCCTTTCTCTTCATAACTCTAACACCATCCTATTATTTTCAGCATATGCGTGGCACCTCATTTAATAAAAATAAAACATTATATTGGGGCAGACCTAGTCAGACACAAACAAATAGGAAATTAGGAATATAGGATAAAGTTCCTAATATCAATTCGATTGCGAGGAGCTTATTTGATATTCTTATTACTCATGCATAGAAGAGCTGCGTATGATTAACAAGGGGAAAAATATGTGTCCATTACATGTCACCAACGCGGAGTCACCGGACTAACGCAACACCAAACTTTAATTTAATAATTTGGTGTTGATCGAATATGCTGGTACAAAACTTTCCACCGGCTGCCTATGTTTTGAATGTGCTGTCTCAATCTAAGCGCAGCGCGGCATCAGTAAGATCCTATTTGGCAGGACTCCAGCTTCGGCTTCTGCTGCTGCTTCGTCTAGAGCTCTACCAAACAGTAATGCCGGAAACGGCTCCGCACATGGAGCACATGCGGAGCCGATTTTGTACCGGCGAGGCGGAGCCAAAAATCGTGGCTCCCCTAGCTCCTCGAGGTATGTACCAGAATGCCCAAGGCTGCAGCAGAGTCCTGCGAGAAGGTCGTCGAGGATGAACCGACGAGGTGCAGTGCAGATGCGGCTCCACACGGGCACTTCTCGGTGGATGGCGGCATGGGCAGAGAACACGCCATGGTAGAAAGCAAGCTCGTTCCCTGTGAAGTGTGAACCTGCTGAGCACCTCATCAGAGAAGAAGCAAAGAAGCAGCAGCGCACAGGTAGCTTGCGGCGTGGGCGGCGAACTCACATAAACGCGGCGTACAAGGCGGAGGCGGAGTCAAGAAGCAACCGGTATTGACAGCGGAGAGCTAGGATAAGGACGGAAGATGAACGGATAAGAAAACGAAAGGGAGAATAGGTGGAAAAAAGAAGTGAGAAAAAATAGTATAAAGTTAGTTAGGATACATTGGACATTTGACTTGTTATGCAATGACATCCATCCATTCAGGAAGAAATATGAGAAACCGTTCTACCAAACATTCTTCAAAATAGTTTCGGATCAAAAAGAAAAAAACTGCTCCAACAAAGAAGTTGTAGCTGAAGCTATTTTGAAAGCAGCCGGAGCCCTACCAAACCAAACGGGGCTTAAATCACATGAGCTCGTGGATAATCTGCACGAGCGATGAGTAGGTTCCGGTGACCACCAGCAGCGAGCCCAGCACCAGGATCGCCGCGATCGCCGCGGCCTCGGCGGCGCGAGCCGGCCGCCCGAACACCCTGACGTAGCAGACGCACGGCAGCAGCACGCAGGCGCCGACGCTGAGCAGCGACCCCACCAGCGCCATCAGGTACCCGAAGAAGGGCAGCGCGAGGGCCACGGCCGCCGTGCTGAGCACCAGCAGCGTCCTCACCGCCACCGAGACGGCCGCGCCCGCGCCGCCGATCCTGTCCTCGACGGCCATGGCGATGGGCGTGACTACCAGCGCGTACTTGGACAGCGGGCTGACGATCGTGGTGTAGATGGCGATCTTGGAGCTGAGCCGCGCCGCCGGGAGGTTCAGGGTCACCTGGGACTGCACGCCGCCGCCGTACATGAGGTAGCCGAGCACGGCCATCGACCCGTAGTTGAGCGTGCACAGAACGAAGCATATCGCCAGCATCTGCATGTGCACAAGATTAATCAAATAATGTTCGGAGCAAGGTTGACCAATGAATTTTTAACATTTTTAGAGAATTAATTAGCTAGCTTGCATCACATGTAGAAGGAAACTAATCCAATTAATTCTTCATTGTGATGACAGGCAAGAACATGTAATGCATCATCAGAACATGGGGTCCTCCTCCTCCGATCCATACCTTCGGGAACTGACGCTTTTCCTTCATGGAGGTGTAGAGCGTCGGGAAGACGGCGTGGCCACAGAAGCAGAAGGTGTAGAGCCCGAGAGCCGTGGGGAGCCTGGTGGGCCGCAGCGCCGTCGTCCCCGGCGCGGAGAACCCGACACCGTCGACGGCCGCCGCCCAGAGCACGCTGAGGACGATGAGGAGCGACGCGAACACGCCCGTCGCGGAGACGTAGGCCAGCACGCCGAGGCTGCGCAGCCACGTGGTGGGCGCGACCACGAGCGCGACGAGCACGACGAACAGCTGCTTCCCGGCGAGCGACGCGGGGCCGAGGCTGACGCGGGCGCCCCGGAAGAGCTTGTCGAGGTTGTCGCCGTCGACGATGAGGTAGCCGATGGCGATGAGGTAGAGCTCCGCGTACATGAAGCCCGACACGAGGAGGCGCCCGCCGCGGCCGAAGGCGCGCTCGCCGATGTCGGCGAACGTGCGGACGGCCGGGTCGACGGCCATGCAGCGCTGGAGGAGGAGGCCGGTGTACCAGCAGACGGCGGCCACGGCGACCAGCAGCGCCAGGCTCAACCAGCCCCCTTCCGAGAGCGCGTACGGCACCGAGAGCAGCCCGACCCCTGATCAGCGACGTCAAATCGATCAAAAGCATGGTACGAATCAAGAAACACTACTGCAGCAAGCAGAGGAAGAGGCACAACACCTGACAAGGCATTGAGGCCGTTGAGGCAGGTCTGCACGAAGCTGGCGTCGCCGTCGCCGTCGGCAACCGCCTTCTCCGGCCGCGCGGCCTCGAAGCGCCGCCCGAGGAGCGGCTCGTCAGAGCCCATAGGCACGAAGAACTATGAGTTCTGACGGGAAGATGCAGATCGATAGCGCGCGCCGCGCAGTAGACAATACTAGTATAGGTCCTCGCGCGCGGCTCGCACGACCCTCTTCGATCTCTTTTCGAGGTATACACGAGGTCAGTTATTTTAGCAAGGAATACCAACCAATAATGCAATCTCACATGCTAAATGACTGCGACTAATTTTATCTATGAGACGTGACGTGTATCTGTTTTGTTTTAGTAATTAATGTGATACGAATCTCTAGTGCAGTGAAGTTTCAGGATTGTTCGAAGCCAATAATTGTTCAAAAGTTGACTACTACTACCACTACTTTTTATGTGTTATTCATGCATGCTTGAAAGTGATATGGCGATTAGATTTGTCAAATGTCAACAAAACTAGTTTCAGACAAATACACATAAGCCACAACTAGAGATACTATATTATAATAAAAAGACATTCCATCCAAGATACACGATGTTTAAGATAAACTAAATGAGAAATTTTACGGTGCTAGGAGATTTTATGAGCCGTTGAAGGGTTCAGATCCGATGGTTAAAAAGACGAAGAAACCTGTTACGAAAAACTAAAGATGTGGGGCCGGAATTTATTTTTGTGCTCCAGGAACCACTTATAAAATTAATTTTAAGGGTATTTTAGTATTTTTCCTATCCTTTGGTTCCCGTAGCACCAAGGCCTGCCCATCCCAGTGCAGTAGCATCCGTCTCCATGGCAACCTTACTGATTCAGCTCCTGGCATCTAGAGTGCAGGATCATATGCGGCACTGCACAGCCTGCATCGAAGCATCAACAATTACAAATTTCCACCGGCGTCATTCCTCCTTTTTCCTGGTTATTGAGCTCCCTTCAATCAGCGCCTGAATGATGCTTGGATTTATAACTGGAAATTGAAATCTTTATATAGTGATACCTGGTTTGATATTAATTGCTTAACAATTCAGTAAACGTAGGATACAGGAATAGTTTTGGATTGGTTGGAGAGAGAACATGAGCATTAGCATGGGCGCTGGCCGGCAAGCCCCGACGCAAGGAAGCCTTAGGCTACGAGCCCCTCCGCAGCGATCTCTAGTGGGAGTCCCGCCCCTGGCACGACGGCACCAGGAAATCCGATGCACTGCATGATGCTCTTGATGGAGATGGGGAAGGGCCGCCCAGGGTGGCTGTGCAGGGGAGCCCAGCGACGTGCCCAGGCCGGCGGCGGCCGGCCAGCGGATGGACGATCGGAAAAAGATCGACGAACGGAGAAGCAGACCAATTGTGCTCACATGATAGATTACTAAACTACCCTTTATTAGAGAAAAAAAATAGCTTCTAATATCCCCTAAAAATTAACGGCTCTGATTTTTTCAGAGGGAAGGAACCTCTGGTTCCTTACAAGCACTGTAACAACTCTCAAACTAAATAGCTCATTCTAAATTTCTTATAGTTGCAATTCGAAGGGAGTACCTTATTCAAAGATTGGAATGATTAACTAGAGATAACCCGTGACGACATGTCTAGGACTTGAACTTAGGTGGACATATTCAACCACAAGCTTCCTATCAAACGGGGCAACTGGGCTCAACTTGGTTTGCGATTATAAACAATCCTTGGTGTATGATGACAACTGATGCATACTCACGCAATATGAATGTTTAATTTGAGTACTTCCTCCATCCCAAAAAAGATGGGCTGATAGGTGATAATAAGATGGGCTGTGTTACTGGGCTTATCGATTGGATTATTACTGGGGCATTTTAGACAAATTCAGTTTTTTTAGGCTATTCGTTAACCGGGCAAAGGAACCAAAATAACCGGAGTAAATTCGGTTACTTGAATCTAAGGACCGAATTTGGTTTCGGTTAATTCGGTGTTGATCTCGGTCATTTCGGTTCAATTCCTCGGTTTTGGTTATGCTTATGCCCACCCCTACTCATATATGAAACATGCCTCCAAGAACGCCAATCTTGCATCTTTTGCTTTCGGAGCCGGCCGCGGGCGACGACATCAGAAAAACGGAGATAACGCGTCTTCTGCCTTTGGAGATCGCGGCGTCGTAAACTTATAAGCGTCTTCATCGATTGAACATGGACTGCTGAAATTAAATCAGCAAATCAGTCGCCGCCACCGATACCGGGTATTACGGTGTACGTGCAAGTGCCTTAATACTCTTGCACTCAACCTGATTTGCTTACGGTACTTGGAGTATATGCCCATCGGTCACCGTATCCTCGCACCTTTCTTATTTCAGTAAGTGTTTATTTAGAATATTGGATCTTCAATTTTAAAATTTACACTAATTTTATTTCGTCGCTCTTTTAGTTTGTATTATCTATATTTTTCTTAAAAATAAAAAATATATTATTAGCACTACTATCTTTTTTAACATGTTATAAATAAAAAATAATATTAGTCTAAAGAGTAAAGAGGTTCACTCGAGGACCCTCGACTCGAGTCCTCCAAATCGTGAAGCCGGGCCTGTCCAAGAACGCACAACCGATCAGGGAGCTTACCGAGTGCAGCGTTACAACCTTGAAGAAGCTGCCTCGCTTCTTTCCTTCCCTAAAGCTGTGCCGAGAACCCGAGAAGCAGTGTCCCTGCAAGAGGGTGAGAGGGCCAGAGTAGAGAGACCGAGACCAGCGCGCGTGACGACGGTCGACGGCGACGATCACGTACGTACGCCGGAAACTTTGCGCTGCAGGACAACGGCGTCGGCGCGCTGGCCTCGCCGCGGCTGGCGGCTGGCGGCCGAGCTGCCCCGTTGGGCCGTGGCGCAAGGAGGCTTGCACGGGTGAGAGCCATGACTTGCAGGCGACTGGTGGCTTCAGCCTGTTTCTGTAACACATTGCTTGGCACTTGGCATGGCTGCTATATACTGCTAGGCTCATTTTGGTGTAAATGGCTTCCTAAAGTTTCACTGCGCCATGACCCATGATTTGCACATGGATTGTCGTGTGATAATATTTTCTGGACTTGGCAATACCTTTTCTTCTGTAATTGATTGCTAACCTGCATGGCACGAACTGCTAGTGTAACAGTGATGAGATGCCCGTGGGGCTAGGACCTTGTGATGAGTGATTGAACAACACAGTGTGCGTGTGACGTTTCTCTTGGTTGGTGTCGTTGCAGGTGATAGGTGGAGACTGAACATGCGGCGACTTGTGAAGAATGAAGATATGATGCCACGCCGATGGACTGAGAGCGGTGAAGGGTGGATCAAGACTTGCGTTCGAGGGATTTGAGATCGTGCGGTGTATGTCTACTGTACCTGACGACACAGCGAGAGAACGTTGGTGGACGGTTTCTTGGTTAAGCCACAAAACCAAGATCCTGGACGTTCGTTGCGGCGGACGTGGCCGAAGATGGGGACAATTGTCGATCGCGAGAAGATTCCGGATCATCGTGCGGCGAGATCACGGGACGCCATGGTGCTAGATGGAAGGATCGCGGACATCGAGATTGTTTGCCGTGGAGGATGATATTGCGTGATACGCGCCGATTACGTTAATTTGATTTACGTAATGGCAAATTTGTAATTTAGGTAGTGCCACCCTTTGGGTTATAAATATGCGGCACCTAGGATTGAGGGGTATGCGTTTTTAGGGTTTTGGGGGGCGTTGTAGCCGCCGTGAACAGTTCCGCGCTACAGTCCTGCGCGCTACAGTAGCCGCTGTGAACAGTAGCCGCCTCCCTGACGCTCTTCTTGCGTGCACTCTTCTCTCCAGTCTAGCCTAGGGTTTAATTCCTAGTGAGGGATTTTTGTTGATCTCTCTAATCAAGAGAGGGAGGACGATCGGGCGGAGGCTAGATGCAATTCTGTAAGAACAAGTACTTGGTTTAATACTTTATCATTAAGTATTGTTCTTCGTTTCATTGCATCGTGCCTATTTGTTCTTCGTCAGGTTTATCGTCGGTTTCAATCTAGGTTTTCTTGATCCGCATTTTATATTTAATTTCCTTGCATAATATTTTGAGAATAGATTTCTAGTGATCTTGTAAACCTATGTTTTGAGTTTCCTCGCGTTTGGATCTAATTTGCTAAAGTTCTTGAAATTTGGGAGTTTGATCTGTTTGCTTCCGTGCGAAATTATTTTTGAGTTGCTCCCATTCACTCCTCCTCTGGTCGCATTTTCCGGTCCTAAGTGATTTGTTGAGAGGCAGTAGCACGTAGTAGCAGTGGAAGTTACGAATGGCTTCGTTTTTTTACTATCAAATATCGACCGAGGGGAGTGGCGGCGGGTAGAATGACAATAGTACGATCCATAGAGGCAGTAGGACTTGACTTGGGAGGGGAAGTCTTTTCACTTTCTAACTGAAAACTGACGAATACTCCTTAGTTTAGCGTTTCCCACTAGGCTATGAACTTACGCGCCTAATTAGTCCCAAGTATAAAATTTTGGTTGAATAACCAGGTAATTTGGTTGTTTTCATACATTCGTCAATTCGTAAATCAGTAGTTACAATAGGTGATTCCGTCCTTTCGGCAGGAAGTACTACATAAGATAGCTGTGGTTTCCTACTGTCCATTCGGCAAGAAGAAGTACATAGCGATTTCCGCCCTTTTTAAAGTATATTTGCCTCCCCGGTAACCGCAGTAGCTTGAGTCCTGACAAGTGAAATTCCCAATTCACACACAGAGGTGAGAAAGCCTATGTGTGCCCTTATAGCCGCATAGTTGTTGCAAGGCTTTCGTGAGCAAGGTTACATTTTCTTCCCTTCTGTCTACACAAATAGCATCTCTTTTCCAGATGTTCAATCCACAACTTCCTTTAAGAATGAGTTGGTCTGGTCCTCTTTTTAACGACAAGGTCAAAGACTTGTTGTGTCCCAATAAAAGGGGCTTATGGTCTTCATCCAGTCCATCCCAAGAACTACATCATATGTTCCCAAATCTATCACCCTCAGGTCTACCTGAAATGAATGACCTTGCAATTCCAGTTTTACCCCGACACACTTTCCTTCACTGCACACTTTAAAACAAAAACTTCTGTTAGGTTCTTATCTTAGATTCCATCTATACGTAGTCTAGACCTTTTCTTCTTTTACTTCACACAAAAAAAGTCAATATTGAAGAATAGAAAATATATTCTAATAAATGGGCAATAGTTAGGAGAGGTGCGCCAGAAGGTAAGGTGGACAGACTAGAGGAGTAGGGGTGCTTCCGATACCACCATGATCGGTAATGGAACGCTACGCCCTTGCTTTATTTATGCCTCAAGGCTAATTGAATGAATTGAGGTTTAGTAAAATTCGATTGATCAGAAAGGAAAACCAAACCTGTAAAGAACTTCTACTATGGATTGGATTGCCGGTGCGCATTAGTCCGACCAGATGATAGATGATCTGCCCGCCTTGTCCTATTCCATTCTTTTTTCTTTGAATGGAGCCTTAGCGAGTTCCGTTGCAGCCAGTTCGAATTCGGATAGTAGGCCTCCCAACTCGCTACAAGGCAAGAACCAACCACTATAAGTCAACTCCAATAAAGAAGCTTGGTGGAAAGAAGGAAAGAGAGAAAAGGCTACGTCTCTTTGATCAGTTATCCTTTCCAAAATAATAGGTTTTGAGACCCCTCTACTCTATTTGTCTAGGATGGGGTTAGGTTTGCTATTGGACGGCTTTCTCGATTATAGGGGAAGACTTTCTTGGAAATGGCTTTATTGCTATCCACTTTCCTAAGCTTTATAATAGACTAACTAGCCTGGCTTACTTTCTAGCCTGTCAACCTGCTCTGACATACCCTTCTAGCTCACTTGAAAGGAGAGTTGTTGCTACTGTATGAAAGTCTCGATTAAAGAAAGGGATAAAAAGACATACATTCACTCGGTTTTTGCGTTGTTTTGATGTTTCCTTCCATTCATAAGAAGAAAGAGGTTATCTTTTAGCTCCGGGTCCGACTTATAAATAGGGTACTACTTGACCTTAGGATCGAATTAGGCTCTCCTTGGGATGAGCCAGAGAATGGATCAGCCGGGCGAAGTAAGTGATATGATCTCCAGGATTCGAAATTCCATGCCCGGGGAAGTCTAAGAGGATAAAGGAGGATGTTCCCTGCGGGGCATTTCGCGGGGTTAGGATGTGCATGTTTACCAAATGAGTGGAAGACTTGACGCGAGCCAATGAAGCGCTGCTAGGCGCTCCGGCTTTCCCCTGTTGAGTCGCTCTTTCCTGACCTTCTAAGTGAGTTCTAGCTTGAGCTGGCATAGTTTGTTCCCTTACTTTAGCTTGTAGGCCAAGGAGGAGAATCCATACGGAATGGACGAGGAATTGAGGTAGGGAAAAGAACCCTTACTCGGAACGAGACCAAGATAAAAGGTCTAGTCGAATTTTAGTCTTGGTTGTACATCGGTACTACGCACGGTAGGCATTTCTTCCCGTTATCGGGACTTGCACTTGCTTTTTCCGGCCTTAGTGGTATTTTAATGATTTTCTTCCCCTAGCCCCGTCCTTCCATCATAGCTTAGTTAGCTAGCTACTTTATTTTGTGCTAAAGCCCCTCGATACATAAGTGCTCTCATTCCTAGAACCCACCCGCGGCGAGTTGGTAACCGTAAACCATTGATCTATGAATTCAAGTGAATGAAAATGTAGATAGATTTTCTCCTACTTCTGTAACATAACTTCTCTATGGATAAGCTTCAACTACTGAATGAAGAGATAGTGAGACCTACCTAGCAACGAGAAATACTAGAATAGAAATTCCTTGCCTTGATTCGCCTACTTCTCCAGTCTTTGATGTTGCTTTCCTGGCTTTCGATTCCTATTCGTCTGATGTGTTGATGCTTGAGAAGAAGCTTTGGCACTAACACCTTACTTTCTTTCGCATAGGGCTTTAACAGATAAACTCTTTACAATACTTTATGCAGTAAAACAAGAGGAAGAAAAGAAAGGATCCATGATGTGCCTTTTGGTCTTGTACCAATGCTCTTTAATAACGAGCCTTTCCAGCAATGGGGCCTAGGGACTGATATGATGATTGGTTTAGGTAGGGCGGCCGGAGGTAGGTTTTCAAATCAGTAAGTAAATTAGGGTCACGGCTGGAAAAACCATGTGTTTACAGGCCGCGGAAATCTCTCGCACTCTCAAAAGGTGGGGCGCTTACACTTAAGTCGATGGAACTTAAGGTTGAAATAACACTGGGAGTCTGCTGCTCATTCTACTGCAAAACCAACCCGGAGTCATGGGAAAAGAAAGAATGATTTGGAAGAATGGAAAGAATAAGAAATTCTTTCCATTCTTGCCTAGTGACTAAGATTTTCACACTTGTTGTGTCTAGGCTGCAAAGATTTTCTCAGAAAACACTAACTGAAGTGTTAGAGGGATTCACTTTCGATAAGAATCCAAAAGCAAGTTCCCTATACTACCTTCTTTCCCTCCTCTGTTTCTGTCTTTAAGAGGCAGTGCATCCGACAGGAATCGAACCTACTTTTTGACCCATTTTGCCTTTCTAGGTTGGTGGGCGCTTTCACCATTCAGCCATGGATGCTTTAGCGAGTGAACTAGGTTTTTATTTGAGAGCGAACTAGGTTTTTAGTGGTATTCCTTCTCGAGCTTCTATTTCTTCCGTTAAGGGAGATTCGGGAAAAGATGGAATAGGAAGACGTGTTTCTAGAACAAACAAGATACGGGTAGAGAAGGGGAAGTTAGCAAAGTTAGACAAGTTTGGAATGGGCATAGGAACATGTATTGATGTACCAGATCAGCTAATGCTCCCAGGTTGATGCGATGTATTCCACCAGTTGACTAGAGACTTTATTATTGGTATATCGATCGGTCCAGCACGGATTGAAATAGGAGCCGGTTCGACAGGAAGCTTTTGAAAACGCAGTTCACCCAGGTAAATAAGGAACAAGATGAATACAGAAGTTAAACGAGCATCCCACACCCGAAAGGTACCCCACATAGGCCTTCCCCGAAACCCCCCAGTCACTAACATAAACAAAGTAGAAAAAGCACCAATTTCTGTACCGGTTCCGGAAGAGCGAAGAAAAAGGGGATGTTTTGTTAATGGGAACAAGGAACTTTTTATAGCTGTCGCGATATAAATAACTATACTCATCCGAGCTGCAGGAACATGTACATACGAAATACGAGAATTTCCACCTTGTTGAAGATCTGGTGGTGCTACCCGAAGACTTAAATGAATAGCCATCGCTGTTAAGAACAACTGAGATCCAATGAGAATTTGGGCGTAGCTTTTTGTCTTTGACATAAAAAAAATAAGGTTGTAATAACGAAACTGACATTTTCTTTTTCCTTGCCTTGCAAGTGGAACAAGAAAGACTATATAGTGATTTTGATTCTATAAACAATCAAAGGATTTCGCATGCTTTCCATGGAATGACGGAATTACCCTTGCTTAGTTTTCGCTCCGCTCGTGCGTGGCACTCCTTGCTTGCGGAGCGGCATATCGGAAAAAGAAGGATTGACTTTCTATACAGGCCCATCCCCTCTTACCCCTAACTAACGATTATGCTGCTCTCGCCTTTTTGTAATCGACTCTTTTTAAAATTCACTACTAATTTTGACTACCTCCTTAGTCATCCTATCCACTCTCTTACCTGTTTTTCCATACTTTCCGAAGGAAAAAAACAAGAAGTAGGAACAAACCGAGACCGAGAGCGAGAGGAATTATTGGGTGAATGGCAAATTGATCCAAGGAACTACCCGCTACTAAATCCGTAGCCTGAGGGGCTTCAGAAGGGCTACCCGCTACTAAATCCATAGCCTGAGGGGCTTCGGAAGGGCGAGGAGCGTCATTGGCTGGGCCGGCTTCAACTAGGCCAGGGCGACCCTCTATCTCTAAATGATCTATCCGCTCCAAGTTGGTGAAACGGCTCTCCAGATCCGGATTATTAGTCTGAATGCTGTCGAAAAAAGCTGTTATATCTTGATCGAGTTCACGACTATTGTAATATACATTCGTCTCCCTATCTTGTATCAAAGCATGGTGCATATGTCTCTCTCCCCATCCCCAATTGTTCCTAACCTCAATCCCTTCTGTAAACACCCCCATGGTGGGCAATAAACGCCCATCTAGAAAATAGCGCATGAATCCTGATCTCCTAAAATGAAATCGATATCTCTTAAATCTGGATCTCTTCATAGGGTAACTCCATCTTTTGAAGCTCTGCTCCCAATCCCGAAAAGAGAAAGGGAGACTTGGATTTTGGTCGGCGTTGGTTTTTCCAACGAACATTCGAACACGAACTTCCATGACAAGACAAAATGCTAGCTTCCCTGTAACGCATACACTTCCACGTTTGTCCCATCGACGATGGACAATGAGACTATTCTACGAGTTTTCTTAGGAGCAACATGATACTTGATTTCCTCCATCTCAGAATACGAGTTCAGCTCCGGCACCTATTGATTTAGCTCCTTCTAACATGTGGAGTCGCGACATGACATTGTTTCACGCTTTTCCATCGCTACTCTCTTTCCAGGATTTCTCGTTGATTTGATTCCTGCGCTGCGATCCATGGTTGAATAATAAACCCAGCGGCTTTCTCAATTCTAAATGCTAGTTCGCGTCACTCACATATGCCTCAACCAACTGAGCTAACTTGCCACTTTTCCAGTCTTCGAGCAATGAAATGAATAATTTCAATTACGCAGAAAAGTCAGACTTTTTGAATTACAGCATGCGGAACGAGCCATAAGGAAAGGCGGCGGAAGGCAGTTGAATCCGCTCCTGCGATGTGAAGGTTTTGGGTTAGTTTCCCGAAAGAAAGCGAGGAGGAAGATACCTACCCGAAAGCGAGCAAAGCAAGCTAAGAAGGTGCCAGCCTGGTTTAGCGAAGTCTGTATGTAAGCGGTGATGTCTGCATTTAAAATCTTTTTCATCAAATGACCAATAGCTTATTTTAATATTCCGACTGCGCAGGAAATCCTTCATTCACAAGCTAGCTTGGAACGGCGTAAAGAGGGAACTAGTAGCTGGGTGACGTGGAAGACATGAAAGGAGCCTGCTAAAGCTTCATTCCAGGTTTGGTTCAGGAATACGACGCGATAGACAAGTGAGTTCCACGAAGTGAATGGTAAAGCGATCCAAGGCGCCAGTAAACAGAGCTTGAGTTGTGAAGTTTTTCGCATGTTCACACTGAGCTTCCTGGGAATCCATCTTCTCTACAGCTAGCTTTCCTAGTTCTAGGTTTTCTTTACCAAGTTTCTTTGGTTTTGCTTCGTCATGTTTTGAACCATTCTTATACCACACACCCTTTACGGGATGATGTCAGTTGCAATGTCACTGAACTTTCACATAGCCGCAGCTGTCGCATCAGGATTTGACAGTTTTTGGAACATTTTATCTGGATTTCTCATCCCGCTGTAAGTGAAATGGTTTTTTTTTCAAACTTCAATTTAGATGCAATTGTGAGAGAGTTCTTTATGCACCATGATGAAAAGAAAGGACTTTTTAGTGACCCAGTTGCTCTGCTAGGAATCAAAAGTACATGAAGTACCAAATTGCACCGGCTCCTTGAGACTAGGCCACCAATCATATTGCAAAATCCAAGGAAGCTGGAAGTTTGCATTCTATACCAAAAATACCAAGCTTTCCTATTTTTTCAAATTACTAACTTTTGAATGAAAATTCCACTCCTGGAATAACAGACTAGCTTTCACAATCAATGGAGCCGCTCTCTTTGCCCTCTGTACCGTACCCTGTTATTTAAGCATGTGAAGCTCTTTTACCAAAGATAGGGTAAAACGTGTAGTATCCGGAAAGCCTATAAGTTCTACCTAGTTGGCTGGTAGAGGTATTTCCAAAGTTCATCCTTTATTTAGCCCGACACGTTGTCACACCCGGTTTTAAGGATAAAACCGAATGCATAGCTATATGTATGCCAGGATCAAGTTTCATACATATAGAGACATCATAAGTGAATAATCAGTAACAGTATCACGAAAAGAGAACTAAAACAAATAAAAGACTATCAGAGTTTACAGCTTATCCTGGAAACGAAGGCTCCAAACTTCACAGGCAATCGACTGGGGGTTGCGTACGCCTAGAACTCAGCAACATCTTCAATAGACTCCACCATAACTTTCTCCTTCTGAGCAGCAGTAAGCAAGGGTGAGTACACTTATGGTTGGTACTCAGCAAGGCCACAAGAAATAACCAGAAAATAATTTATATCCATCTTTAAGTTTATTAATCATGTGAGGGTCCAAGCCGCTCTTAACCGTGAGCACGGCTAACCGGTTAGTTTTAACTCTGCAGAGGTTGTACACTTTCACCACAATTCGCGTAAAAGTTCCGAAGAACTTTGAACCCAACCACGCATATGCGCTGATCAGGCACAATACCACACTTCCGAGGTGTGATTGCATAGGGACGCTACGAGGCCTTTACAAAGATTCCCTAACCCATGACAATCCGCTAAGGT
The DNA here is from genome assembly GCF_016808335.1 of Panicum virgatum. Classification (NCBI taxonomy): domain Eukaryota; kingdom Viridiplantae; phylum Streptophyta; class Magnoliopsida; order Poales; family Poaceae; genus Panicum; species Panicum virgatum. Next base: position 5,124,689 of record NC_053149.1, on the reverse strand, counting down.
TTCAAGCCAAAGCGGTCATAACACTGTCCTAATGAGGTGGTACCTTGCCAAAGGACCATTAAACAATACCAATTGCCCCAAGAGGACCGAGCTATACCCCGTCGATGCATCCCATCTTGCCCTTTCGGTAAGATTGTCACAAGCTAGAGTCTCTAATTAATCAGCCAAGACCAGAGCCATATAGTATTGTGGTTGTACTGTTTTCTTGGGTGGTTCTCCATGTTCCAATTAAATCATCATAATACTCTTGTAAATAAAGCATAGATAGAAGTATGGTTAGGGTCACTTGCCTTTCTCCAACGAAAAGCTACTCTTACTGCTCTTCAGCTTTTGCTCACTTGGAATTCTTGATCTTCAATCTTCAAACAGCGATCCTTCTACTCGGAGCAATCATCGAGCAAACATACAAAGCAAACAAGAAGATACAACTAAGAACATTACACCAAAACAAAGAAAGGCTTTAAAAGAGCATACTAAAGGATAAGGCTCGCTGCTATGGTTATGGGAGCGCAAGAAATGCGGAAAACGGAACTAAAACGGCGATTCTATGGGATAAACGATGCTTCAGGGATCTAGTCACGATTAACCAAATGGTTAAGGACTAACGGAAAAGATTTGCGAGACACAGAAAACTGTGCTCACAGAGGATCACAAGGTTATAAAGCTATCGCACACGTTGCAAGGATCATGTGAGCGCGAAAATCAATGAAAACGGAGTTAAAACGAAGAAGTTATGGCTAAAACAGTGCACCAGGGACTTGTTTGTGAGAGTTTTGAACTTCCAGGGACTAACTCTAAAGAAACTAGGGGTCTAAACATAATTAAACCTTATATGCAGGGGTTAGATTGCAAAAACACGACTCACGGACGGCGGGTTGGATTTTAGAAAAACTCAGGGTTTAAAACGTAAAATGAAGGACCTACACGTAATTATTTTTGAACGCTGAAGGACTGCGGGTTGATTTCCATAAAACGGAGGGACTTATTTGCAAAAGATCCACTGTTGACCGGTATTGGTTGGGTTGACCTCGGGTCAGATCCGATCTGGATCGTCGGATTCAGATCCGACGGCTCTGAGCGGATCGGGCGGTGCGGCGGCACTGGGACGCCGGCGATGGGGTCAGGCGGCGGCGAGTTCGCCGGCGTGGGCCGGATGCGGCCGTCCGGGCTTGGATGAAGCTCGGGTTTGGTGCAGGAGAGAGCTTGCGACACGGCAAATGCATTTGCGGCTCAGCAAAGCGATCTAGGGTTCAGAGCGGAGCATGCGCCAACGAGAGGCGGAGCAAAAGCTCCGGCGAGCTATTCTCGCACAGAAAAGAGGGAGAAAGAGAGGGGAAGGGCCCTACGAGATTGCTCACGTCGATACAAAGCTCCGGAGGAGGTCTTCGGCGTCGATTGCGTGGCGGAACGGCGAGACGGCGGCGGCACCGAGCTCCGCGGGGGCTCCAATGGCGGCCGCGGCGCAAGCTAGGGTTTGGGTGAGAGGCGGCGACTTCGGTTCAGGGTCAAGGAGGGAGGGGGTCCGTGCGGTGCTTTTTATAGGGCAGGGCGCGGCGCGGTCTCGGGGCGCGGCCGGACTCGGGAGAGTCCCGGTCCGTCCCGAGCTCGGGGACGATCCCGACAGGTGGGGCCCGCCTGTCGGCCGGTGCGGGAGAGGGGGTGCCAACTGGGCCGGGCTGGGGAATGAGCCGGTGCGTGGTGGTTTTGGGCCGAGGAAGGGAAACGGGCCGGACCAAGCTGTTGGGCCGAAGGCGATGTTTTCTTTTTATTTTCTTATGCAAAAGAACAAAGCAAATTCAATTTGAATTTAAACTCAACGAATTCAAATTCAAACTGAACAACAAACAATAAAACAATGCATTGCAGCATGAATGCAACAAAAAAAAACAACCTTATTAAATTTTGAAAAGCAACCAATATTTTAGTGTTTACATACTAAATTCCCTGTGAAGAAAAATAAATGTTGAGAAAATTTTAGAATTATGAGAAAATTGTTGTTTTATTTTTAATTTTAATCACATCCTGAAATTCAAAAATTTCAGGGTGTGACAGAACTACCCCCCTTAAAAGGAATCTTGTCCCGAGATTCACAAAGCCAGCAAGAGACAGAGATTTATGTGGGTAGCATCTGACACACATTCACTTCCTTCTCAGTTATTCCTTCTTACAATATATTCTTCTTAATTCCTGGTGACTCACACAAAACATTTTGCGGATACCCTGTCTATTTCCTCCTTTAACTTTCATTCTTTCCATAGCTTCGTCGGCACATCTTTCGAAGAACATTCTTCGTAGCTTGATAAAGTGATTTGAATAGAGCTTGGTTGTTTCTTTCTGGCTTGGAGTCTTGTATCACCTCTCAAGTCTTCATGTAGTTCTGTCATTAATTATCTTTTTTTTTCACACCAACTGGCAAGGTGTCCATCTTCTCCACACTTGAGGCAATACAACCCAAGATCATGGGACATGGTCTTCTTATGCTTTGTTGGACAACTATGGGCATAGTGCCTTTCTTTACAGAACACATTCTCTTAGCATACTCATCCTAGCTTCATCGTCTTGTGGAACATCTGTTGGCATAGTGCCCTTTTCCACCACATTTATAGCACAGTACTCTTTTAATACGTCCATCTCGATTACCTTTATGCTGCATCTCCACTCTTGGTGGAATGGCTTGTGCACCAGGATTCTTCTTGATAGAGTTGCCATATGGAGGTTGAACCACTTCAGGTTGTAGTTGGTTGGAACTGGGTTGAACACTTCTATCTGCCAATGGTTGTGGTAACTCCATCTTCTCTTGGCTTGCTTTACCAATTTGTTTTTTGGACTGCTTGCTTCTTTTAGGCTGAAACTCTTTGAAAGTGATAGTCCAATCCTCGAGGTTTATAGTCGGATCTCTATCTTCAGCTTGAGTAACTCCTTCTAGGTTTGGAACGTGCATAGATAACTTTCTATTGATATCTGAATGATAACGTTGCCTTGCTTCTGCTGTCATTAAGCTATCTTCTTGTAGACATCGACGGCCATAATGCTCACAACATTGGCACTTTTCTGAAGTCTTACTAATCTCATGTTGTTCCTGTGGCTTGGGTGCTTCACAGTTTCTCTTATGCTTTTTATTGTTCCATGCTTCAGCTACTTGCCTCTTCACTGGTCCGGTAGGAATCTTTGCTTTGGTCAACTCCATGCTATGAGATGATGCTATATTAGGCTGCAACCTTCCTTGTAAAACACGAGCTTGCATAGCTAACAGCTTCTCTTTATCAAACGGTGGCAGACCGGTTGGGACTTGATTATCACTGTTAACAGGGTTGTGGCTCCTAGGAGAGGAGGCTTGCTCTGTAACATGCTGTTGGTTGTTGACTCTGATTGGAACCATTGCTTGTACTCCTTGAGTTTGTGCTAGAATGTTGATGTCTTCTTTCTCCTTTCTGCTGGGGCTCAACATCTGGTTGTGTGGTAGGGACAAGGTCAGTAGAAAGAAAAAGCGAGTATCAAGGTAACGTCCATATTATCATCTTCACAAACTCTTGGTGGTTGCAACTTAAATAAATCAAGAAGGAGGTGAGAAAGATATGGGGGTAACAGAAAGGAAAAGAGAGCATTCTTGTCTTCAGCCTTTTTCATTTGTCGATCATTATAGATGAGTGTTGCCATAAACTTCCTTCTTGACATCCATTAAAAGATTAGGTAGAAAGACAGAGGATAACAAGGAGGGGGAGGTATAAAAGAAGAACCCATCTAGGCAACCGATGTTATTGTAGGTAGAAGACCCACAATACACCGACAATCATTACAAAGAAGCGAATCAAATAAGGTCATAAAGACAAACATCATCATACAAACACAAAATTCCACCAGTCAACATGATGCTAACGTTGTTAATAGGGCTAGAAGGGGTACTCCTAAGCATGGTTATATCTTCTAGCTTCGTTGTTGATGACACATACCTCCTTCAACTTGTTCAGCGTTGACTTCACCTTCATGATTGTAGTGGCAGGGAGAGTGTCATAACTTTGCTCAGGCTTGATTCTTCGGTGGTGCTCTGAATTCTTCGTCCAACATAAGCAGAAATGTTAGCAGGTGGTACAGTTTCCAACTGCTTCGACTTGACTCCTCATGATGAATTAGCAGCTTTGTTCTTCAGATGACTTGGACCTTCAGATGACTTGGACAGCCATCGGAATACGTGGTGCAAATGATCTAAGTTTTTTTTTATAAGGAGAGATACTTTGGAATCAAAAATCAAGGGATGAATCCAAAGCGGCTTTTATTTAAGAAGAAAGGAGATGCACTGAGCACATGGTGAATAAAGCAAAGGGGAAATAGGTCCAAAAGGTAAGTTAAAAGAAATTCAAGAAGTAATTTCACCAGCATAGCAAAAGGTGAGCTGGATGAAATTGGAAAATCATACATCAAGATGGAGGTATGATCAAAATCAAGAATTGATACAGGAAAATAAATAGACAAGGATTGAAGATCTAACATTTGCAAAATAATGACGTGCAAATGAATAGAGAGTCAGGTGAGGAAGGTGAGTTATCAAGGCTGATTATGGGAAGATAATAGTTAAGGAGAGAGAATATTCAATGGAGGGGGTCAAAGAACAAGTAGGAATAGATTTGATATCAAAAGAAACCTTAGAAGACGGCCATTGCTATCTAGGCTTACGTCCTATAGTCGATACAGCTCTGATACCACTTCTGTCACACCCGGTTTTAAGGATAAAACCGAATGCATAGCTATATGTATGCCAGGATCAAGTTTCATACATATAGAGACATCATAAGTGAATAATCAGTAACAGTATCACGAAAAGAGAACTAAAACAAATAAAAGACTATCAGAGTTTACAGCTTATCCTGGAAACGAAGGCTCCAAACTTCACAGGCAATCGACTGGGGGTTGCGTACGCCTAGAACTCAGCAACATCTTCAATAGACTCCACCATAACTTTCTCCTTCTGAGCAGCAGTAAGCAAGGGTGAGTACACTTATGGTTGGTACTCAGCAAGGCCACAAGAAATAACCAGAAAATAATTTATATCCATCTTTAAGTTTATTAATCATGTGAGGGTCCAAGCCGCTCTTAACCGTGAGCACGGCTAACCGGTTAGTTTTAACTCTGCAGAGGTTGTACACTTTCACCACAATTCGCGTAAAAGTTCCGAAGAACTTTGAACCCAACCACGCATATGTGCTGATCAGGCACAATACCACACTTCCGAGGTGTGATTGCATAGGGACGCTACGAGGCCTTTACAAAGATTCCCTAACCCATGACAATCCGCTAAGGTTTCAAGCCAAAGCGGTCATAACACTGTCCTAATGAGGTGGTACCTTGCCAAAGGACCATTAAACAATACCAATTGCCCCAAGAGGACCGAGCTATACCCCGTCGATGCATCCCATCTTGCCCTTTCGGTAAGATTGTCACAAGCTAGAGTCTCTAATTAATCAGCCAAGACCAGAGCCATATAGTATTGTGGTTGTACTGTTTTCTTGGGTGGTTCTCCATGTTCCAATTAAATCATCATAATACTCTTGTAAATAAAGCATAGATAGAAGTATGGTTAGGGTCACTTGCCTTTCTCCAACGAAAAGCTACTCTTACTGCTCTTCAGCTTTTGCTCACTTGGAATTCTTGATCTTCAATCTTCAAACAGCGATCCTTCTACTCGGAGCAATCATCGAGCAAATATACAAAGCAAACAAGAAGATACAACTAAGAACATTACACCAAAACAAAGAAAGGCTTTAAAAGAGCATACTAAAGGATAAGGCTCGCTGCTATGGTTATGGGAGCGCAAGAAATGCGGAAAACGGAACTAAAACGGCGATTCTATGGGATAAACGATGCTTCAGGGATCTAGTCACGATTAACCAAATGGTTAAGGACTAACGGAAAAGATTTGCGAGACACAGAAAACTGTGCTCACAGAGGATCACAAGGTTATAAAGCTATCGCACACGTTGCAAGGATCATGTGAGCGCGAAAATCAATGAAAACGGAGTTAAAACGAAGAAGTTATGGCTAAAACAGTGCACCAGGGACTTGTTTGTGAGAGTTTTGAACTTCCAGGGACTAACTCTAAAGAAACCAGGGGTCTAAACATAATTAAACCTTATATGCAGGGGTTAGATTGCAAAAACACGACTCACGGACGGCGGGTTGGATTTTAGAAAAACTCAGGGTTTAAAACGTAAAATGAAGGACCTACACGTAATTATTTTTGAACGCTGAAGGACTGCGGGTTGATTTCCATAAAATGGAGGGACTTATTTGCAAAAGATCCACTGTTGACCGGTATTGGTTGGGTTGACCTCGGGTCAGATCCGATCTGGATCGTCGGATTCAGATCCGACGGCTCTGAGCGGATCGGGCGGTGCGGCGGCACTGGGACGCCGGCGATGGGGTCAGGCGGTGGCGAGTTCGCCGGCGTGGGCCGGATGCGGCCGTCCGGGCTTGGATGAAGCTCGGGTTTGGTGCAGGAGAGAGCTTGCGACACGGCGAATGCATTTGCGGCTCAGCAAAGCGATCCAGGGTTCAGAGCGGAGCATGCGCCAACGAGAGGCGGAGCAAAAGCTCCGGCGAGCTATTCTCGCACAGAAAAGAGGGAGAAAGAGAGGGGAAGGGCCCTACGAGATTGCTCACGTCGATACAAAGCTCCGGAGGAGGTCTTCGGCGTCGATTGCGTGGCGGAACGGCGAGACGGCGGCGGCACCGAGCTCCGCGGGGGCTCCAATGGCGGCCGCGGCGCAAGCTAGGGTTTGGGTGAGAGGCGGCGACTTCGGTTCAGGGTCAAGGAGGGAGGGGGTCCGTGCGGTGCTTTTTATAGGGCAGGGCGCGGCGCGGTCTCGGGGCGCGGCCGGACTCGGGAGAGTCCCGGTCCGTCCCGAGCTCGGGGACGATCCCGACAGGTGGGGCCCGCCTGTCGGCCGGTGCGGGAGAGGGGGGTGCCAACTGGGCCGGGCTGGGGAATGAGCCGGTGCGTGGTGGTTTTGGGCCGAGGAAGGGAAACGGGCCGGACCAAGCTGTTGGGCCGAAGGTGATGTTTTCTTTTTATTTTCTTATGCAAAAGAACAAAGCAAATTCAATTTGAATTTAAACTCAACGAATTCAAATTCAAACTGAACAACAAACAATAAAACAATGCATTGCAGCATGAATGCAACAAAAAAAACAACCTTATTAAATTTTGAAAAGCAACCAATATTTTAGTGTTTACATACTAAATTCCATGTGAAGAAAAATAAATGTTGAGAAAATTTTAGAATTATGAGAAAATTGTTGTTTTATTTTTAATTTTAATCACATCCTGAAATTCAAAAATTTCAGGGTGTGACACACGTCCTTTCTGCTAGTTAATTGTTCGCATTGCTACTGTCAAAGAGGAGGTTCCCAAGAGAGAAGAAAGAGTAGCTTGTAGAGCTGGGAAAATGGAAAGAACTATTTGATTTTGTTTCAGATCAGCTAGCGCTTACGCCTTTCTTGGTTGAATGGATTCTGGCGCAATGCTGATTCGGATAATGCTGGAACTGCTACTCGGTAGACTATGAAACAGAAGCTTTGAAAGGGTTCCCTATGCCAAATGGTGAATTCCATTACTACTAACATTTTGGAATCAATCAGATGATTCGGAGTTTGAAGATCGCGTCCTATCCTATGATGAATTTTGCTTTTTTCTTTAGGTTTAGGCTCTATCTCACTTCCTTCAGAGGGGAAAGCTGAGCTAGAGGTTTCACCGATAGCACTTCCTGCTCGGTAGGCATCTCCTGCTCCTCTTGGTTGACCACCATGGTCTGCTGCTCCTGCCTTTCTTTACCCTTCCGCTTTCCTTCAACCTAGTGATGAACGAGCCCTATAAAACCAGCCAGAATTAGGAATCTTCGAAAGTTATGCATTGGAAAAGAAGGGAGCACATACCGTAAGAACAAGCCTTCTCATCTGTAGGGAGAGCTGCCCATTATTCTTCTTCGAGAGGAATCCAAGAGAAACAACAGGAACAAAACATTCTTTCAAAAAGCCCAGTCACGTGATCGTGGTACTCCGACTGAAAAGAGGGGAGGTGGTTTTCTGGTCCTCCGCAGGTACTTGTGGATTCAAAAGCTCAAGAAAAGCATCACCCTATGCTGGTCAAAGAACAACAGTAGATGCTATTCGTACAGTGGGTTTGCAACGAGCAGAAGTTATGGTAAAAGGTGCTGGTAGCGGAAGAGATGCCGCATTACGAGCCATTGCTAAAAGTGGTGTACGGTTAAGTTGTATACGCGATGTAACACCTATGCAGCATAATGGATGTCGACCTCCTAAAAAAAGACGTCTGTAAAAAAGTGAAACCGCTTTCAAGAGAAATAAATGATTCAATGATCAAATAATAATACTAGTCTGTTATGGTTCGAGAGGAGGTAATAGGATCCACCCAAACACTGGAGTGGAAGTGTGTTGAATCAAGAGTAGATAGTAAGCTTCATTATTATGGTCATTTCATTCTGTTCCCGCTTAGAAAAGGTCAAGCGGATACTGTCGGTATTGCCTTTCGAAGAGCTTTACTTGGAGAAATAGAAGGAACATGTATCACACGCGCCAAATTTTGGAACGTGCCACACGAATATTCAACAATAGTAGGTATTGAAGAATCCATACAAGAAATTTTACTAAATTTGAAAGAAATTGTATTGAGAAGTAATCTCTATGGAGTTAGAGACGCATCAATTTGCGTCAAAGGTCTTAGATACATAACCGCTCAAGATATAATATTACCGCCTTTCATAGAAATCGTTGATACGACACAACCTATAGCTAACTTGAGAGAGCCCATTGATTTCTGTATTGAGTTACAGATCAAGAGAGATCGTGGATATCATACGGAACTCGGAAAGAACTCTCAAGATGGAAGTTATCCTATAGATGTTGTATCCATGCCTGTTCAAAATGTGAATTATAGTATTTTTTTCTTGTGGAAATGGAAATGAAAAACACGAGATACTTTTTCTAGAAATATGGACGAATGGAAGTTTAACTCCTAAAGAAGCACTTTATGAAGCTTCTCGTAATTTGATTGATTTATTTCTTCCTCTGCGTGTAGACTGACAGAGTAGAAGGTTCGGTTCGCTATTTGCTACTGTCTAATCTAGTGCGCTTGCTTACTTTCTTGGAATTCTACTCTAGTGCGCTGAGCTGCTTCTCCTTCCAATTCCGCTCGCCCCGGTCCTTGATCGAAGGTCTGGTATCCGCACCGACGCGACTACTAATTCAAAGGCATGCTCTACCTCGCACCTGACCAGCAAAATGACGTATAGTAATGTCATAGCTGTGACCCGAACCACAGTGCTCACAAAGATGGTAGTGCCTTCTGCATTGCGCTAAATGATAAAGCCTATTTATTCCTATGTCTTTCTTGGTAAAAAGCCACCTGCGATTTCAGATAAGTTTTTCTGCTTAGAGCAAGAAGCGGAACTAAGGTGACACCTAGAAAAATGAAGGAAGTCATTTCTTATTTTTTTCATAAGAATACCGACCTAGCTTCAATTGCTTCAGTTGGAGCTGCTGTCGGTATTGGGATCCTATTCGTTTTCGCACTCCACAGATGGAATGGAGTGTTCCTTCACTCGCCCAGGAACCCATTCCCCGTCGCGTCTGGGAATATGGCGAAGAGCTCAGCTTCTTCCAAATGAGAATGTCGACTCCTCGAATGCCAATCGATATCTCGAGGAAATTGCGCATGTCCTCGAATTTCGATTTTTTGATCAACAAGCCATTGAATCACTTCCAGGGGGGACTCCGGGTGGAACTTGCGAGGACTGTAATTTCAAGGACGATCAGTCCGGATTTGACCGATATTGACATTCTCGCCTACGCCTATTGCATATTAATGGAGAAGGGGCAATCCAATGAGATAATGACAGAAGCCCTTAAAATCCAGCTGCTATGGCTGCAAGGGTTATCCATTTCATAGGCGAGGGTGGGGGAGAAGCAAGCCGAACCTCTGATCGACCCGGACACGTCCAAAATTCTCGGCGTCGAGAGAAAGACGAGATTCAGTAAGTAATTCAGTGAGTGCTTTCTTTTATAAGTATAAGAAGAGCGTCGGCTTGGAAGAAGAAAATGAAATACGAACAACCGCGCTGGTCGTAATAGATCGACTTGAATGCGTCTTCTTGCTCCAGCATTCAAGTTCCATTTCAAGGAAGGACGACGTACCATGATACTTTTCTGTTTTGTCGAGCCCTGCTTTGGTCTCTGGTTTGATGGTTGTACGTGCTAAAAATCCGGTACATTCCATTTTGTTTCCCATCCTAGTCTTTTGCGACACTTCTGGTTTACTTATTTTGTTAGGTCTCGACTTCTCCGCTATGATCTTCCTAGTAGTTCATATAGGAGCTATTGCCGTTTCATTCCTATTCGTGGTTATGATGTTCAATATTCAAATAGCGGAGATTCACGAAGAAGTATTGCGCTATTTACCAGTGAGTGGTATTATTGGACTGATCTTTTGGTGGGAAATGTTCTTCATTTTAGATAATGAAACCATTCCATTACAACCAACCCACAGAAATACGACCTCTCTGAGATATACGGTTTATGCCAGAAAGGTACGAAGTTGGACTAATTTGGAAACATTGGGCAATTTACTTTATACCTACTATTCCGTCTGGTTTTCGGTTTCTAGTCTGATTTTATTAGTAGCTATGATTGGGGCTATAGTACTTACTATGCATAGGACTACAAAGGTGAAAAGACAAGATGTAGTCCGACGAAATGCCTTGGATTCTAGGAGGACTATAATGAGGAGGACGACTATTTAGAACAGAAGGTGCTTCTCCTCCAAAGCGGAGGGCGGGTCGTCCAACAAAAAGGAGGAATTTTCATTTCTAACTTACCCCCTAAAAATACTAAATGCTATATTTAGAAAGATTCTCTTGCGAGGAAAAAATGGAGATAACTCTTCTAAATATACTTTTTCCATTTTCCATTTTCCATTAGCTTTTTTCACCATTTTCCATTAGCTTTTTTCACCATGAAAGTAGTTGAACGTGTTCAACCCAGGAAAATATACTTCTCAAATAAAACCAACATTTCAAAGTTGACGTTCCTCCTCTTTGATTGCATAAAGCCATCTAGAGCATATCGCCTTCTTTCTCCTATGTTGAACTGGCTGCACTTGTTCATCAATAGCTAGCGTGTCATTACCTTCGGATCAATCCCATCGAGCTGGAGTTCCTATTGTCCTTCTTGTTTTTTGTTTCTTTATCCGCTTTCTAATTGCTCGCAAATGGAAAAAGAAAATAACCCAACCGCAATGATTTGCGGGGGAATGGCAAGCACAAGAGAAGCATAGGCTTATTAAGCACAAGATCAAAAGTGAACACGTCATCTTTCCCGTACCTAACCTCTCTGACCCTTAGTTCTCTTCAGAATTGTCCTAGTCTTACTCGCCTTGTAGAACTGCCTGCCCAAAACGGAACCGCTGGGGATACGAATTTGGAATCTGACCTAGATAGCTGTCACTGTAAACTAAAGTACTGTGCAGCGGGCTCTCCCGGTAATAACCTCTTTCGTTTCGAGTGCATAAGCGCTATAATGGAGATGATTTAGGTAGGAGAGTCGATTCATCAAGACTATCGCAAGAGCATATAGAGTTCTTTTCTCTGTACAATGAAGAGAATTTCTTAAAACCCTTTCCCACTCGGTAAGAAGATAGCCTACTGTCCTACGGGAGTGGAAGAGAATTCACTAAGAGACCCAGAGCCGACAGAAAGAAGCAAGCATCTGACTTGATCGCCCACGTATTAAAGGTAGTAGAAAAGAATTCCTTTATCGATAGAAAAGAATAGGATTTGTCTTTCCGGGAGGTTTTTTTAACAGCTTTGTACCAAAGGATTTTCAATTTGCAACCCGGGACGCAAACTGGATAGCCAACCCATATAGGGAATTGGATAGCCGACTTATCTTCGGGAGGGGAATCTCTCTTCTTTTGTTATAATGTACCTGCTGGAATGGCAATCGCTTAACGCACAACTGGGTAAGGGAATCGAATTTCTTTGCTTCAACTATTACTATCATAAATCACTAATGCGGCTAGCGGGACTCTAACACACCTGGCCAACAAAGCAATAAATAGGAATACTAGAAGGTAGGAATCTGCCACCCTACTTGCTTGGTTTAGAAAACTACTTACTGGCGCTTTGTCACTGAATTCTTCAGTGTGTTTTCCGCCTGGCAAGGAAACTACCAGCTCTATATGATAGACGTATTCTAGTTTTTCCTATTCCTTATCTTCTGCTATTGTTTTGTCTTCATTCATCCAACATCTGTCCACACACACCGATTGGGGTGGTCTTCAGTATCATCATCTTACCTTAAGGCCCTCTTCTTTCTATTTACCTAAACTAAAATAGATAATAATAAAATGAAAAGGTAGGTGATAGCGAACGAAAGAGTTTATAACTATTACTTTCACTCAAAAACATTGTGGGATAGGAAAGCTATGAAAAGCCTAGCTAAGAAACGCCATAGCGTAATCAAACGTTATAAGCTTATTCTCTCACATATACCAATTGTTACTGTTGTTGCCATAAGGCTTCTTGTTCGAGTCTATTGAAGTTATGACTTACACTACAGCTCGTAACCAGCTCAATTCCTTTCTCTCTCATTACTTTGAGAGTAGTATATATAATACACTAATATGAAAGGTGAAAGAAGTCTCTAGGACGATAAGACGATCAGTGGCTCCGTCTTGCTGCTTTAGAGGAAGCTTATTCACATGATTGTGGTGAGAAAAAAGTTGATCTTGCATATCATATTTCTATACCTCTTCCCAACAAATTCTAATGAAGAAGCTGACCCAGGAAAAAGATCAATGTTGAATCAAACTCTCCAAGTAAGAAGAGTAAAATAAGTTATGATTTTCGTAATTTGGCAATATATTAGATGCAGGTTTGGATGATATAAAACAATATGTAGTTTTTATGATCAATATGTGAAGACAGTGGACAAGAAGTTCTTGAATATGCATAAAAGTAGTGAAGAAATGACCAATGACTTTTCCAGAACATTTCTATAGTCGTTGTCCTGTCATTATGGACATGCTCATTAAGAAAGATCTGCCGGAGTATTTGTTAAGTATAAACAAAGAGAAGAGTACAGTAAGATAGTAAAGAGTTTTGATCTTGGTGATGCTTCTAATTGGTTGCTTGCATTACTGAACTTATTATCCCATACATGCTTCTACCAACTAGGCATATAGGTAGGGGGCGGCATACTCCCTTCTTTCTCTTCGTTGACGGGTTCGTGAGGCTTTTCATACCTATTCCTAAAGTCGGTTTTGAAAAAGCAAAGTGAAAGAAGCCCCCAACTCCTCCTTCCCCATGTCCGTACTAACAGGACTCGCTTCTTGGCTTCCTTCGATCTGTGATCTATTCTTTTGGATACCGCATCTTGCTTGAGTTTACTTGCTGCATACTCCTACTTAATTTATTCCATAACCATATCTATGATGTGTTCCTACCGTGTTCCGGGTACTTCATCGTGGTTCGACTCTGCGATTACTCGAGTCTCTCCTCGATACCCAATCATTTACACCTTTGTTTCTTTGATCAACCCTGTCACAAAGTCCATTATGATGTATGTGCAGGTCTTTCTAACGGTTGTGGATTTGTTTTAATCATTAGTTGTGTCGTTCGCTCTACGTAACCTTACCCTTATGGGCAAGAACATGTATCTCTAACTCAACTAGAATAAGAGGAGTGAGAATAGTCATTTCATGGATTTGGTGGGAGAGGAATGAAAGTCACTAGGGCTCGGGAAGACCTTTCAATTGCTGGAAAATCCTATTTATAGATGGGTCGAGAATATCTATAGATTTCTTAATAATGCCCATAGACAGGAGAATATTTAGAGAGTCCAACTTTCACTACAACTTCCTCAATGAGAGAAGCAAGGGAAGTGGCAAGAAGAAAAGAAAGAGAGACCTGTGCTCATACTTAGTTAGGAATAAGCGATTTGGCTAGACAGCGAGTAAGCCAAGCCAGAACTTGCCATTGGAAAAGAAATCTGAGATGATAATAAGCCAATCTCCAGCATTTTCTTAGAAAACGATCAGGTTGACGAAAAAGGAATGCTCTACCGAGGAGTGGGCGTGAGCGTTGTCCCTTACATTCTAGCTGATATTGGTATCAAATACACATACTTCTACATGGATCCATTAGATGAGTTGGTTTTATCAGCATTGGGCCGCGTGCTGTTAGCAACCTATTTTCCCCACCTGGTAGACGAGAATCAGGTTCAAGCTTTCTTCTCGGATTTGGAGAGCCACGAAGAAGTAAGTGAACTATTGGTATTCTCTTTCGATAGGACTCTTCTAGAAGACGTGAAAGCATCCCAACTTATGGAGCTCTTCTCTACGCAGCTAGCTTCATTCCCAGGATTAACCGATCAAATTCGTTCATTGCTACTGACCTATTTGGGCTTGCCGTACGTAATTTGTTTTAATGCGCCAGAAAATAGACTACCTCCAAAGCTCTTCCGGGATGTCTTTCTTTGAGAAGGCAGGAAGTAAAAGCTTAAAGGTGGAGATCAAGTTCATGCCTTACGAATATACGGCCAGCGAGCATAGAGTTAAGAAAAGAGTAGCCAGGCGAGCCATGTTGCCACAGAAAGTAATGAGTTGTTATCAGTCATTGAAGAGGATTCAGTAGATGAGCACGGATATGTTGATGATGAATCTATCCGGTTCGATAGAAGAGCGAGGTCTTGCAGAGAGTGAAGCAGTCAAGTAAATAAATAGAAGCAAGGCGATGTGATGACTAATCCCCACCCGGAAGATCCACTCTATTCATTCAATGTGGATCACTAGTCTACCCCTTCGACTCATAGCTGCTAGTGAAGTGAGGAACGAGACAATCCTTTAGCTCTCCTACGTCACTGACTTGATCCTTTCCGTGTCCAGTGAAGTAAGTCAAGCTTGTTAGAGTAAGGCAATTTGGCTTGATAAAATCTATTCAAATAAGTTGTTTTCTTCTAGAATGAAGTGTGTGTGAGCAGTAAGGGATGCAAATCAGAACCTGAGTGAAGCGGTAAATGACAACCACAATCTGATTGAAAGAATGTTTCCTGGTTTTATCAAAGCAGTTACTTTCGTTCCTACAAGAAAATAGATAGGGGGAGCAGAAGTTGTTATGGGCTCAATGTCCTTGGCACAGCTGGCTTGGGTTGATTGGTGGTACAACATAAATGTGAAGCGGAATCGTCAATAGATGCTCGATACTCTTTGACTTAACTATATTCTTCTAGATAGTTAGACACGGATTGATTGATAAATCAATTCCATTCTTCCAATTCTCCTGCTAGAAATGCCAAAACACACACTAATGAAGTCTAATGCGCCTACCCTGGAGCTGTCTTAAGGCTAGCTTTCCTTGAGAGGGATCTCATTCTTCTTCCAGCTAAAAAGGCATCTCTCCCTTGTCCTGTGATTAATAGATTTCCTGAAAGGCATCTCTCGCATGTCCTGTGATTTCCTTTCAATGCCATAATGTAATGGATTTTCTTTCTATGCCTTAAAAGCAGGCCAAGCTTGTTACTAAATCCGTAGTCCTTGTTATTATTATTTCCAAGAGAAGCTTGCCTTGATAAATAAATAAGGCTCCCTTTCATCCCAGCCGGAACAGAGTGGAGGAGAGCACGGATTCAAAGTAAGATGGATAGAAAAAGAGTCGAAAAACAGCCCTAGCAGGGCGTAGAAAAAATAACCTAACCTATGTCCGGGATTCGATTAGGGGAGGGTGGACCTATAATGAAGGGTAAAAGTGAGTTTAGTTAGCTATCTCTTACCTCGTTCACCTACTTGTTACGGAGATCCCGACCAATGCACAATCCAAATTTGTTTCGCTTTTTTTCTCCCATCCCATCTTAGACGGGCCCTGAAGCTTTTCTCATGTTTGAATGGAGGTCTTCCGCAAATGAATTTTCATATAGGAATTAGATAATGCGCCTGCAGTATTGATTGAAAGCTTGAACGAGGATGTGAACGAGAAGGCAACAAAAGGGAGCTTGGAGCAAGAGGAGTCATTTAGTAGTTCACGAAAAAAGGCATAGTAGAGAAAGGCGGACCAGGCACTCTCTCGCTAGCTTATCTACTAAGTAAACGAAAACGCGTAGAGTAGTCTCATTTCCCTTTCCCTTCGCGGTGGCCTACACCCTGGTTGAGTTCCGGACAGATGCCAGGATGGCTAACTGGTAATTATATCATCCTTTGCTAGCTCAATTATATCATCCTTTGCTAGCTTTGGCTTGCTTGGCAACTTAATATAAATAATGAGTTTATTCCTAATCTGTCTGTATAGTACTTAGAGCAATAGGTTGGCCCTCCAACTTTTAGTCATATCCGTAAGAAAAGAAATGAATTCAAGTGGTAGAGCCATCGACATATGAAGAAGCACTTAACCCGTGCTCAACCTTTAAGAAGCACTTAACCCGTGCTCAACCGACCCATCTAGCTTTAGTATTCTGGAATTCTTCCCTATATTCAATCTCTCTCGCCATATTCTAGAGTAAGGTTTTACATTACTTGCCTTTCCTTACTTTCTTTACTTCACTAGCCTTACAGGACATACCATACATACTGGACTGACTGGGCTTAGCAACTAGTTATGTCCCTATTGGACAAATCTCCCCTACACCGTAACCGTAACCGGATTACATTCATTCAAGTTGGCAATCCCCTGATCTTTGCTTTGCTTCCGGTGTGCGATCCGAATTTACATATAATGACCGTAGTTAGCAGGCAATGGCCAAGGTCAGTGCATCTTGAACTAGTGGGTCACTATATCTAAACTATCTAATGCAACTATTGAATGCGCTTTGAATTGCGATAAATCGTATTTCGTATGAACCAAAACATCAACATTTCCCTTAGCCGTCAAAGGGCTATGCCATAAAGATAGCTGCTAAATCTCCATTATGTTATGTTATGTGGGGATACACTTTGAAATTCGATTTAAGCAAGGAAGTAGTTGTTGAGCCGAAACACGTACCTTGTTGGCTTTGCCGATGCCAAGGACTCTACTACCCGGATCCGAAACCGAAACAAGACATAGTTGGATAGGTGCCATGCCCTGGTCCAGGGATATTGCTAGGACCAATAATAGGAATATCATTTCAATAGCGCTAGGAAGAAGCCCGGCGGGGCGTAGCAGTTGGTGGGGAGGTTGGTGTACCGCTAGCCCATATTCAGGCACCGATACGATGTCCTTTCGAGGAAGTGGTTCAATCAGAAATAAGGTGCGCGGATCAAAGCATTGAACGACAAAACCCCTTTTTAATGTGATTTGATAAAGAGCAAGTCAATCCACCGTTTACGGATTAGAAAACAGGGGCTATATACTAAACCTGGGACTCCACCACCCGTCAACCCTTTGCTTTGAACTGCTTTTCCAAGGAACCAAACTGGGCTAACTTGAATCCGTTTACTTTACTTATATTTGAAACAAATCCTCCCCTCGGGAAGTCAATCCCTTCTCCTCCCCTCGGTGCATATTATCATATAGAAAGCGTGCATTGTGCTCTTCCTATCGTTGTATAAAGGTGTCTGTTTTTCAAAAAGAGAGCAAAGCTGCTAGAAAAGTAGAATGCCGTGAACAAGGGTGGTTTAAAATCATGCGTGAACCCCAATTTCCACTCAATGCGATAAAAGCGGAGGCCTCTCTCTCCGGGCTAGAAACTAAAACGAAAGTGCTTGCATTCCATTAGCTAGAACCCGACAGTCGAAGGCGTCTAAAAAAACTGGTGCGGGACTGATCTAGAAAGATTCAATGAAGGAACTGGCCTTACTGAATGAAAATATAGCTCGGAAAAAAGAAATCACTGTACGACACGGAATTCCCTGAAAGCGAGTATGGTAGAGACGCCTTCCTTGGAAGGAAGAAAAGGAATCCTTATAGCTTAAAATTCCACTCCTTGCACCTTCCAGGTACCCCCTCCGATACACAGCTTTACTGATTATGTTCTTACCATTAGCAACCATAACCACTATGGGAAATGTTTGTACCAGCTTGGCTTTGATTTCTTAACCTAAAGTTTCCTTTCCCTCAGAAACCAGCAATTCCCAGATCAGAAATCCTATTTCCAGCTCCTCTAGTTTTCTTAAACCAGAACTGTTTCTTTTTCCAGCAGGGATATTACCGAAAAAAGGGCTTCCGTTCAAAGTAAAGGATCTCTCCTCAGACTAATAGGAAGAAAGGATCTCTCCGAGGTGGTGGCCATAATTGAGAAATATCATGTGCTTTCTTTATCCCGAGATCCGCTCCTTGGCCTGGCATCGCGATAATAGTCCTTGGCAAAGAAGCAGGAGCCTTCCTACCGTTCATATGCTTCCTTGCGCTAGAAACCAATACGCACGTACGAGGCCTACTATTCTCTAGTTGTATTGGCAAGGGAAAGAAGATGCTATGGGAATGTTTGGAATTAAATAGCTTTGGAAAGGCAGGATCTGCTGATGAAAGTGGGCCGGAGCCAGAACTAGGATAGGGATCAGATTGGGAGCAGGTTAGATGCAACAGCTGGGAATCCGACTTCGAAGTACGAGAAGGGATATTCGATAAAAGGAATTCCAATCGGAATAAAGGGTGAATTCGATTAGTTGAACAGAAGCAGATGAAGTGATGGGAGCTAGCTCACTTCCTTCAATGAACGGATTTGCCTTGATTTGAGATTTCTAATTGAATCAAACTCTCGCCCTTTTGAGATTGACTTACTTCCTTGCCTGGGCTAGTCGTAATCCCTTCTTCTGTACAAGATGGTTAGAGCTAACCCCAGTACTACTCCTTTGACTGTAGAGTACCACCTCTTCCTCTGAAATCTGCTTTCTAAAAGAACTCTTCAGATCATTAACCCGATAGCCTTAGGGCACAACTATTTAAGCATCATTAACAATGAATTGTTAGACCTCAGGTTGGGAGCCTGGGTAGGGGAGCCTCACTAAAAGCCCTAGGAGCTGGGGAAGCAACCTTTTCATCCCCAAAAGCCTTTGAAAGACCTTACCCATAAGCCTCTGAAGCAACCTAAAAAAGCAGGTGGCGTTGTTGCCCGAGGAGTTGATGACCTTGTAGAAGCATTTGCCCTTGCTGCTCTTTCAAGACAAGAGGATCAAAACATCGCCGGTAAACTGCAGAGGGGGAACCTGTTCCAAAAGCAAGGTAAAGAGTCTTTACGATTGAAAAAGAGAATCCCAAGAAGGGGACGATGATCCTCCTGAACAAGGCGCCTTTTATTCAGCTTCATATTAGGTAAAAATAGGATCCATAGGTTTGGCTGCCACAATTATAACAGCTTCTCAACACAACTGATTTATTTACAGATGAATACTATAATGCCAGTTTTTAAGGGCACCACTTCACATATCTATTTCGATTTCCTATTTTCTTCGTTGTGTCAGAGATCAAGTCTCTTGTAGATTGTTGTTGGGGATTGGAGCCTCCATTTTTATCTTCCCGTGACTATGCTGCCAAGGAACAATTTACATGGGGTTCTCCGTACCTTATCATGCTGTTTTTTTTTTGTCGTTGTTTTTGGGCTACAAAGCACATTTTGCCATTCTCCAAGTTCCTTACTTCTGAGGCAGGTATTGGACCTAAAGCCCAAAGGACCGGCGTGCCGTGGGCCACATTCGGTAACAATGGCCCAGAAGAGGAAGGGTTAGCTAATAGAGTGTGTTAGGCTTGCTAATGCTAGAATATCCTTCAGTTCAAAAAAAATGCTAGAATATTCTTATTGAGCTAGCCGAGACATTATGCTTTGTTTCGCAATAAATAAAGTGGCAATCTCTTCTTAAAAAGAAAAGTCTCGATAGCTCCAGCATCAGCATGTATCTCGCCTTCTTCTTCGCTGTGAAGAGTGAAGACACCCTCAATCGGAATAAATGGCCCGGCGAGCTAGGTTTCGACAAAGTTAGGCCCCAGTCAACGCCACGGCTACCGGAACACACGACGTAGTCCGTGTCCTCATCGGAGAGAAAAATGAGAGACATGTATAGCGACAGGATCCGAACATCTATCCCTGGCGAGTTACAGCCATGGTCCGTGCAGAACAATGAGAAACCTCACACATGCTTTCTTCAGATTAGGTAAGCCACGCGATCAGTGTTACAGTCACTGCCTCACTGCCCATCATCTTCCTTCTACAGCCCTGCTTCAGAGGAAGCGGACAAGGGATCAGACTTGTCCCATTTCCACTGCGATTGTGGAACGATGGCGTCGTGTCACAAACGAAGTTTATTTGCCGTGCACATGACGAAGCCGTATGGTCCTAAAATTTTGACTTCAAATTCAGGAAGGACGAGCAGGCGCTCGATTTAAAATTAGCAGAAAGAAGAAAAAAAATTGACTCGGGTCGAATCCGGAGGATGTGGGCCTACAAATTTGACTTCGAATCCGGTGCGTGGAATTTGGTTTCCTTGAGACGTCGCTACAAAGAGGTGCGGGCCGTTCGCGTCCGTGGCAAGAACTCGCTCAGTGGTTCGAGGGAGAAGGCTCGAGTTCGGCGGCCATGGCGACGCGGTGGCAGCGGTGCGCGCAGCTGCTCTCGTCCCACCCATACCACTCCGCGATATCGTCCGCGCCATCCTTCGCTCTCGGCGCGCGCGACGACGACGGCGGCGGCGGCGGTGATCGTGGTGCCGCGGGCGCCGTCGATGGCAGCTTCGCGCTGCAGGACAGCGGCGTCGGCGCGCTGGCCTCGCCGCGGCCCGCGGCGGCCGAGCTGCACCTGGGCGCGGTCTCTGCCACCGACCGCTTCTTCGTCTCGCCGGCGCGCACGGCCTCGCTCGTCGACGGCGCGGGCGAGGCCCTGCGGGGAGCCGAGGTAGTGGAGGCGTACTCGAGCGACCCCAGGGGCCAGTTCTTGGAGTCCATGGCGGAGATGGCGGCGGCGTACGGCGCGGAGGGGATGCCGGCGCCGGAGTACCGGGAGTTCATGGAGGAGCTGCTGTCCTGCTACCTGGAGCGCAACGACCGCGGAGTCCACCCGCACGTCCACGCGGCCTACGCCGACCTCACCGCGCGCCGGTGGCCGACGAAGAGGCGGCGGCCGCTCCGGGGACTGATGAAGATAAACCCGTGCGTCTCTGGCTCCTGATACTGATCTGATAGTTGTGATCAGAGCAGTGGAGATTCTTCAAGCTGCTTAGTTTAGTTTTGTTACTAGCTCAGAAGTACATGCAGTTGTAACAGGCAGGTTCAATTAGCAAGCTAAAATGCCTTGTGAAATACATAACAGATGATGCTTGTGAAGTTGTGATGTGGGAAAATAATAATTTCTTACGGTGTCAAACATATGATGAGCATATAATTGCCGGCAGAACAGAATGGCCATGTTTGGCGGGCACAATTCAGAAGAACACAATTCGAACACCGTTGCTCTTGCGCTTAGTGGTTAGTGCTTTAATCGTCTGTGTAATCGAGTAGCGTATTGTACTCGAATGGCAAGAACCTATAAGCCTGAAGATGTAAAATCTAAGTTTTTACTCTTTTTGACATTTTATAATAAGTACAATAATGATGCGAAGTTCCCAGCATTCTATGACTTCTTCCAAGAAAGAAGTCAAATTTGAAAGGAACTTTGGCAGGACGTGTACCGTTGATAGGGGCACCCGTCCGTCCAAGAGCCTGCATACATAGATGTGCTGCATGCCTGCATGTACCACGGGCACATAGACGACTTGTGATACAACATAAAATCTTGCTGATGCATGAGGTAGACCTGCTAATCTGAAGTCGCATAAACAAGCTCTCTCTGACACAAGACTAAAAACCAAGAATAAGCACCATTTTGCTTCAGAGTATAGAATTCATGGATAACATATTTTACAGCAGGGCACAAAGCGCAGTAAACTGGATATTTGGTGATGCGTCGCAGTCTAGACGCATATGTACAACAGATCACCACAAGTGGGGCAGAGGTGCCCCCATGACTTTGTAAAGATAACTCATCAGCAATGGGGAAAATGCTGGTGCTGTCCGAGTCTGATTTCCCCCCAGCCAGTACATATGGATGCCACTGGCGACACTAAACCTACAGAATTTGACCACTTCCACATGGCAAAATACAAAATATTGCAATGTACCCTCAGCTAAGATTACTCAGATTCATCCTCTGAATCTGCAACAAACTGTGCAATATCATCTTCAGAACCCGATAAAGTAGTGTCTGGTTGCTTAGACACCGGAGTGGGCCTTTGCCTCAGTGTTTTCTTTGTCATTGGAGGAGGGGTGAGCTGACCAGGATGCATAACCTCATCATCATTCTTCACATTTCTTTGACTTCGACGGAGCCCTTGCCTAGGCTCCTTTAGCAAACGGGCAGCAAGACGAGTCCTCTTGCGTGGTACAAATACATCCTCCTCTTCCAAGTCGCTTCTGTAGGTATCAGAAGCATTATTGTTTTCATCACTATCAGCAGAGCCACCATCCAGGTCAGTATAGTCTGCATCTTCCTCATCACCAGAGCTCAGTTCACTTAGGTACTTGGCATCATCCAGTCCATCTTTGTTCTGCTTAGAATTGATGTCTGATCCTCCATTGGCCCCTTTGTCTCCCAGATCATGTGAATCATGTTTTGCTTTCCTGCATACAGGTAACATAAGTCTTAAAAAAATAATGCTTTATGGTTGCCTCATAATGAACGGAACGATTCTATAATTTCAAAGCTAATTTAGACATAACCAATTGAGATTGCAATCCATAGTTCATATGTGATGATATTTCTTTGATATTTGAAAGGCAGCCTTAATTCCCACTTCCTGGAGTCTTCTATACAGAATTTTTGCAAACAAATATCTCATCTATCGTGCTTGTTACCATAAGATAACAGATGCTTGTATTTCCACAGTGGTGCTAATGCTATTGATAAGACATAAGACACTATGGAGTTATGGAACTGCGTGAACTTACGATGCAGCTCTTATCGCCTCCTCAATCGAACGATCATAAGCAGCTGCATAAAAAATAAATCCAAGATAAGAAAAAAGATGGTCTTTCAAACATTTTTTAATCCAATCATAATAGATACTGGGAGCAACATGCACCAGATATCACAAATGCTATTATCAGATGTATTCCTCCAAACCCTAGAAGGATGGGAAATATAGATCCTATACATGGGCCTCTAGATGGGCCTCTATACATGGGCTCACATATACACCAACAATATTGTACAGTTTGTGTTGTATTAGGAGTTGCCAACATCACCGCTCCACTGGACTTGAACTCAATGGTTAAAGGTAGTAAAAGCACATTAATGGATGTATCTGTAGAAAATGTCAGAATGAGATTCTGACAGAAGAAATGAGGGATGAAATTGCCACATGACATTCAGCACAGTCATCAAGCTGTGACAGTTGGACACCTCTTGCCCAGATAAAAGTATTCATAATAAGATTTGACTTTTGATGCATTTTATATTGATGAAATGATTAACAAAGAAGATCCTTACAGTAACTGTAGTTGACAGGCCTACGATTACGCAATGAACGGCTTTGGAAACTGTTAGCAAAAGCTAAAAGTTTGTCCTTCTTCTTCTGACGTTTTAAGTCCCTCTCTTTCTTCTGCAGAGTAAATCAGGTAACTAGGAATCACAAAAAAACTACTTGATGCAAAAGTTAGTGCAGCTATTTCAAATATAATATAAGCATTCTTACGTTTTTCACCCCTCTTGAACTAATTACAAAAGTATAGGTGGAAATAATATATGAACTTAAGAACCATCTCAGCTGGTATTTACCTTTTGTAACTTCTCCACAGCTGGAATGATTTCTGCCTTAAGATGCTCTGCAATAGCATATTCAGATCGGCCCTTTCTAGATAACTTCTCCTGTAAATATCTTATGTCAAATATAGTAGTAAAATACAAGTGCACATGAAAAATATATCAGCAGAAACCCTTACTGATATCTCAAGAAACTCCTCCAGGTTAGTTGCAACTGTTTCCCAGTGAATATTGATGTCTGGTTTTGTCAAACGGCCACTCTTTCCCTTCCAATTCTGCTTAAAACCTACCGTTACATCTTCTGTATATAATCTATGGCCAATAGTTGAGAAACCATCATACCTAACCAGCAAAAGGATTTCATATGACAAGGTCAGGAAAAGAAGCATAATGACGGGATAAGAATTTTAAAATGAAAGAGTCAATGTCTAGAACTGTCAGATAAGATGAAGTATCACATTAGAAGCACATGTATATACAAAGTGGAAAATTTCTTAATGTATACAACTCAAAACTTAGGTTAGCAGCTATTTGTCTCACTACCGGCCTCATAAAAGTCATTTAAATCATCTTTTAATTTACCCAAAAAAGAGCATCGTTCTTTAGCATTGCGCATCTGAATCAGCACAACCACATTAACTAAGCATAAAACACAGAAACACCAGCATAAATATCAAGCACAAATTGATAACCTTTTTGGTGTATTCTAGTTATGAGAATGTGATTAGATCTAACATAGCCCAATCATGATTGCATTTCAAATTCCACCATGAACTTCCTGTTTAAATTTCTGACAAGCCATCATACCAATCTATTCCGCTCCCAGAAAGACACATCATCACATCAAACTCTATCAATTTTGATTTTGAAACCTACTGATTCTGAAGCAACCTAAATTGTGAATCGCAGCAGCTCATTGACAGGAGATGATAGATCAAGGATTTGGCAATGAAAATGAACAGAAAATGACTTACCAGTATACAGTCCCATTACTGCCACTCCCTAGTTTATCTTTCCGAAAGTAGGAAATATTAGTTCCTTTCTTCATTTCATCATTGACATACCATACTGCATCATTTTGCTGTATGATAGATAATTTCAGTAAGAAAGTGTAGTAAAATACTCACATACTACTTGTGGAAGTTTTATTTATTGAACTAGGAAGACTGACTAAAATGCCCAGCTTGCTGAAATTTGACCAAAAGAAAACATTTTTCACAACTAGAGTACCTCAGATCGAACTTCACAAAGTGCTTTCAGTATTAGCAAACGCTTAATTGGATCTTGCTGCTTATACGTCTCAACTTCCTTCCTGCATGCACAAATAGGTTGCAACAATAAAATAATCAAAATATTAGACAAATGCATTGGCACACGTACACATACCCTGGATTACTTTTGAATGGGTTTGCTCCTTCAGCAACCTGAAACCAAAATAATATCAAGGTATGGAAACGCTATTGCAATCGCATCACAGAAAAGGGTCAAGCCACGTGAACGCAACATACCCACGACCACCAATCTGTAAGCTTCTTGGAGGTCACTATAATCCATCCATCCTCATCCTTGAGATGTTTGTTAACTGGAGGTATTCCCTGGCGTATTTGGGAGTGAAGGTGAGCAAATATCTCAAAGAAACATGACATGGTGCAAGATAAAACAATGTAGAGGGTAATTATGTTATGTCAGCAACAAGACAAATTGTGCTAACAATGCCAAGTGACGCAAATGCAGAGCGAGAATACAACATAGAGCAACTGATGCAAAAATTTGGTAACTAACATGCAAACAAGGCAAGATGGCCATCATATACACCAAACAGAAATGCTGAGAATGTGTGCATGTTTGGTTTGCAAAACTCAGAGGGACTGAGCAAAATTGATCAACTTTGACAGGCAGACAGACAAAGATAGACTATAGTTAGTGGACGACCTTCACCATGCTAGCATAATTACTTCCAGAATGATGAACAAGGACCTTGCAGTAACTGAAAAAAACAGTTACCGAATGCTTTGTTTTTGCTCATATTTTAGTTGAAATCATAAGCCATCCCATACTATCCCTAGCTTGATACAAGAAGAATGCTTGTAACTACAAGGAGTAATCTTGATATCAAATAAATGAAGGCAATCAGGAATTCACGTTACTACATAGTTAAAAAGAAACATTTCCTGGAATCCATGATATGATCAATCACAACCATGCGCTCTACCACTAGCCATAAAAGAAAAACAGAACATGATGCTTCTGTCTCTGTGAAGTTTACAGTGATTAATGAAACCACAAACACATCAAGTCATCAACACAGAACTTGTTACTCTAGGCAATCATCAAACCTCCCAGGTCTCTCCAGATAATGATTACGCCGATATGCAACTGATTTAAAAGCAAAATGCAAACACCTGATTTGAAAGCAAAAATGCAGACCCGCACAGCCACACGAAGTGGCGGATACCAAATTATGCACACACGCGAATCTGAAGCAAATAAAGCAAATATGTGAGAGCCCACGCGCACGGGGGGAACAGATAAATAAACCACCTTCAAAAGGGCAACGTGGATGCGAGCGAGGTTGCGGTTGTTCGACGCGAGCGCCGCCTCGATCTCCTCCGCCGAGAGCCCCAGGTCCGCCTTGATCACCGGCTCAAACACCTGGAACCCACGAAAGAGAACCCGAATCCTATGAACCGCGCACGGAAAAGCCGAATCGCCCCACGCGATCCGCGGATCGGGAGAGCGGGAAGAAACCCTAGGCTCACCCTGAGGAAGTGGAGCACGGAGGCGAGCTCCCAGCGGCGGCGGAGGAGGACGATGGGGTCCTCGTAGGCGGCGGAGGCCTCATCGGGAGCCTGTGCCCTCGGCGGCTTCGCCGGCGACGGTGCCCTCGCGCGCTTCGACGGCGAGGCCATCGCGGGGAGAGGGATGGGCGGGAAGGGGAGAAATTTTTGTGGGTGTCAGGCGGGAGGGAGTTGGGGGATGCTTGAGAGCCGAGGGGCGAGACGGCACTGTGGGGTTCGGCGGTGGAAGCGGTTCTATCACTCGCGCTCGAGCGGAGGGATGAGATGTCGTGGGCTTTAGCTGGGCTGGATCTCCTCCTTCCTTCAGGCCCGATGTCGGAATCAAATTGATTCTACTCATCACCGAACAAAATCTCCTCAAAGAAAAATCACACGACAAAAAAAGGAAAGAGCAAGGGGGAGGAAGGGAGCTGAGATCCATTAGGGTTAGGGTTCAGATCAGCTTTGGTGCTGCCGGAGCCAGACTAGACGAAGCTCCATGGGAGACGACGAGTCTAGCAGTTTAGCGAATGGCGAGTGGGATAACGCGGCGACACCCACACCACAGTGGTGGGGGATGGCGGTACCGGCGGCGGAGGCATCAAGCTTATTCGGATTAGCGAGGAAGCGATCGAGGGAGGTTGGTGGCAAATCTATTAAGAGTGGTGTGGTCATCGAAGCTAAGAGAGGCGGCGATGAAGGCGAGAGAGCTCAGATCTAGATGTGGGGGGTGGGGAAGATGAGAGAAGGGAGATGGCTACGGAGGATGGCGGCGGGGTAGGGGTGTGGAGGAAGAGTGAGACGGGGAGAGGGTATAGGCATGGTTTTATAAACCTAGATTAGGAGGGTTCCCCTGAAAAGGATCTTTCTACCTAATTTGGCTAAACCTAGTTGGATCAGGGAAAGTTTAGGAAAGGGATAGGTGAGCCGACACTCAGGCTTCGGCGATGAAAGAGGTTTTGTCACTCATACGGGGATGAGGTGTCATGGCCCAGGCCCAATTAGCAAGAGGCCATATTGAAGAACTTGCCAAGACAATTGGGCTCAGGATGGGCTGGATTTACCTATTTAGGCATGAATAGCAAGTATGATAATAGATAGCTTTTATTTGGTTGACATGGTATCATGGGACCGGTTAGAGTGAGAGCCCGCTGGATGCTCTTAGTGATGAGTCAAATATAATAGCAAGGTGAAGACCTTAGATTCAGGTTGAGAGTGGATTCCCCTTCCGAAGCATGTGAAGTGGCAAGGCAGGACAAGTTGGTGTTGCCAGTTGACCGATGGTAGACGTTGGTGGCAGTGGCGGATGCAGGATGAGAGACAGGGGGGCTGAAACAATGGATATGTTGATTTGTGTGAAGATTTAATGGTAATTTGAGGTTTTTGCTACAATGATTTACATGTAATTATGGGCTCTTAGGGGGGCTGGAGCCCCCCAGCCCCCTAGATCCGCCGCTGGTTGGTGGGGTGCGTTGGGTGGAGACGTACTTGGCTCTTAGCTAGAGAGGGCACACCTATGGTGGTGAAGCCAGTGTAGTAGCATCGATGTAAAAAGCATGTAGAGATGAGCGAAGTAGATGTCGCACAAGTGCAGTGTAAGGGTAAACAAGGGAGAAGATGATGCAGCTGTAGCGCCATATTGTCGGGGACCATGATTAGGGGCACCCTAATCGCGGTACTGAAATCACCCTAAAAACACAAACACATATTAGGCAACTGAGACCACGAAGGCCTACGGCCTCCTTCCAATCTGGAAGAAAGGAAATGACTCAAAGAAGCCCGGCACGCGGCCCATCTGCACCCCCCTCGGACCCGTGGGGTGATCTCCGTCTCGCTCGAGGGCTCCCATCGAGACCCTCGACCGCGCCCCGCGTCTCCGCCTCACTCGAGGGTAGCGAGCCTACCCTCGGGGAGGCGAATCGTCTCCGCCTCGCTTGAGGGTAGCGAACCTACCCTCGAGCGGGGCGAATCGTCTCCATCTCAATCGAGGCCACCCCTCGACGAAGAGGACAAACGGCCCTTCCACTCACCCGCCCGTCGTACGGAGGCATTAAATGCCAACCACTCCTCCACAACGCCCACGTCAGACGGCGTCAGGCTGCCATTCCCCACAGTGGCTGTGACCGGAGTCCCGTCCGCCAACTCCGGTCACTGCTCCGCCATGCCGGACGCTGTGGCAACACTGTGGGAACATGCGACGCGGTACGAGACGTGCTCGGCACAGCTCCCGTTACTATTCTGCCAACTCCTGCTGTCCGGACTCCACTTCACCACACCAACGGCCCCGGACCCGTCCCCTGCTCGGGAAGGAATCCGGCGTCGCCATGCGTCCCCCAAGGAAGGATGCTCAGCACTAGCAGCCGGAGGCCCGGACCTCCCCCTCGAGGGGTCCGGGACCTCCACGTGACTCCCGGACCCCCTTTGCGCACGCGCTAGCACTCCACCCAGGGGGGCCTGGACCGCCAGGTGCCCCACTACCGCTGGCGCACATATATATGCAAGACCCTGTCCTGCAGGGCCCACGGAACGCCGCCGCGCCACACCTGGAAGATGGTACACCCTACAACGACGACCACGCCACCTGCTGGAGCTGTCAAGACGCCGGCGCGATCTCCGCAAGGCCGAGGACGATGCCCAGGACGACTGCCACGCCCGACGCCATGCCCCACAGTGTACTTCCCACAGTGCTCGACCACTGCACCCCCCGCGATTCGGGGAAAAGACGACGACTTCCACGATCCCCTGTGCATGTACACCGTCCCTCCTTGTGTCTATAAAAGGAGTAGGCGGGCTTCCTTTAAGGGGGTCGCGGTCGGACCCATTCGATAGTACACAACACTCAACACCACTAAGCCTCTGATATTGGCACACGCCTCAATCAACTCCTTCTCTAGCAGAGACTTGGGAGCTTCCCTCCCTCTCTCGCCTCGCCTGTACCCCCTACTACAGGCACCTCCGGTGCAAGATAATACAGTGCCCCTCGCACACCCCTTTGCTGGGCGTACGGCCCCGCGGCCGGAATCAGGATAAACCCGTGCATTACTGTGTTGCCTCTTGCATCAACATCTGGGACGGGGAAACACGCAGCATCATTACTAGTTGGTTCCGGACCGCCGGGTCAGGACACCGACACATATATAGGAACGGTGACATCACTAACCCATGGTAAGAAGTAACAAATCATGTGAAGTGGCAAGGCAGGACAAAATGTTGTTGCAGTTGAGTGGTGATAAACAGTCGGTGGGGTGTGTCGAGTAGAGACATACTAGGCTCCTAGCTGGAGAGGGCGCGGATGTGGTGGTGAAGCTAACACAACAGCACCAATTGTAAAAGGATGCAGAAATAAGCGAAGTAGATGCCGCACAAAGGTGGTGTAAGAGTAAAAAGGGAGAAAATGATGCAGTTGTGGCACCAACATGTGGAGCGCCATAGGAGTGGTAACATCACTAGCCCATGGTAAGAAGTAACAAAACATGTGAAGTGGCAAGGCATGACAAACCGGTGTTGCCAGTTGAGCGGTGATAGACAGTTGGTGGAGTGTGTCAGGTGGAGACATACTAGGTTCCTAGATGAAGAGGGCACGGCTGTAGTGGTGAAGCTAACACAATAGCACCAATTGTAAAAGGATGTACAGATGAGCGAAGTAGATGCGCACAAAAGCGGTGTAAGAGAGTAGTGATGCAATTGTGGCACCAACAACACGTGAAGAAATAATGAACCAGTCTAGAAGGTTGGTAATCTATTTTGTGCAAGTCGATACATCCTTATAATAATATTTGGATGGTAGTTGCCATAGTATCACTAAACTAGCGGCAAGCGACCTAGTACAAAAAAAAAGCAACAAGGAAAATGGTTGATATAATAGTATCCTAAGTTAAAGTTAACCAACTTTGACCAAATCTATAGAAAATATAGTGTTCATAGAAATTCAATAAAACATATTTAGTATTCTAAATGTTATTATTTTTTATAAATTTGATCAAAGTTGATCAAATTTAATTTAAAACAAATCTAATACGACATGTAAATAAAAACAGATGGTTTAATAAGATGCCAACTGCGCACAAACCTACGCAGCCGCCCGGGCTCGACGAGTCCACGGTGAGAACGCCACGAAGATTTTAAGTACTGACAGTGATCAATGTCCGTGACGTTTTAGTCGTAGCTTATTTCACCCAGGTTCCGTAGAATGGTTAGGTCCACCACTGGTTAAACACACTAAACTTTAGTTATGGTTGTGCATACCCACCAGCCACTAGGCATGTCTGGGCCCTATATTTGTCATGCCTGCCTAGCTAGCTGGGCTGGGCGGATGACTGTCTGATTTACAGTGAAAAAAGAAGGAACAATTGAATGGGGTTAGCCAAACCTTTTTTTTAGGACTTGGTTATCTCTGTCCCGGCCTGCCCCAAGTACAACCACAGGCCTTCTCAGTTCTCAGGTCTATCTGCGGCTTGGCCTCTTGTGATTCCATGATAGAAAAATCACGCGGCACTGCGACTTCACCACACAGATAATGGACAGCACATAACTCGAGTTTATCAAAGAAAATAGACTGCAGATGTTTACTACACATCAATATCTTGCATCCATCGAAAATCAAGAAAGTATGCAGGTATACATGATCCATCAGCCAGAAAAAACGAACAATCAGTAACAACTAACAACGACAGCCCTAGCTCTAACGACCGAAGGGTTGCTGCGCGCCACCAGCTGCAAAGTTAGGGGAACCCCCGAATGCCCCAGGCCCGCCGTATGGCACACCGCCTCGTCGACCAGGAACATAGTATGGTGGCCCGCCAGCACGAGCTGAGTAGTTGAAGGAACGTGAGACTGGGTTCTGGAAGCTTGAGCTTGAGCCCCTTGCAGCCTTGGCAGCAGGGAAGGGGAAAGGTCTAGCGGCCCCCCGTGATCGCTTGTTCTGGAATCTGCTTGGGCCACCTGGCTTCTTCCTCTCTGCCTTCTCTTTCTCAAGCTTCGCTAGCTTCTTCTTTATGACCTCGGTGCTAAACACTGACTGTAGCTGGCAGGATTCTACACATCTGATGACGGACCTGTATGCATTGCCCTCCAGGTTGTTTGCCTCTTCCTGGAAAAAAAAAGTTTAGTCCACCTTGATCTTAAGCAATCAATCAAAATTACAAAGAACACAGAAGGGATCGCATGGGTTTAACAATAAAGTTTCATTCAAACAGGACCCATAAATAGACTAAAACCAATATTACAAGACTCCTCACAGGTATTCAAGAAAAAAAAGGCCCCAGTACCTCATACTGAATGGTTTATTAATCAATAAAAAATTTAAGTAATTGGAACAAGAGCAGTAGAGAAATTCTTACAAGTGCAGAACTGGAATGTCTTCCACTTTTCAACACGGCCTGAGCCTTGTCACTGCAGTCCCGCAGATAACCTTTGAGGAGAGGGACAGGCGGAAATTTCTCAAGCAAATCAGCCTCATGAGCAACATATATAGCCTCAACAACATTCCCTGACTTTATGAGTTCCTCAACAATATCTGAAAAGAAGCACCAAAGTAACTTTTGTCAACTCCAATTTGTCATTTAAACTCGCTTATTATTGGAGTACAATAAAGTGAATAAAATACTAAAGCAAAGTGTCAGATATTACAAAATCCAAATAGATTCTAACAAAAGGTTGGTTCAATTTTCTCTTAAAAGAAAATTTTCCTTCAATTCAAAGTATGCACTACTAAGTCTGGTTAACAGACTGGATGAACATATTCTACAGTAAACAAAACCTAATACTGGAACAGATTATACTTCAACTTGAAACTATGTTAGATTTAGTCCATCAAAATGCACTCTTCTGAGAAAAAATATTAAAAGCATAAAGCAATAAGCACAGTTCAACAGCTTCAACCTAAACTGAGCAATGGCAAATTCCAACCATGTTCTGTAAATGCAGACCGCTTTGAAATTCACCCTTGAAATCATGATAGATTTCAGATCAACTGAAAGCTCATGATGAATTCAGTAGTTTACATTTTTCTAAAGCTATAAATACTAAGAAGACCAATGCTGTTTCAGCACCAATGATAACATTATCACAAAGAAAATTTTGGGCATGCTTATCCAGAAATCAAAACACCAAGGCAGTCATACAGAGAAATTGAAAAATATGCCAGCTAGGATGACAATAATCATCTAAAATGCGGTGTTCAGATGGGCATCCTAAACCAGACACAAATTATGGTTACGTGTCTTTCTCATTCTTGAACAAAGATTATCAATTTGTAAAGTTAACCTAAGAAATAGCTGTAATGGTGCTACGCAAATTTCTTCTAACTCTAACATAATTTTTCAACATGCACACAATCAGTCAATCACAATTCAAAGAACAGCAATCGGGTCCTGAACCAGATACATAGAACTTATAATGTAATTAACAAACAAGATTAATTGATCATCACCTCCAAGGCTCTCCTCGAAACCAAGTACGCATGCAATCCTGGCAAGCTCCCTCTTTCGCCCATTAGGAACAAACAACCTCCTCAAGAACTCCCCATCGAACTTATCCTTCAATCCGAATGCTGCTACCATCTGCAGGAATATCTGCGCCTCAGGTTTCTCTGATGCTCCTTTTTGACCATCTCCCTTCTTCCCCTCCTTTGTCTCCTCTCCTGCACCCTTCTCTTCCTCAGGTCCTGTTTTCTCTGCTCCCTCTCCCTGCTCCGACACCTTTCCCTCTGCCTCTTCTCCCTTCGCCTCCTTTGCTTCCTTCTCTAGTTCCTCAGGCTCCTCTGCTTCCTCTGGGTCCTCCTCCTCCCCTGACCCAAGAACCAGTTCCTCTGGGTCCTCCTCTTCCTCCTCTTCCTCTTTTCCATCTCCATGCTCTTCCTTCTTTTCCATTGCTCCTGAATTCTCTACCCCCTCTACTTCCGCCATCTCCACCTCCTGGTTCTCGGATGCCAATTTGTCCATATTGATCCCAAAACGCTCTTGCCACTCCTTTGTGACCACAACCGCCCTCTCAATTAACGTGTCTCCTATCTCCGGGGGCTTCCGGCTATCAGAATCGAATAACGAGCGCAGCAGCGTGCCGAGCACCCAGAATTGTTCCTCGCTGGCGCCCTCGCCGGCGGATAAGAAATCGCTTACCACGTCGAGGACGAGGCGGGGCGGATCGACCGCGGAGGCAACGGCGGGGCCGGCCTCCCTACGGAGCGCGGTGAGCTCCCGGCGGCGCGCAGCCATGAAGCGCCAGAGCGTGGCGGCGTCCATGCGGCGGCATATCCAACGGAGGGCGCCCCGGATGTCGGAGGGAGGCGGCGCGGCGGACTCAGCCTCGGCCTCAGCAACGGCAGCGGAGAGTGCGGCGGAGGCCTCGGCGAGCCGCGCGGGGACTTCGGCCTCGCGGGCCTCGAGCGCCGCGAGGGACTCGCAGGTGGAGGCGTCGGCTGCGGCTAGGGCTTCCTCCAGGGTGGCGGAGCGGGAGGCGAGGTCCTCCTCGAGCGAGGCAAAGTGCGCAAGGGCGCGGGACCAGGCGCCGTGGCAGTCCGCGAGGAGCTGCTGGTGGGAGTCGAGGTGGGCCAGCAGGCGCCGGACCTCGCCGGCGGCGGCGGAGCCCTCGGTGGTCGCCATGAGGTGAGGGCTTCAGATTCGAAGAGGGAGTTTAGATGGACTCGGTCTCAGTCCCGGAGATGGAAGTGGGCTTTGTTTTGGATTTGCCTTGGGATCGAAATGGGCCAATTCATCTTGATGCAGTTGGGCTTATTGCGGCGGCGAAGGAGATTAGGCCGTCGTGGATGGAGGAGGTGTTGTTTCCGGGTACAACATTGGGCTGAAATGGGCTCTTTCTGGAATAATATTGGGCTTGGCATACTGCAAAAAAAGAAAAAGAAAAAGAAAAAAGAAAAAGAGGACACACACCTTGTTTTTCGAACACTACGACGGCAGGCGACCAGGCGTGTAAGTGACCTAAACCGCACATTAATAGTGTGTCAAATCATTAGCAACAGTAATTGCAATGCAATGCAAGGGGGTCACAACTCACAACAGAGTCATACTAGGAAAATAACACAGCTCCCAAACAAATCAAAAAGCAAGGCCAAAATGGAAAACTAAACACGATTGCACGAGTGTAACGAAAGTGCTCACATGAGCGCCGGTACCGAACAACATACTTTACCTGTCTTGTAGAGGCGTCTAAAATGAACTAAATTCCCCTCCAATCCCTCTCATTCCACCCCAATCCATAAATAGCCAAAAAAAGACATAAGTGTTAAATTAAAACTTCACGATCTCTCCGACTCCTATTCCTTTTGTTCGCGTGTTTACAGTAATCCACGCATTTCTACCAGATTCGCAACTGAGCATCTCCAATAGTCTTTCTAAACTTCATTATCTAAATCATCATTTGGAGAGTCATGTACATAAAAATCGCTCTCTATACATCTTCATTCTCTAACAACTTTTCTATATTTTGTTTACACTCCAGAGAGCTATTTTCACAATCTATCTTTGGCTAGCGAGAAATCCAGAATAAATTATTTAGATAAAGGAATATTAAACAATATCCCAGCCTCTATATCAAAAGATATATCCGGCCCTTAATACAAACTATGACAGATAAACAAGAAGCAAATTATAAGCCACAAAATCTATTACTAAATTACCACCCGTTCCGCACAAAGATGTATATCGCCGTCACTTCTAAGACGCAGCATACATCTGCAATATTTGTATAACCGCTTAAAGAAGTTTTTGGAGACGACTATTTTCTAACAATTTGAATACACAGATTCTCTTGGAGTAGGTAAGTTCAGCGCTCCCATGACTCGACAAGATGGAGCAACCACCGTGAACATAGGCCAAAGATACTGTCCGCTGACGTGTGAGCACAACAGAATGCGCTGGCTGCTAGTACTTTTTTTTTTTGAAACTTCTGGCTGCTAGTACTGAACACCGAGTCAGCAGACGCCCACTGCAAGCACAGGACGGAGCTAGCTGCCATCATGAATTCGCAACGTCATTTCGGAGCCTGTTGCAAGTTGCAACTCCCTTCAACGAGACCTTGAGCTGTAGCTATGATTGAAGTCTCCAACGGAATGCTCCAAAGAAGAAATTATTCTATCCGCAAAAAAAGAGAAGAAATTATTCAGCAGAAATCCAGCTATTCTCCTTTTCTTTTTTCCTTCTTGAAGAATAAAACCTATCTGGTTGCTTATTCAATGCCTTGTCGGATTCGGTGGCGCTGTGTGACCGAACCGCCAAATTAAAATTCTAATTAAGCATAATGACCGTCATTTGAACACATCAGGCGCATTAGCTTAACGGCTTAATTTGGCGATCTTTTCTCAACCCACGGCCCAATCGAAACAACACCGATAGTCTCACGCGAAGGTGGACGCAGATGGTACAAGCACGACACAAATTTGAAAATACATCAAGTATACATAAGACTCCACCTTAAGTTTTTACAAACCAAGTTTGAGTAAATACATAAAGTTTGAGTAAATACATAATTTACAAACTTTGCGTTGCTGGGATCCGGGTCCCACGAGAGGAAATGGCCTACAACTACCAAAAGTGTGCCCTAAGGAGATCCCTAACTAAACGTCTGGCTCCACAACCTCCCATCCCTCTGCATCCCGGCGGATGAACTTGACGCGGCAGGGACAGAAGTCTACGTCTGCGTGTCCTGAAATAATGGTGGCAACAAACCCTGAGTATACTAATACTCAGTAAGGCTTACCCGACCAGTGGGTATAACTTAGCCCACATATCTAGACATGCACGGCATTTGACTGGTGGTTTGTTTTGCAGAAATAGCGACTAGAGGTGTATCCTTACTTTCAAGGTTTTAACCGCATATTTCATATGGATAGACTCTCACTAATGTTCGCCTGTCTACACACGCATGTTGAAGCACCCAATTTAAGATTCAGAATAGTATCCATTTTCATATCTCTAACATCCTAACCCAATTGCTACGAGGTGACAAAGAGATAAGCCCCGTCGGCACGCCTGTCTACACACGCATGTTCGATCTGATTTAACCTTGCAAGGTGGACCTAACCGACACGGCATGCATAAGTCCTGTCGGACCACACGCACCAACCATTCCCCTCCCCGCCTCGAACTACAGGACCGCCCCACCATCATATGGTCAGCCGAGCTCAACATGAGACCACCAAAAATAATACATGCAACCTCATTTCTCTGCGACTACTCGACTACCCCAGGAGGTGAGATGGAGTCCTATACTTTCGAAGCAAGGCAGTACTAGGCTTACCGGTTTCGACTACCTCCTACTCCCGGCATGCGGTTAGTACAATTCAATCCCCGATCAGCACTGCCACAACGACCGGTCCTTAAACGACACAGACGGGGCTAAGGCACCCAGAAACCCTGTCCTGCTGCCATCCCTAAACATTCTCGTCATTCCCCATCCGGTCTCAATTCCCATATAAAAAACAATAACTCATGTACTGGAATATGATTATATATATATATCTTATATCTCGCGAGTAATCGAAAATTACTCGACTTCTAACACCCTATGTCTCGCGAGTGACAAGAGATCACTCGTCTTCTATCGGGAATCCATTAATCATAGCACTGCTATCGTCCTATACATACTAGTATAACTCAGGGGAACCTAAGGATCATGCAACTAGGGTTCCAACCAATTCCTGAACCTACTGCACAAGTATTAGAAACATAAGTCGGTGTCATAAATTCAAAAGTAATGGGACATGCACGGGGGCTTGCCTTGCGTCTGCTGCTCAGTGCTAGGGTCAGGCGGGCCTTGGGCCGGGTTCTCACGCCTCTCCTCCTGGGCTTGCTCCGGCTGCTCCTGCGGAGTCGCGATCGCCTCAAACACGACGCCCTCAGCTGCGGACGCTACACGAATGCATATGAAATGATTGAGTGCAACTCAAACTATGTACTCACTACACCCAAAATGTAAAGCCCAGCGGACTGTCCGCAACCAAAAAGCGGACCGTCCGCAGTTCAACTACGCAGTCCCACTAGAACCCCCAACGTTTCTGGACAAAACTCAACCCTATACTGCGGACCGTCCACATGTTAACTCGCTAAAGTACTTGGCGGACATACCGCCGTGCACCCTGCCAACCCACCAGAGACGAAAACGTCTCTGGACAACTTTTTAGACCCTACGGCGGACTGTCCGCTCTCCCATAGCGGACCGTCCGCAGTTCAACCCTACAACCCACCAGAGACGACATCGTCTCTGGACAAATTTCGAGCTCTGCGGCGGACTGTCCGCTCTCTAATAGCGGACCGTCTGTAGTTCTAATTTACGAAACCACCAGAGACAACATCATCTCTGGACAAATCCTAACTTGGCCTGCGGACTGTCCGGCCCCCCTGGGCGGACCGTCCGCGACTCCTATCTTTGACACCGCGCACCAGGCGGCAGCGAGCGCGGCGACGGCGGCGGCGGTCGGTCACCGACGTCGGCGTCACTCAACGGAAGGGGAACAGAGGCTAGGGAGCACAAGCAACTCACCACAAACCCGTTCCCGCGGTCGGTTGGAGCGGAGGACGACTGGAGAGGCGGATCGACAGTGGAGCAAGCTTCAAGGGGGCTCCAATGGTGACCCGCGGTGGTTGAGATGATTCCGGCCGGGGAGGAGTGGGGCTAGGGGTCGGAGAAGGTGGAGGAGGGGCTAGGGAAGATACTCACGCAAGGAATCGAAGTAGGATGGCCGGAGGAGGGAGATTGAGGGGAAGGGGCGACGTCGAGGCGAGCGGTCGAGCTCCGCTCGTTTCGGGACGGAGTGAGTAGAGCGAGGAGGAAGATATGACAGGCGGGTCCCACAAGGAGGTAAATATCTGGGCGTCACCTCGGGCGGACCGTCCACCGCCCCCTTGCGGACCGTCTGCTGTTTCTGGGTGTTACACGCTGCTTGTCAGCTTGGACCCAGCAAAAGAGCTCGTACGAACACTGCTGAATTGGCAAACTGTTAAGTTCCAAAACTCAGAGGCTCTAGGTTGCTGATCTGCTATTTTAAAATTATTTACTCATACAAAGAAAACTGAATGACGCCATCATCATCTGTTTTCAAGATAAAATCTCGTTTTATGAACCTGAACCCACCCGATGGCTTCAAAGTTTCCGAACGCAGGCATGAATTTTTTTCATGAATACGCAGTAGAGCTGCGTATCTTTATATTAATAGGTAGAAAAAAATGTTCTATTACAACAATAGTTGTGCAGCTACTATTACAGAAATAGCTAGCCGCAAAACTCAAAGATGAAAACTAGAAACCTGATTACTCAGAGAATAAACAACCTAGCCTTTTGGCTCCTGCTAGCACCCAGAATTCGGCTTCGGACTTGATGGAAATAAACATCTAGGGGAGTGTAGAAACCTGTGCTCTGAATATTCTGCCATTTCTCTCCTTCCAAATCCGCCAGCAGACCAAGGCAAATAGTGTGTCGAAACCTTTTTGCAAATTACCAGGAAGCAACGCTCTGAACTCAAGCCATCTTTCCATGATGGAGCATGCAATTCTTGGTAGTGACAGGTTGACACCCAGGGTTGCAAAGATCGCGTGCCAGACCTGTAAAGTCACGGAGCAAGAAGCGAATAGGTGATCGCTTGTTTCCGGTTCTTGATCGCAGAGACGGCAATTTGAATATGCAGGCATGAATATGCAGCACTGAACTGACCACGTACGCCCTGCATCACTGACCAGTCAAAAAGCAGGGAACGCTTATGGTCGAGAAAAGGTGGTGATCAGGTGGGAAGAGGGCGGCCGAATCATTGGCGACTAACGTGTTGCCCACAAGCCGGCCAGAGAGTTTAAGGCATGCAAAGGGGAAGCCGATTCATCGGAACAAGGCTAAAGGTTTTCACATGATCACATGCATTGCATGAGAGTCACACAATAAGCTGGTAAATGCGCACCACGCTCTTCCAGTTGCAGGCATCTCAAGCAGCAATAGCAGTCAGCAGAAGCATTTCCTTATTCATGCAAGATGCATTTTCTTGACTGCTTTACGGTCAGGATTAGCACAGGCCAAAATTCTCCTGGGAATTTGCATGAGTCTTGAAGTGACAATTCCAAGGACCTTTTTCCATTTCTCGACAGATTCCAAAAGGAAAATGATATACTGTTTTGCTGACGTGTGAACAAAACAGTATACACTGGCTTCTACTGCACGCTGAGTCAGCCGAGTCAGCGGATACCCCTGCAATCACAGGAGCTAGCTAACTGCCAGCCGGTAGCTGCCATCACAATTCAAACTCATAGCGTGATTTCGAGTCTGTTCCCAAGTCTCCTCCATGTCATGAGCTGTGCCTCCGTGCACTCCAACGTACCATTATCCCAAGACCTTGATGTACCATGTCACTCCTCCGGCCCCGTTCTGCCCGTCAGCGTGGACCGATCGAGGAGCCAGTACTGGCTCCTAGCTGATGCATGCTAACGTTGCCAAATGTTCAGATCATAAACATGATTACTTGTTGTTTATTTTTGAGGCTCTTGATTTGCTCCTCATATGCTTTGAGGCCCTTTGCCCAAACATGAACTTGTCGAGCATCTGCAGAACTAAGAAGTTTCTTTTTTTGGGGAAACCTGAAACTGCAGCAGTTCCAATAGCTCCTTATTTCTCTTCCTCATCCTTATTTTTCTAGAAAAAAAAACTCTCCAATAATTCTCTATTCTAATTCCCCATCTCCTAATAATTGGCCTATTCTCCATCTTTGTGCTCAAAAATAGTCACCACATTGTGATTCCCAATCCATTTTCCAAGTGAAGTATAGGAAACTCTTAGAGATGGTCTCTTTTTTCAATCCCCATACTATTTTGGGAGTTGGTAAAAATCATGATTTGGAGAATAAAAAATGGGTAACTCGTGGAGATGCAAGGGCACGTTTAGTTGCCAAAAAAATTTGAGCAAATTTTTTTGGCATTACAATACTAATTAGAAGTATTAAATATAGACTAATCATCATAACTCACAAGTGTGACTGGCAGTTAAATCATCACATAAGGTAGAATAATTTTTTTTACAGGACCGATTTATTGGATCCGTTTGAGATCCAAAATACGAGCTGCAGTAGGTCCGCTCGGGGTCACGCGCGTGACCCGAGCAGCGCCCGACGGGTTAGTACTCCTCTCGTTGCCGTGTGTGAAGATGGATGTGGTGTAATTACATTTGGGTTGTAATGAGCCTATTATCTTAATTTTACATGTTAGATCTGTCATGGGCTCTAGCCAGATTCTGGAGTAACATTTGGCCCAGTATATTGCGAAATTAAAAAAAAACTAGTTATTGCTTCGGCAACCATCTTAACCCGAAAAAAAAAAGAATACTGTCAGGAACGAAAGTACTCTATCCTGCCTGTGATGAGTGAATTGTCAACCGTGCAGTGTGATCGTGCGCTTGGTCTTTGGATTGCAGGTACACGGGCGTCAAGTGTTGACGGAGAGTTGCCGTGGAGGAGCTATGGCCGGGCAGCAGCTGTGACGTCCACTCCTGGGTCGAGGACACAAGCGGCGAGGGAAGGCGGGTTTCTTGGTTTGCGCCACAAAACCAAGGAGGCGGACGGCGGTTGAAGACGCCAAGTCGTAGAGGCACGGGCGTCGGTCTCGGGACTGACGGAGGCGACGGGCGTCGACGACGTCTAGGGCCTCGCTACGGGCGAGGAGGTGACGGGCGTCGGGCGGCGTCTAGGGCCGTCAGAAGGCCGAGGCGGGAACGGCGTCTAGGGCCACGGCGTGGAGGCGGGAATTGTAACACCCCTGTGTTAATCATGCTCGCTAATCATGATTTATCTCGCTAATCGTGGACTCAGTTCGTCGTTAGCGTTAATCGGATTCGCATAGAAATCTTTGTTTTAGCGATGTTCGATCTCGTTTTTGTCCTTGATCTGAGCTCCAAATCAACTTCCGCCCAAAACGAAAGTTGTAGATCTTTTAATTCTCTACAACTTCTATTTTGGCTAAATTTCATGTTCCCATATGAAATTTGGAGTTTCAACTGGTCA
Source organism: Panicum virgatum (assembly GCF_016808335.1). Taxonomy (NCBI): domain Eukaryota; kingdom Viridiplantae; phylum Streptophyta; class Magnoliopsida; order Poales; family Poaceae; genus Panicum; species Panicum virgatum. The sequence continues at coordinate 5,083,166 of NC_053149.1, read as the reverse complement.
AACTCGGGCTAAAATTATTTAAACGAGTGAACAGAGGAACTCCTGCTCGGCACTGTGGCGCCCCCGACGCCCATACCGCCGCTGGTCGCCGGCGAGCGCGTCCACGCGTCGGCAATCGCGCCCCGTCGCCGCTCTTCTCCTCTCGCGGACGCCTCGAAGCTTCCTGTCCCGTTCCATTCCTCCCTTCTCCTTCCTCGGAGCTAGGTCGAGCTCGAGCGAGCATAACCGAGCGAAACCGCCGTAGCTCGTCGCTCCGGCCAACCCTCGCCGCCCCACCTCAATCCGTTGCCCTCCGAGCTGCGCGACCTCGCCCTGAAGCTCCTCCATCCCTCCACGAACGCGGCCGTGCCCTACCCCGGCCGAAGTCGAGCTCCAGACCGCGGCCACCATTGCCGTCGCCCCGAGCTTCGCCCACCCCCCCCCCCCCCGTCGAGATCCATCTTCCGGCCATCCTCCGCCTAAAATTGAACCGTGGTGAGCTCCCCTACGACCCCCTCTCGCTCCCCGGCCTCTTTCCCCCTTGATCCCGGCGCTATCGCCGCCGCAGCGCCGCCGCGCCGCCGTGTCCGCACCGCCGCCACCGCGTGCACGCCGCCGGGGCTCCCTGCGCCAGCTCACGGGCCACCGCCGCGCGCCCCGCAGCCGCCAGCCCGCCGCGGACGCTCCCCGCCGCCTGGATGCCGGCTCCGTCGCCGGCCGGGGCAGAACGGCCGCGCGCCGCCGTGCCCTGTCTCTGCACCGCCGCGAGCCGCGCTGAGCGCGCGCCCTGCCGCGCTGCTGCGGGCGCCGGCTCCGCCGGGATGCCTGGGCCGCGGGCGGGCCCAGCCGCGGGCGGGCCAGGCCGCCGCCGCCGCCGCCGCCGCGGTGTCTGGCCGCCTCGCCGGCCACGACCTGGCGCGCGGGGAGCAGAGGAGGGGGGCGGGCCGGGCTCACTGACGGGTGGGCCCCGGCTATCAGCCCCCTTTTATCTTTATGTTTTTTAGTTTTATTCCTTTAACTCGGCTGAAACTTTGTAATTGCATAGAAATTCGTAGAAAAATGCTAAAAATGTAAAATAAATTTTGCTAGGTTTCTAAAATCACAAGCTTCTGAGGAAAAATACTTGTGCCATTGAATTGTCACCTTTTCTGTGATGAAAATTCAGTTTGCGTTAAACCTAGTTTATTTATTACCGGTTGTTCTAGGGCTCTAAAAATTATGGAAAATTCGCAGTGGCTTACTCATTTCATGTGTAGTCCACTGTAAAAGTTTCATGACCTGTTGCTATCACTTTTGTGTAGATCTAATTTTTTGTTCCTTTTACCTTGCTAGGGTTAGTTAAATACTTTACTAGCAGCAATAATTGTTGGAAAAATTTGTGAGGCATGCTTTACTGCTTCCGCTTGAGCTGGTTATTTGTGTTGCTAGATCATGTATGCAAGTTAGGTTTTGCTTTTATTTTGCTCCTAGCTACTCTTTTCTTTTTGTATTGTTGTTAGTTGTTTATTTTCATGCATGTGTAACCTTAGCTAAGTAAGTCTCGGTTTTAATCCTTGCTGCTCTAAGCAAAGTTAGTAGTTGTTGTTGGAAGGAAGCACTTCAGGCTAAATTGAGTTGATCTTTTCATCGCGTCTTAAGCACTCATGCATTGCACTGCGTTCTAATTGTTGCATGGCATATTTTATTCGTGTAGACGCCGCGAGCGAAGCAGTCCACGAGCTAGTTGCTGAGCCGGTCCAGGAGACACGAGCAGGAGAGCAGCAGGAGGACGCCGTTGAGCCCGCTCCAGAAGTTTTCGTTAACCCCGCTGACCTGCAAGGCAAGCCCCGGAGCATAACCATAATTTAAATTATTCAATGTTTATTTAAGTATTGTGCATTTATGTTCTAGGAGTTGAATGGAACCATAGTATGCATGTTTTCCCTAGGTACCGTGAGCCTATACTAGTATGCAGGTGTCGATAGAAATGCTCTGCTAAATAGGATTCGGTAGAAGTCGAGTGATTACTGTCACTCGCGAGTTTAGGATCTTGATTCCTTAGTTATGGCTTGAAATGAATTGTTGAATAAAGAGAAATGGAGACCGGGCGGAAATGAGTTGGTTTTGGTATGGAATGGATGGAAAGTAAGCTCCGCCTGTGTCGATTGAGAACCGTACCGTTGTTGGCAGTGCTGACTGAGTTTGAACAGTACTAACCACATGCCGGAAGTAGGAGGTAGTCGAAACCGGTAAGCTAATTACCTGATTTGCAACGATACTTTGAATCGCGACCTGATACTCTGGGAGTGGGATGATGGCGGGTGTTGGAGTGTATGTCGTCTCCTAGTTCTCTGGGAGTTCGCTGTGAGGGACCCTTCACCCGGGATTTGGCAGGCGTGATTCAGACGTCGGGGTGATGATGGGAACAGTTGACGTGTGTGGCCCGACGGGGTTTACGTGTGTCGTGTGAGTTAGTTCCACCTTGCAAGGTTAAATTGGATCGATTCGCCGTCTCTCTCGGTTAAGAGAACCTTGGTCACTTTGTCACATCGTAGTAAGAAAGTGGAATGAATACGGAATGGAAAAGGGTGGTTTGGGAATTACTAAAAGATAATCTGTTCCACCATGTGTGCTCTAGATGAATAGGCGAATTTAGTTAATACTTGGTACACTAAATGGAGCTAAAATATTGAAAGCAAGGATTCACTTCTAGCAGCTTTTCAGCAAAAGAACTCCAGAGCCAAAAAGCCTTGCATGTCTAGGTAATGGGCTAAGTATACCCAAAGTTGGGTAAGCCTTGCTGAGTATTAGTATACTCAGGGTTGTTGTTGTACCCCTTTTAAGCAGGTTGTGTCCCCACTGACTTCGAGGAGATCTGTGCATCCTGGATTGGACAGCCGCTTCCTCCTGGGTGGACCGTCGAGTGGGCCCCGCCTTCCCCGTGAAGATCAGGCAGGTTGGCGTCACATCGGTGGGCAGGATGTGGAGCTCACCTTGTATCGTCGTCATGGTTAACGTATTATATTTCGAACTCAGTTTTTAACCTTCCGCTGTGCGTTTGAACTCTGTTGTTTGTATTTTAAACCTTTTATGTAAAACCGGTGTTGTAAATTAATTTGAAGATTTCTGTATGCTGGTATCACATGTGCTCGTCTTCGTGCGGGTCTAAGTGCAATTGTGATCCTGGAGTACAGTAGTTTAATCGGGATTTTACCCGACAGCCTGTCAGATTACCCCGTTTTAAGTGCACAGTAACTTGATTAAGTATTAAGATGATGGTTAGTGCATTTAAGCCGGTTTAATTTGGACGGTGCTGCTACAGCTGGCATCAGAGCTCTAAATTGCACTGGGGTGATTACTGGTGTGCTTAATTACGTTAAGTAACATCTAAGTTGACGCTAGATGCGCTAAGGAACAGGATAGATAGTTCGTATGCCCTAATTATGTTATATAAGTTAGGTGGCATCTAAGTATCTATTTTATTCCAGCACTTCCAGCTTTTACTTTTTGTTAAACCTTACTTCTGTAACGACGCACCTACGCTAAGGTAAGCAAGGTAAGCATTCTTGGTAGTCCTTTAGAATAGCCCACATATTTCTTACGTGCGCGGGTCCCGTATGATGAGCATACGAGGAGGTGATAAGACTCAATTCAAATGAGCATGTCGCTATCTGCCGCCTGATATGGAGTGCGGATTTCATGCCGTGTGATTGTGATCACGGTCATTTCGTAAGGCAATGTTACGAGATGTAAACCTGTCATGCGGTTGGCCATGACCGTGACCCTTGGGACACGTCTACCCTTGGATGTCCCGTAAGGCGAGTGTACGGGAAGTGAATACGTTGTTATGACGTATGCAGCGCTGCCCATTCAACATCGAACGTCTGGGTGCCATCTCTATAGTGGATGGTAATATATGTGTGAATATGTGGGAAACTGCATATGCGTTACCCGTGTGGCGTAGGACACATGGGGGCCGTTCATGTGTGCTGGCATGAAGGGTCCAGAAATGGATAATATATCTGTCTCTGTGTTCTTCTGCAGGAAACTAACCACGTAAGCGCGTTATAAAATCCTTGATCGTAGGAACGACTAGTCTATATATAGGGAGAGTACGTAATTGTGCCACCGATTGTTCTCGTACACCATATTTTGGTACTTGTTTGGGTGAGAAACGCTAGATCGTGGCATGCATCTTGCATTTTGCTTTCCTGAGTTGTTTGTTTTGTTGCTTCGGTTGCGCTTCAAAAGATTTACTATGCGTTGTTCAAAAATTTATTTGTGTTGCGTTGTCAAGTTAAATCTGTTCTTTTGAAAATCTGTCACTTACGTTAGCGCTATGTGTTCTTACATATGGCTAGCTTCACGCACGTGATCGTGGACGCTGAGGGTTGGGCGCACTCCAATGCCCTCCACACCGGCCACTTTCCTCATCTGCTGTGGTAGATGCTCAGGGCGTTTGACTACACTGAGCCCCCACAGTACTCAGGACACGAGTCTAGCTTGCTGGGCACCGAGCGCTGTCAGATGATAGTGAAGATTCCTGCTTGCCCCGCTCGCTTGGAATGGGACTCATGGCAGCTCACTGTCTATGGTAGGAAGCTGGCAGACTCCTGGGAGATTGCAGCTAGGAAGGCTATTGAGGAGTTCTCAGAGAAGCATAATGCAGAGGTGATATATACTCCTTACAGTGTGTTTCCTCTGAAGGATGAGACTACTCAGGCCTATGCAGATCGGGTGAATCGCAACCTGAACTACATGATGCCTGACTACAACGTCAGGACAGCTCTCTCGTTCAGCTACTCCTCAGCTTTGAGCAACATGTATGAGCAGCTTCGCGAGGAAAATGCGATATGCAGGAGCAAGGCTCGAGGTCTCCCCTCCATGAGCAACACATGATTGGTACCCATGACAAGATCAAGACCCTGAAGGCCAAGTCCAGAGCGAGGAAGATAAGGATTCAGGAGTTGCAGGAGGAGTTGGAGAACAGGACTCAAATGGTGCAGCATCTTGAGGGGTAGCTTCAGCAGGCCCAGGAGTGGATTGAGGACGCTCAGGCTCAGGTGCAGGCAGCAGCAGAGATGGAGGCCGAGGCAGCAGAGGAGGAACCAGAAGAAGAAGAGGAAGAGGACCCTGAGGAGATCGAGGGAGTGTCTGGAGTCGAGTCGGGACCTGGGACTCCATGAGGACGCAGCGGGATAGTGTTGATTCTCCCCTTGCAGTGTAGCCTAACTGTAGGATAGTTGGGTAGGATGACCAACATAGTGCTCTAGGCTAACCTTGGGTTGAGAATTCTTTTGTGGCTCAGTAGTTCGAGTCATGTAGGATAACCCCTCGTTAGTATGGTGTGTAGCTGGGTTGTGCAAGACCCTTCTTTTAGTAGTGGTGTGTTCTCGGGTCGTTTGTGAACCCTTCTCTAATGTTAGTTTGTTGCCGTAGCACGGCTTGGTATTGTACTGAACCTGTTTCAAAGCAAGCAGCATGGCTGCATAGTGTAAATTGCTTATGTTAATGATCTTTCTGGTTACTGCCTTAGTTCGTTAATTCCGGTGGTATGAGATTTCACCGCTGAGCTGTGTTTTGGTTGTCTTCGAAGTTGAAATCTTGTTGGGGTGGTTTCAACTGAAGCAAGTTAGTTTATCTTCCCTTGGTGAACCATATCGCGAGGGGAAGGATTCATGCCGTGTGTTCATATTATATATGCACATTCTTTAAATTGCATGAATTAGTCCTGATCAATGTTTTCCTAAACGGTAAACGCTAAACGAACGGCGACACTCTGTTTAGCGTTTAGGCTGTTTAAACGCCGTTTAAACGGGTTTAAACGGGCTAAACGGTATGGTACTATAGCATGATTTCCAGCAAAATAAATAACCATTTGTGGCATAAATTTAAAGTGGATAGAGATGTTTTTGCTTACCTTTTCTGAAGTAATATTGATGGCTTTTGTGTCCCCATAATCTGAACCATGTACCTGCAAAATAAATGACTTTTGTTAGTAGAAATGCTGAAATGGTGTGAAAAAGGCTAAAACAATTGGAATACACAAGACAACAGTTCATAGTTGTAATCAAACAAGCTCATTTCAGCACAAATATCAATTGTTGTCCCAAACAAACACCACAATCACAATTCACAAGTAGTTCTCACAAGTCACAAAAACAAACACGATAGTGACACTTGAGTTTTACAAACTGATAGTGATAGAAATAAAATGATGGATTGATAGTGATAATAGGAGAATGATGGCAGCTAAAGCATGAAGCTCAGTCATCATTGTCCCCCTCCCCCTCTTGCTGATAATTGGTTGTAGGCATCACTTCATCATGGTCGGACTCAAACTCAATTTCTTCTTCATTTGTCTCTTCTTTTTCACTTTCTGAGAAGGGCACTTCTTCAACCTCTCTTGTATTAGCTAATCTTGAACTCCGACAAAGTTTTGTGACCTCCTCAGCACCACATGTTTCAGCAATTAATTTCCATGTCAGCCCTGTAACAGGCTCAACCTCAGGATCTTCTTCATCTGCACCTTGAACCATCCATCCTTGAGCAAAGGTTGCATCACTAGAGACAAGAGGGTCTGTTTTTTTATTCTGCTGAGCTTTACTTTTCTTCTTTGCATGAAGATGATTGAATCGAACAAAAACAAGTTCTTCAACTCTCTCACATGTGAGCCTATTCCTTTTCTTTGTATGGATCTACAAAATATCATTTTTTTGAGCTGGAAATAGAGTGATAAAAACATGGCACATGCTGCAATTAGTAACTCAAATTTAACTTACCCCTTCAAAGCAACTCCAATTCCTTTCACAGCCCGAAGCACTTGACGTCAAAGAGAGAATCCTAATAGCCATCTTCTGCAGTGTTGGAACTTGAGTTCCATAATTTGCCCACCACTTAGCTGCACAAGAATAAATGCAATGTTAAGATTTATATATTTTTTTACAACAGCCAACAATCAGATTTCAAATAACATAAATACCTGGACTGAAATCATAGTCCTTATAGCCAACCTTAGCTACATTTTTTCCAAAATGCCCAACTTTGTCCTTAAACTTATGCAAGTTATCATTGAGCACTTGATTCTGCTTGTCATAAGAACCATGATAGAATATTTCAACAGCTTCAATACACCCATCCATGACCTCTTCACTGTCAAATATGGATGAATCATAGAAGGTATAGTAAGGATTCAAGCAATAGGCAGCCAAGTGAATGGGGCTGTCCAACCGCTTCTTCATCTTTTCATCAATGATTCCTATGATACTCTTGTACAAAGTCCCTGTCTTGTCTATGTTTCCAACAGCAATCCTAATATCTTTCTTGGCTTTGACAATTTCACCATAAACGAAAGGCATTGATGGTTTAACATCCCCATCAACCATGCGAAGTACTTTCACTAGTGGCTCAAATACTCTCAAGCAAAGACTAACACCATTCCAAAAACTAGGCTTGACCAATGTTGCTGTGGCTTGTACACCTTTTGCACTTTTCTTGACATGGCTAATCTTCTCCCATTCCTCGCTTTGTGACATCGCCCTTAGCTGATCTTTCTTCTCATATAGGCTTTGCAATGTGAGAAAGGCGGAGGCAAATCTGGTCACACCTGGCCTAATAATTTCTCTCTTCTTTGTGAATTTCCTCATCAAGGACAATGTCTTATGGTGCGCATAAATAAAGATGGCTAGGTCTTTTGCTGAATCAAGTATGGTCTTGAAACTTCTCATCTTCCCAATCCCTTCCAGCATCAAGTTGAGAGTGTGGGTTGCACATGAACTCCAAAATATGTTGGGTCTCTTGATATAAAGAAGATCCTTTGCTGCCATGTTGTTTGCAGCATTATCTGTGACCACTTGCACTATATTATCCACCCCTACTTTGTCAATAAAGTTATCTACCAACTGGAAAATGAATTCTCCAGTGTGTGTCTCAGCTGAGACCTCCTTTGACTCAACAAAAGTGGTTCCAATGCAACAATTAACACATAAGTTCATTATACTTCTCCTCTTTTGATCTGTCCATGCATCAGTCATAATAGAGCATCCAGTTCTCGCCCATTCTAGTTCTTGTTCCTTGAGCAGCTTCTTTGTATCTTCTACTTCCTCATGCAGTAGATTCTCTCGCAGCTCATGTTGGTAAGGCTTCTTTCCACCTGGCCCAAAGCGGCCAGCAGCTTCAAGCACTTGGTCGAACTCATCACAATTGATTGCATTGAACGGTATTCCTAAAATTAAATGAAATCAAGGTTAGTCCCTTCAAAGATCAAATTGGTAGAAACAAGATACCACTATAATGATTCATTTACCTTGCACATATATCCACCTTGCAATATATCTCTTCAACTTGTGCAACCTTTCTTTCATTATATGTTCAGTAATTTTTTGCTGCTGAAATTTTTTGGTGGAACCCAAAGAACTAGAGTCGAGAGGCATTGTGAATCTGTCCATAGGACCCACTGTTCGCGGTTGAGAGCTTCCAATATCATCAAGCCCTGTGCCATCTTCTGTGTCCGATGGAATATCAATCATATTATCATTTACAGCATCTCTAACCTCTTTTTTTTCTTCTTGCCTAGCCTTTTTAACTTTTCTAGAATCATCTATAGCTTTCAAGCACTTCTCTCTGTCCTCAGGTTTTGCATTGGGGCAGGACCAGACCTGTCCTTTCTTGCCAGCAATGTGCAACTTCAGTCTATAGATTCCAGCCTTCACAACCATGGGACACAGCTTGCATTTTATCACATTCAAGTCATCGGGATTGATAAGTACTCCATACTCCCACCCTATATCATCAGAATTTCTCTTAAGGGGTGCCTTGTTCACTGCAGCAGGGGACGGATTCGATGCAGCTGATGACATACTGCAGGGTTCAAGTAATAATACATGCCATTTAGGAACAAAGCATAGCATTGAGGCAATCAAGCAGAGCAAGAGCATTTAAGGACAAGCATTGCTGGTGGTAGGAGCAAGCAGTACATAGTTATATAGCTACTAATATAAAGCCAAAAGCTCAGCTATCTAATAATAGAAAACATGGCAGTGACAGGGTGCAAGCAATAATGCGCAAGAAGGCAAGGAGAGGCAAGGAGCAAGCATACCTGAGTGGTGCTTCGTGCTGGAGATCAAGCACTCTGCTACTGCTTCGTCCTGGTGCTGCTGCAGACCTGCAGATTGCTTCGTGCTGCTGCCTGCTGCAGATCCACACAGCGTGGCTGGAGGAGAAGCTCGACCCTCTGCTCTGCACTAGGAGGCGGGAAGAGGAGGAGGCGGCGGCGGGAGGAGGAGGCGGCGGGAGGAGAAGCTCGACCCTTTGCTCTGCACTAGGAGGCGGGAGGAGGAGGAGGCGGCGGCAGGAGGAGGAGGCGGCGGCGGGAGGAGCTCTGCCCTCAGCGGACAATCTGTTGTGGCGGCTGGGCAAAAGACCCTGGTGGTCTGGGCGGAAGACAGTAGGAAGGAAGGGGGCAAATAACCCTAGAGGTTGTCGGGCCAGCCCGCCAAAACAATTCGTTTCCCGCGTGGCATATCAGATTTGACCCATCATCAAAACGGGCCACAAAACGGGCTGAACGGCGTGGAAAACCATTTTGGGACCGTTCCGTTTACAACGTTTTGTCCGTTTAAACCGTGCGTTGACCATTTAGACGGGTCAAACGTTTATATCACTGCCCAGGGCATAAACGAAGCGGTTAGCCTGCGTTTACCGTTTAAACTGGTTTAAACGGCCGTTTAAAACCGTTTAGGAAAACACTGGTCCTGATAGTGAAATGGCTAACCAGGGGAATGATTATTTTTGCAGATGGGTGATAATCATGACAATGAGAATCACGAAGCACTGCCCCAACAACCTCCCTCTTTGGCTCAAGCTGTTGCAGCTCTTATCGCTGACCGCAACGAGCAGATAGAGTTGATAAGGCAACTGGTGCAAGCCCAAGTCAATGCCGGCAGAGGTCGACATGCTCCCCCACTAGCACCAGCAGAAACTGACTATGTCGGTTTTCTGGCCACCCAGCCACCTCTGTTCCATAAGGCCGATGATCCCCTTGAGGCTGATGCCTGGATTCGCACCATTGAGGATAAGTTCAGCATCCTCAATTGCACAGAGATGGACAAAGCCGTCTTTGCAGCGCAACAGCTGCGAGGACCTGCGAGAATATGGTGGGTCAATCACAAGGCTCTACTTCCCGCTGGTACACGTCTCACCTGGGATGAGTTTGTGGTAGCTTTTAAAGCCACCACATCCCTACAAGTTTGATGAGGAGAAAGATGGCAGAGTTCCTAGCCCTGAAGCAAGGAAATAACACTGTGCTCCAGTATGCTCAGACCTTCAACCAGCTATCCCAGTATGGTGGTTTTCATGTGGACACTGATGAAAAGAAGCAAGATTGCTTCAGGAGGGGACTTAGCACAAAGCTTCAGGACAAGCTAGCTCTCACCACATGCAACAACTTTACTGATCTGGTTAATAAGGCCATCACTCAGGAAGATGCCACACTGGCGCACAAAGCTGACAAGAAGAGAAAGGCACCTGCTGGATCCTCCAGCAATGCACCCCAGAGGTACAAGCTGGTTCAGACAGGAAATTAGCAAGCTTCAAACCGTCCTCCACAGCAGGGCCGATGGGTCGCTAGACCACCACAGCAACAGCAGCAGTGGGCACCCCGTTTTCCGATACAACAGCAGAGGCCCCTCATGCTACAAGCTCCACGCCCCAACAACTACCCATGTTACAATTGTGGTAACCTGGGGCACTTTGCACGTGACTGCCGTCTGCCACCTCGGCAGAATAACTACAAGACTCCAACGCTGAGTCAAGGTTCTAGCCAGAAGGATCAGAAAAAGAAGGTTGTACCTGCCAAGACTGGTCGTGTGAACTACACCACTCTGGAGGAAGTCCCGGAGGGCACCCAAGTGATGGCGGGTACGTTCTCCGTTAATCACTGCCCTGTTACTGTGCTGTTTGATTCTGGAGCATCTCATACCTTTATCAGTCAAGCATGCGTAACACGGCTCAAATTGCAAGTAACCCACATGATAAGACCTTATATCATTCATACACCGGGCACACACTTAAGTACCAGCCAATTCGTTCGAGGTGTGGCCCTTGACTTGAACGGGACGATTTTTCCGACTACACCCATTGTCCTTCCAAGCCAGGGGATAGATGTCATACTTGGAATGAATTGGATGAAGGAACATGGTGCTACCATCAATACCTCCTCTCGTGTTATTCAGTTAAACTCTCCCACATATGGTTCTATGGATATTCATCTTTCCCAGCATGCAATTCCAGCCACTGTCATATACCACCTTGAAGGGAAAATTCTAGAAGTAATTCCGGTGGTTTGTGAATATCCCGATGTGTTTCCGGAGGACTTGCCAGGCATGCCTCCCGATCGGGATATTGAGTTTGTCATTGAGTTACAGCCCGGCACAGCGCCCATATCTAGAAGGCCATATAGAATGACTCCTAGTGAGTTAGCTGAATTAAAAATCCAGTTACAAGAGTTGCTGGATAAAGGCTATATTCGACCGAGCACCTCACCTTGGGGTTGCCCGGCTTTGTTCGTGAAGAAGAAAGATCACGGACTGAGGCTATGTGTGGATTATCGACCTCTGAATGCAGTCACCATCAAAAATAAATATCCACTTCCTCGTATTGATATTCTTTTTGATCAACTAGCTGGAGCTAAGGTATTCTCAAAATTTGATCTACGATCTGGTTATCATCAAATCAAGATCAGACCAGTGGATATACCAAAAATAGCTTTCTCTACTCGTTATGGTCTCTACGAGTATTTGGTGATGTCTTTCGGACTAACCAATGCTCCCGCTTACTTCATGTACCTCATGAATTCGGTATTCATGCCGGAGTTAGACAAGTTCGTCGTGGTCTTCATTGATGATATCTTGATCTACTCCAAGAATGAGGAAGAACATGCTCATCATCTTCGTATAGTACTTCAGCATCTGAGAGAGCACCAGCTTTATGCCAAATTCAGCAAGTGTGACTTCTGGCTGAAGGAAGTGCCATTCCTCGGTCATGTCATATCTGCTGAGGGCATCTCTGTGGATCCCAGTAAAGTACAGGATGTACTCGATTGGGAAGCTCCAACTTCAGTTCCTGAAATCCGCAGTTTCTTGGGTTTAGCTGGGTATTATCGTCGATTCATCCCAGAATTCTCCAGAATTGCGAAGCCGATGACTGAACTTCTTAAGAAGGGTGTCAAATTCTATTGGAGTGCCCAATGTGAGGAAGCTTTCCAGAAATTGAAAACACTTCTCACTTCAGCTCCAATCTTGGCCCAGCCAGACACTACAAAACCTTTTGATGTCTACTGTGATGCCTCAGGCACAGGACTTGGCTGTGTTCTGATGCAAGAAAACCGAGTGATTGCTTATGCTTCTCGATCACTCAAGAGGCATGAAGAAAACTATCCCACTCATGATCTTGAATTAGCAGCTGTGGTCCATGCTCTAAAGATCTGGCGATACTATCTTTTAGGTTCATTGTGCAACATCTATACCGATCACAAGAGTCTCAAATATCTTTTCACTCAAGCTGATTTGAACATGCGTCAAAGAAGATGGCTTGAGTTGATTAAAGATTATGAGCTCGAAGTGCATTATCATCCTGGCAAGGCGAATGTAGTTGCCGATGCGCTAAGTCGCAAAGCTCATTGTCATTGCATTTCAGTTATACCATTAAGCGAATCCCTTTGCTTTGAAATGGAAAAGCTGAACTTAAGTATCGTACCACCTGGCACATTGGCTCATCTAGAGCTTACTCCTACTCTTCGTGATCTCATCATAGCGGCACAAAAGCAAGATAAAGGGGTGAAGGAAATTCAGAGAAGACTATCAGAAGGAGACCCTAAAGTGAATTGTTTCCACCAGGATACTGAGAATATATTATGGTTCAAGGACCGATTAGTGGTGCCTAAGAATTTTGAGCTCAGAAAACAAATTCTTGACGAAGCTCATACTTCACGGTTATCAATTCATCCGGGTAGCAACAAAATGTACCAAGACTTGAAGCAACGGTTTTGGTGGACTCGGATGAAAAGAGAAATTGCCAAGTATGTGTCAGAATGTGATATCTGTCGAAGGGTTAAAGCCAGTCATCTCAGACCAGCTGGGACTCTCCAGCCCTTGAATATTCCAGAATGGAAATGGGAAGATATAAGTATGGATTTCATCGTCGGCTTACCTCGAACTCAAAAGGGTTACGACTCTATTTGGGTTGTAGTAGATAGATTGACCAAGTCGGCACATTTCCTCCCAGTTAAGACAACGTACTTGACCAAGCAATATGCGGAATTGTACATGGATCGCATACTATGTTTACATGGTGTGCCAAAGACTATCATTTCCGATTGAGGAACTCAGTTCGTTGCTCATTTTTTGGAACAATTACATGCTTGCTTGGGAACACATCTTATTCGCAGCTCTGCATATCACCCTCAAACAGACGGTCAAACTGAGAGGATAAATCAAATTTTGAAGGATATGCTCCGTGCCTGCGTCTTAACCTATCCACAGAAATGGGATCAATGCTTGCCGTTAGCTGAATTCTCTTATAACAATAGTTATCAAGAAAGCATTAAAATGGCACCATTTGAAGCATTATACGGTCGTCGATGCCGTACACCTCTCAATTGGTCTGAAACCGGAGAAAGAACTATCTTTGGACCCGACATGGTTCAAGAGGCCGAAGAATAAGTCCGCCTTATCCAAGCCAACTTAAAGATTGCACAGTCTCGACAGAAGAGCTATGCGGATAAAAGAAGAGATCCACTCGTCTTTAAGGTCGGTGACCACGTCTATCTGAAAGTACCACCTTGGAAAGGCGTGCAAAGATTTGGAATAAAAGGGAAGTTAGCTCCCCGCTACATCGGTCCATATCCAATTGTGGAACGATGCGGTCATGTGGCTTATCGGTTGGATCTTCCAGCGAATCTTTCTGCAGTTCATAACATCTTCCATGTGTCACAACTCAGAATGTGCCTTAGAGTTCCGACGGAAGTTGTGGAAAGTGACTCGATTCAATTAGAGTCCGATCTCACTTATCCAGAGCATCCTATCAAGATTATGGATCGCAAGGATCGAGTTACTCGTCGCACAACCAACTGATTCTACAAAGTTCAATGGAGTAATCACTCCGAAGATGAAGCTACTTGGGAGAAGGAGGAATTTCTGAAATCCAAGTATCCGGAGTTTTTAAACACTCATCCAGGTACTACATCTTTGAACCTTTCCGCTTGTTTGATTTCTCTTGTGCGTGAATCTCGGGACGAGATTCTTTTAAGGAGGGAAGGCTGTAACACCCCTGTGTTAATCATGCTCGCTAGTCACGATTTATCTCGCTAATCGTGGACTCAGTTCGTCATTAGCGTTAATCGGATTCGCATAGAAATCTTTGTGTTAGCGATGTTCGATCTCGTTTTTGTCCTTGATCTGAGCTCCAAATCAACTTCCGCCCAAAATGAAAGTTGTAGATCTTTTAATTCTCTACAACTTCTATTTTGGCCAAATTTCATGTTCCCATATGAAATTTGGAGTTTCAACTAGTCAAACTCGGGCTAAAATTATTTAAACGAGTGAACAGAGGAACTCCTGCTCGGCACTGTGGCGCCCCCGACGCCCATACCGCCGCTGGTCGCCGGCGAGCGCGTCCACGCATCAGCAATCGCGCCCCGTCGCCGCTATTCTCCTCTCGCGGATGCCTCAAAGCTTCCTGTCCCGTTCCATTCCTCCCTTCTCCTTCCTCGGAGCTAGGTCGAGCTCGAGCGAGCAGAACCGAGCGAAACCGCCGCCGCTCGTCGCTCCGGCCAACCCTCGCCGCCCCACCTCAATCTGTTGCCCTCCGAGCTGCGAGACCTCGCCCTAAAGCTCCTCCATCCCTCCACGAACGCGGCTGTGCCCTACCCCGGCCGAAGTCGAGCTCCAGACCGCGGCCACCATTGCCGTCGCCCCGAGCTTCGCCCCCCCGTCGAGATCCATCTTCCGGCCATCCTCCACCTAAAATTGAACCATGGTGAGCTCCCCTACGACCCCCTCTCGCTCCCCGGCCTCTTTCCCCCTTGATCCCGGCGCTATCGCCGCCGCAGCGCCGCCGTGTCCGCGCCGCCGCCACCGCGTGCACGCCGTCGGGGCTCCCTGCGCCAGCTCACGGGCCACCACCGCGCGCCCCGCAGTCGCCCGCCCACCGCGGACGCTACCCCGCCGCCTGGACGCCGCCGGCCGGGCCGAAACGGCCGCGCGCCCCGCAGTCGCCCGCCCGCCGCGGACGCTACCCCGCCGCCAGGACGCCGCCTCCGCCGCCGGCCGGGCCGAAACGGCCGCGCGCCGCCGTGCCCTGCCTCTGCGCCGCCGCGAGCCACGCTGAGCGCGCGCCCTGCCGTGCCGCCGCGGGCGCCGGCTCCGCCGGGCTGCCTGGGCCGCGGGCGGGCCAGGCCGCCGCCGCCGCCGCGGTGTTTGGCTGCCTCGCCGGCCACGACCTGGCGCGTGGGGAGCAGAGGAGGGGGGCTGTCCGGGCTCACTGACGGGTGGGCCCCGGCTGTCAGCCCCCTTTTTATCTTTATGTTTTTGAGTTTTATTCCTTTAACTCGGCTGAAACTTTGTAATTGCATAGAAATTCATAGAAAAATGCTAAAAATGTAAAATAAATTTTGCTAGGTTTCTAAAATCACAAGCTTCTGAGGAAAAATACTTGTGCCATTGAATTGTCACCTTTTCTGTGATGAAAATTCAGTTTGCGTTAAACCTAGTTTATTTATTACCGGTTGTTCTAGGGCTCTAAAAATTATGGAAAATTCGCAGTGCCTTATTCATTTCATGTGTAGTCCACTGTAAAAGTTTCATGACCTGTTGCTATGCACTTTTGTGTAGATCTAATTTTTTGTTCCTTTTACCTTGCTAGGGTTAGTTAAATACTTTACTAGCAGCAATAATTGTTGGAAAAATTTGTGAGGCATGCTTTACTGCTTCCGCTTGAGCTGGTTATTTGTGTTGCTAGATCATGTATGAAAGTTAGGTTTTGCTTTTATTTTGCTCCTAGCTACTCTTTTCTTTTTGTATTGTTGTTAGTTGTTTATTTTCATGCATGTGTAACCTTAGCTAAGTAAGTCTCGGTTTTAATCCTTGCTGCTCTAAACAAAGTTAGTAGTTGTTGTTGGAAGGAAGCACTTCAGGCTAAATTGAGTTGATCTTTTCATCGCGTCTTAAGCACTCATGCATTGCACTGCGTTCTAATTGTTGCATGGCATATTTTTATTCGTGTAGACGCCGCGAACGAAGCAGTCCACGAGCTAGTTGCTGAGCCGGTCCAGGAGACACGAGCAGGAGAGCAGCAGGAGGATGCCGTTGAGCCCGCTCCAGAAGTTTTCGTTAACCCCGCTGACCTGCAAGGCAAGTCCCGGAGCATAACCATAATTTAAATTATTCAATGTTTATTTAAGTATTGTGCATTTATGTTCTAGGAGTTGAATGGAACCATAGTATGCATGTTTTCCCTAGGTACCATGAGCCTATACTAGTATGCAGGTGTCGATAGAAATGCTCTGCTAAATAGGATTCGGTACAAGTCGAGTGATTACTGTCACTCGCGAGTTTAGGATCTTGATTCCTTAGTTATGGCTTGAAATGAATTGTTGAGTAAAGAGAAATGGAGACCGGGCGGAAATGAGTTGGTTTTGGTATGGCATGGATGGAAAGTAAGCTCCGCCTGTGTCGATTGAGGATCGTACCATTGTTGGCAGTGCTGACTAAGTTTGAACAGTACTAACGACATGCCGGAAGTAGGAGGTAGTCGAAACCGGTAAGCTAATTACCTGATTTGCAACGATACTTTGAATCGCGACCTGCTATTCTGGGAGTGGGATGATGGCGGGTTTTGGAGTGTATGTCGCCTCCTAGTTCTCTGGGAGTTCGCTGTGAGGGACCCTTCACCCGGGATTTGGCAGGCGTGATTCAGACGTCGGGGTGATGATGGGAACAGTTGACGTGTGTGGCCCGACGGGGTTTACGCGTGTCGTGTGAGTTAGGTCTACCTTGCAAGGTTAAATCGGATCGATTCGCCGTCTCTCTCGGTTAAGAGAACCTTGGTCACTTTGTCACATCGTAGTAAGAAAGTGGAATGAATACGGAATGGAAAAGGCTGGTTTGGGAATTACTAAAAGATAATCTGTTCCACCATGTGTGCTCTAGATGAATAGGCGAATTTAGTTAATACTTGGTACACTAAATGGAGCTAAAATATTGAAAAAAAGGATTCACTTCTAGCAGCTTTTCAGCAAAAGAACTCCAGAGCCAAAAAGCCTTGCATGTCTAGGTAATGGGCTAAGTATACCCAAAGTCGGGTAAGCCTTGCTGAGTATTAGTATACTCAGGGTTGTTGTTGTACCCCTTTTAAGCAGGTTGTGTCCCCACTGACTTCGAGGAGATCTGTGCGTCCTGGATTGGACACCCGCTTCCTCCTGGGTGGACCGTCGAGTGGGCCCCGCCTTCCCCGTGAAGATCGGGCAGGTTGGCGTCACATCGGTGGGCAGGATGTGGAGCTCACCTTGTATCGTCGTCGTGGTTAACGTATTGTATTTCGAACTCAGTTTTTAACCTTCCGCTGTGCGTTTGAACTCTGTTGTTTGTATTTTAAACCTTTTATGTAAAACCGGTGTTGTAAATTAATTTGAAGATTTCTGTATGCTGGTATCACCTGGGCTCGTCTTCGTGCGGGTCTAAGTGCAATTGTGATCCTGGAGTACAGTAGTTTAATCGGGATTTTACCCGACAACCTGTCAGATTACCCCGTTTTAAGTGCACAGTAACTTGATTAAGTATTAAGATGATGGTTAGTGCATTTAAGCCGGTTTAATTTGGATGGTGCTGCTACAGGAATCTTCCTGCGCGAGGTGTTTTGGCGGTTTTCTCAAAACCGGCCACCTACCCGGGTTTCGCGGACCCTCTAAAACCGCGGACCGGTTCTTCGTCAACGTGGAGGCATCGCAGGGAAGACTTCGGGTCGAAGAAAGAAACTCCACCATTGATTGAGGACATGTACAGGGCTGCTGCAGACCCGATCGGTCTGACCGGTCCCTTGGACCGGTCTGACCGGTCTAGCCGCAGCAGCTGGGTATTTAAGTCCCCCTCACCTGTTCGTGGGGGTTGAGTCTCTTGAGTCCTTTTCTATTTACTCATTCTCCTTCCTCATGCTCTAGGTCAGGGCCAAGGTCTCCAACGCAAAGAAGGGTTAGATTATAGCTAATCTCTTCAATCTAGAGGGTGGATGATGGTGTGGTTGACTCTAGCCTTTTGTATAGGTGAATTCCTCCGTGATTTATGAATGAAATTGTTTTGAGATTCACCCAAGTGTGATGTGTTTTTCGTCCTCCCCTTCTCTTTGCGTTTTGGACTTGATTTTTCCTCTTTTGATGTCTTTCGTGTTTGTAGGAGTCAAGTTCTTCGTTTCGTGGTTTGATGGACTCGTTGTGACAATTCTAATCTATCTAGCCTAGTGCCAAACCCGCAGGAATCGCGAGTTCTCACAAATTGGGATTTTTGGGTTCTTAAGAAAACCCCAATTCTCTTTGATCTTCCCTTGATTTCTCATGATCTGTTAATCTTTTGGGGATCTGTTAAGCTATCCTCCAAGTTTCGTTGGATTTGGACTTCGTTTGCTCGAGATTTGACGTTTGAAGCTTTGTTTGCGATTTGTCTGGGTGCAACCGGTCTGACCAGTCTCTGAAACCGGTCTGACCGGTCTGAGTTTTTGAACTCCAGCCCGACCGGTCTGACCGGTTGGAGAGAGCGGTCTGACCGGTCTGAGTCTGCCAGGTCTGCAGATTTTCTCGTTCGCTTCTGTGTTTTCATTCGCGCGTTCTAGGGGTGTTGTGTGTTGGTTTAGCTTTTCCATAGCTATTCCAAACTTCACCTAGAATTCTTGAGGGCTTCTGGTGGTTTTGGAATATATGCCGACAGATCGATTTCAAGAGAAATTTTGATCGGCTCTCATTCACCCCCCTCTAGTCGCCAGTTTCGGTCCCTCATACTGGCGCTGTCTAAATCACCCAACCATCTAACAAGAATCAGTCATTCATCGATATGACAAGAAGATCCCCCTCTCTGACTTCAAAAAGTTCAGATCTTTACTAGTTCAAAAAACTTCCTGATCCGAGTTTTCACGTATTTGAAATTGTCGGCACATTTTCACACCTCGACAAAATGGAAGAACCACCATCAACACAGTTGTACTAGCAGGCAGAAATATTATTCGCTGACGTGGGAACATGGCTGTGTTTAGATTCGTAAAATGGTGGTAAAAAGGATCACATCGGATACTGTAGCACTATTCGTTTGTTTGTGCTAATTGTTGTCCTATCGTGACTTAACTAGACTCAAAAGATTCGTTTCGTCGTGTACATCAAAACTATGCAATTAATTTTGAATCTAAACACAGCCCATAACTGAATACACTGGCTGCTAGTACTGTACACTGAGGATAGCTGCCATCATACTTCGTAACGTCTTTCGTGTCTGTTCCCAGGTCTCTTCCATGAGCTGTACTACCTCTGACTGAAGCCTTCAACGGAAAAACCAGCTGTTTTTCTTCTTTTCTTTTTACGAAGAATAAATGTATCTGGTTGCTAATTCAACTCATTAATGTCGGCTCCACGAGTTTCAGATGCGACGATAAACCCAGCTCACTCCGTGCGACTGATTCGGCCTGACAGCTTGGACTCAATGAACGAGCCAGCACAAGCTTCTAAATTCGTTTATTGTTCACTTCAAAATCATCAGTTGGATGACCTTCATAATTCTTTTTCAAAAGAGATGACTAAGGAGACTTCCGTTGAGATTGCCAGCACTATCAGAAGAGATGGAATTGTTACGAATATGAACTCATCCAATCCGAGAGTGATGCACATGAACACAAATCTGCAATATGACTGGGACCTCATTCAGCATTTTCAAAATTTTTGAAACTGCACTTTTCGGTTTTTAAAAACTATTTCTGAACACGGGCAAGCATGAATAGAGCTGAAGTGAGCGCTAAACCCATCAGTCCATCACTACTAACCGGTCAAAGAACAAGGCACTTTGTTTGATCAAAGGAAAGGTGCTGATGAGGCCAAGGATTAAAATACGATGGGATGGATCAGATGGGCAGGCAGCGGCCGAATCATTGGCGGCTAACGTGTTGCCCACAAGGGAGCCAGCGAGTTTAAGGTATCCAAAGGGGCAGCGGACCGGACTCATCATCAGTGCAAGCAGGCTTTCACATGATCACATGAGAGGAGATCGCACAAGCCGTATGTGCGCCACTCTTGCAGGCATCTGGAAGCAGCAACATCAGATGCATTTCCTTATTCATGCAAGTTGCATTTCTTCACTGCTTTGATGAGTTCATACTTTTTAATTAGAGCTGATGATGAGTAACTGCTAAACTGATCGACCGGTAATCTTTTTTATTTATAAGAACAAGTGATCGATCGACGGCTTCAGCATCGCGCATAAGCATCCCAATCCCAGAAAAAGTTTGCACGGATCTTGATACGACAATCCGAAGGATCTTTCATCATTTCTCGACAGATCACAAAAGTTCAGCAAAGCACCTGAAGTTTTCATGGTCTTAAAATACGGTTCCATTTCCTGGATCAATCTAGCAGATAGCAATGTGGCCCCTAGTCCTAGCTAGTTGATGAAAAGCAAAAGGGGGAAGAAAGTTGGAAATGGCATGGATCTTTCGCAGGCAATCATGGATGGCGCCGCGCAGATTGCTGATGCACGCGATGAACATTCAGCAGACGGCACTACTGACCCCATGTGACACCTGCTAAACTAATCGCAGATATGTCGTCTTCCCAAGATCGATTTCTTTGTAATGACGCAGAGATGCATGGGCACGCGCATGGTCACATGCACACCAGTGTGGCACAGGCACTTGCAATGCAATTCCATCATGGCAAGCCAGTGGCCACTGACATGGCTTATGGCTCTGCATGCACTTTGTTAGGAGCAGAGCTTCCTAGCAATTTCTGTTTTTGGCTTAATCGTACTTGTCATCTCTCATTTCAATACAAAATAATAAGGAGGTACATATAATTGATGTTAGCTAATTCATTTCAGGACAAGTTAATTTTAACAAATTAACAAAAAAAACTACTCCTATTACGAGTCTCGGATACAGTAGCTGGACTTGGATATATACAAGATCCTTCGTATATGTCGGGATCGACAATTCAGAGCTATACAGTGAATCACTGTGCAAATACATGCATGCTTCCTGCTGGTTCACTGTATGCAGTTCATTATGCTGTCGAAGGCGGCAACAAAGTTTGAGGTTAGAACAGAGGAACAGAGGAGGGATCCAATGAACCTGCTAGCATAATACTGAATTGGATCGGGATTAATGTAAAGAGTTAACTGAAGAATGCATTGCCATAGCATCACTCCTGGTAGACATGCACAGTAACGGGCAATGCGAGGTAGTGCCGGTTTTGTGGGGGATAAACTATGTTGCCCAACAGTTAGCTTGCTCAATGCATGAACCCACTTGCAGCTAAACAAAAGACAGTGTACAGAACAAGCACGAAGATGAAGTGCCTACACGAAAGGAACAATGAAAGATTCCTTTTTATTGCGTCTGTCTTTTAAGAGCATGTATTATAACCGGCGGTAAACGGGCTGGGAACTGACGTGGCCGAGGAGAGAGACGGAGGCGGGCGACTCGCTCCGCGCCCGCTCAGGCCGGCGGAGAGGCACTCCGTGCGTTGCTATTGGCTGAGCTGGCGGGGGCCGCCACCATCGCCGCCTCCCTCCCAGCCGGCGGTCGGCGCACTTATAAAACTTGCTCTAAGATGATGGGCACACCAAGATTGCTTCTTCTAGAATATAGGCCGTGACCTCTCGCTTTCAAAGAGAGAGGGACAATTGGTTAAGCAGCACCAATGGCGTGATGCTAGACTCACATCACGTCTCATGAATTTTTCTCAACAAGATTACATTTGTTGAAACTCTGCAGTTTTTCCACTCTACGCTGCGACCAGGGAAGCTACAAATTACTCTGATTTGAAGGTGACGGCGTGTGGATTTTTCCTGAAAATGGTCAAATTCTAGCAGCATCTTTTTTATGAGGTTCAGCATGGTCAAATTTGCAAACGTTTGGCGCATTGAAAAAGGGGCAGTACAGACTACCGACTCCGATCAACTTCACATGCAGCGACAAAATCGCCAAATGTCCAAGAAATATGTTTGACCAAGCAAGTCTAGAATACTACGCAATCAGATTAGACAAGTTTATAGTGTGTAGGTACTTTGAATTTGTGATCTTTTGGATCCTATCCAAAAAGATCCCTGAAACTGACAACCATTTTCTGGTAACCTTCAGAAACATGAAACAAAATGACATTTTTAAGATTCTTTTGAAACAAACATAAACTAGTATTCACATGTTTTCTGTGATTTTGCTGTGTCCGTAAATGCCTCTGTCATGCCTGTGTTTTTTCTTAATTGCTGGCAAAGTACGAGATTAACAAAATCGATGGAACTTTGGTGGAGAAATTGATGACATGAAAGAACTGAATGCATTTACAGATGGGATCGCTGCCTCTCTTTTTCACAATTCACGGCTCCAAAATTGGCAAAGACGAAAGGGGGAAAATCCAAGCCGCCGGCGGTTTGTTGGAGCGGAGCCTCTACACGGCGACCCTCTGGAACACCCTGGAGGGGACGGCGAAGCGAGCGGAGAAGGATCGCGAGAGGTTCTCGGGCTCCACCCACGCCTCGCCGTCGTCGAAGTTCTGCGCGTAGCTGTAGGCGTCGTAGGGCTCCCGGTGCGGCGGCGCCGCCGCGGGCACGCAGCCAGTGGTGCAGAGCAGGATCCGCTTCTTCTCCCGCTTGATGCGGCGCCACAGGCCCCTCAGCCTCGCGCGCGCGGACGGCCGCGGGGCCCCGTAGGCCTTGTCGTACGCGGCGCCGCCGCCGGAGGAGGAGGATGATGAGGAGGGGAAGATGTCGTCGTCGTAGTAGTAGTCGTCGCCGTCGAGGTCGAAGCCGGCGCGGACGAACCCGCGCCGGGAGATGGAGGGGGCGCAGGAGCAGGAGGCCTGGCGCTGGAACCGCGGGCTGTAGCCGCCGCCGCCGCCGCCGCCGCCGTCCATGGCGAGGGGAGTGGTTGAGGGGAGGAGAGATTGCTGTGGGCAACTGGGAAGGGAAGAAGCGGGAGGGGGAGTGGCCGCGCCGCGCTCGCCGTGCGTATATTTGGGGAGAGGGAGACTGGTGTGGACGGTGGGTGGGTTTTGGGATCAAGATGGAATTTTTTAGGGCTCTTTAATTATGCGTTGACTAATTTCTTCATCCTAGAGTTCTAGACTAATTACATTTGGGTCCATTTGGCTAGCACATTTCTGTGAAAATGTAATGGGTTTATATTACCTTGGATCCTAATGTTCGCCTAAACATTTCAAATACAGCTGGCACATTATATTTGTCTCTATGTAGAAGTGTTTGATCATTTTTTTGTAGCACAGTAGCTCAGTACCCAGATATATACACCATATACAGTTGGCTAATCAATGTCTTCTCTATATGAAATCTTCTTGTTTATACTACTTAGTCTCTAAGATACAGCTGGCAAGCTACACGCATTATCTGTAAATGTTTCTTCAGTCAAAAAGATTTCGAGGTATGTTTTGCATGGGTACAAATCTGAATGCAAAAAAACATTGGATCCAATTGTTTTTCTTAGAGGTAGGCCCATATGGTAAAGTGCAATGGACAGTCTAAAGTGGCGACAGGAGCACAAATCCAAACTCTCTTGTGTGGTTTATTCTTCAAAGACCAGTTGCCTACCCTGTAAGCTTTGGACGTCACCTTCTAGAAAATTAAAGCACAAAATCAGAAAATTCTTTCACACGGAAATATATCTATTCGTTTTGAGCGGAAAAGCGTTCACATAGAAATTTTTTAGTGGAACATGACAATGAAAAAAAAAGAATCCAAAGGTAAATATATCATGCATAGTAATTCAAGTTGTGAAGTCAAGAACTAAACAATTTCAATTGTGAGGTACAGAATATCTATTGTAGTAGTGATAATTGGAAATCCGTCTTCAGACACAAAACATAGGTGCAACATTTGTTGAGAGTAATAGAGTCTGTAGGCAAGAAACTAACCCCATATGTTTCTTACCTAACATGTTACTCTTTGTTAGAGCAACTCCAATCGTTTGGCAAAAGGAGTTGGCATCCTAGAATTTTGCCAAAAACTCTAAAAAGTAGTCTCCAATCATTTGGCAAATTTGGTAGAGTTGGCAAAATCTTCCCTGGCGAGCGTATTTTTGCGCGCTGCCTACCCCGCACATCCTCCCCCGCGCAAGCGTGACCGGTTGCTTCGCGCGTGAAGGAAATTTCCGCGGCGGCACTTCTCCCGCGCACGCCCCCCCCCCCCCCCCCCCCCCCCCCGATATCCCTCCCGTCTCCTTCTTCTCCAGGCGCCAAGACGATTGCTCGCGGGGTCTAGGGTTCAAGAAAATCATCCACTCGCCCAGACGATCGCCCGTGGACAAGATCAGTTTCGCCGCGAGGGGTCAGGTACGCCTCCATGGACCTTTTGCTGCCTAGGGTTGTGGTCATCTCCCTCCATTGATCTCTTGCTGCCGCCATGGATGGAGCTTTTGAAACCCTAGGTACCGATTTCATGGGCGGACCCCAGGCCTCATGGCTTCCTAGCTGTGGTCGCTCACCATGGACATGGCTGAGCCTTGAGAGTGAGCCTAGGGTTGATTTGTTTTGTTTATGTACTTGATCAGGCTACATCTAGATCGATGATAGTAGTAGTAGTGTACTTGATCAGGACAGTAGAAGTACCGATCATGATTTGTCCATGTTTTACTTTTACCTTTTCATGTACTTTTATCTATTGTTGTTGTACAGTAAACTAATTTGTATTTTTTTATACTCATAGATGGATGGAGATGACTTTCTGTCAGATATTCTTCTGGATGGTGACAATGATGATGCTGTTGTTGGTTTGGATGCCATGAACATTCCGAGGACACAAGAAACTGAGAGTGTCCAGGAAGTTGATCAAGTTGAAGTTGAGGTGCAGGCAAGTGGAGCTAGAAAGGGATCCAAGAGGACAAAAAAATTTGACCCAAAGGAAGATAAAGTTATATGCTCAGGATGGTTGAACATCAGCAAAGACCCCATTCATGGGGCCAATCAAACAAAAGAAGGTTTTTGGAAGAGAGTGCATGCCTTCTTCAAGAAGAACAAAAAAACTACAACTGAGAGTAGGGGTGGGCATTCGGTTTATTCGGGCTAATCGGTTCGGTTTATCTGATTTTCAAGAATTTCGGTTTATAGAAATCGCAAACCGATCGGTCTGTGTCAAAATCGAAAACCGACGTCTTCGGTTTATAGTTCATCGGTTCGGTTTTTCGGTTCAACCGAAATACAGATGAACTTGCATCAAGAAATTAGAACAAAACAGATCTGGTCGATGCCAACAAATCAAGGGCCGTGAGAGCAAAAACTAATCACAAGCTAGTAATCGAACTTACAGATCAAGAACGCAAGGCTAGAAGCTAACAAAATCAATTCGAAATGCCATCATTGCCATAGCACGTGGACGTACGGTGTCCTGCTCGCCGCCGGCTCTTGCCATCTTGCACTCTGGCTATTTGGTCTAGCGTAGACCCGTCGGCCATCGTGCGTAGCGCAACTTGGCCTCGCGAGCGTAGCGCAGCTCGTGCGTCCCTTCGGATGGGTGCCGCCGCCGCCGTCCACGGATGCGAGAGAGAACGAGAAGCCTCGAGGGATAGGGTACGGGGGCAGAATAGAATGAACGCGGACACAGGAGTTCAGCAATCTGTGTGGGTGAGGACTGGGCTATATTGTTGGGCCAAGAAGCTAGATGGGCTACCGGGGCAGAGTGTTGAAGTTGGAAGGGGTGCAGGATCGCAGGCCGAAGGCGGATGGCGCTGCCGAACTTCGGTTAGTTCGGTGCGCCAGCGACGAGAACCGAAGCCGAGCCGATAACATCGGTTAGCAAAATCTGAAAACCGAAGCCGAAACCGAAAACCGAAAAACCGACACTTTCGGTTTGATTCGGCTCGGTTCGGTTCGGTGATCGGTTCTCGGTTAAAAAGTGCCCAGCCCTAACTGAGAGGTCGAAGAGTGCCATTATGCATAGGTGGCTGACAGTTCAGACTCAAGTTAACAAGTTTTGTGCTGTCTATGACCACGTTGAGCGTAGGCCGAAAAGTGGAGCAACTGGGCAAGACATGGTATGTCATATGTTTTCCTATTTTATATAAATATTGTTTATTCTAATAATATTTGTACATTGAAAAATTATTTGTTCAGCTTTCAGATGCACTCAAGATGTACCCAACAGTAGACAAAGACAAGAAGACGTTCAATCTTGTAGAATGTTGGCGCGTACTTAGGAACGAAGACAAGTGGAAAAGCCAGAATGGTAGAACTGGCCGAGATGGAGAAACTAGCAGCACAGAAAGAAAAAAAGAACTCTACCAAGGTGTCTAGGCCAAGGGAGGAAGAGGACACCACCAACGAAGAAGGCACAGAAGCTGTTGGTGATCAAACCAAAGAAAGGAAAAGGCCAGAGGGTGTAAAGAAAGCTAAAGAAGCTCTAAAGCGAGGAGGAGGCGAAGCATTGGAGGCATTCAACAATATGTGGGCGAAGAAGGAGGCCTTCGACAAGGAAAAAGAGGAAGCAAAAAAAGAGAGGTTTATGGCTACGCTTGAGGTGGACAAGGCTGCACTAGAGTTAGAGAAAAAAAAGCGGAGGCTGCACTAGAGTTAAAGAGAGAGAAAAAAAGCGGAAAATAAAGGAAAATTGGATGCAGCAGAAATCATGAAGGCCGAAGCGGACTTGATGAAGGAAGAAAATGCAATAATGTTTGTGGACAAGACAACTCTAGATCCGATTCAGCGGCAGTACATTGAGGTCATGCAAAAGAAGATCATAGCGCGTCGCATGGGAAATTAGTGTTAGTTTAAACAAAACCAATTCCATATTTTAGCTTTGTTTAATTTCATGTTGAGAACCTTTGTTTACTTTCAGCTCCAGAACTTTTGTTTAATTTGAGCGTGAGAGCCTTTGATTCATGGTACTGTTTTAATTTTTTTTGCGTGGATAAAATTCCGTACTAGTGCATGCTCATTGTTTGGGTGAATAATCTACCGTACTGGTGTGCATGAAGCACTGGACCTCATGTTAACGTGGTCACATCGAATACATGCTTTGCTGCAGATTGTGTAAGTGAATGATTCCTGCATGGACCGGCATGATTACCTCTGTTATTCAGTCTGATCCAATTAAATCGAGTTGGAAATAGTACGGCAAATGATTGAGTTCAACCGGACAATGACTCGTACAAAGTACTTGAAACAAATTTATTACACTCTTGAAAAAAAATTATGCAACTAATATAAATCCGGATAATGACTCCACAGGTGCTCGATGAGGTCTTCCTTCAACTGAAAATGTGTTTCGTCATCTCTGATCTTTCTGTGCACTTCAATAAATTCATCAAGAGTACGAGTAGCCTGCCCACGACCGGGTTGCACATTTTGACCACCGCCATCGAAACGCTCGTCGGGGTCGACCGATCCTTCATCCTCAACGATCATGTTGTGCATGATCACACAAGCCCTCATGATCAATGCCAATGTCTGTGTGTCCCAAAAGCGAGCTGGTCCTCGAACAATGGGGAACCTAGCCTGCAGAACTCCGAAAGCCCGCTCTACATCCTTCCTTGCTGCTTCTTGCGCCTTGGCAAAGTATTGTCTCTTGTTCCCCATAGGAAGAGTGATGGACTTGACTATAGTAGCCCATGAGGGGTATATACCATCAGCTAGATAGTAACCCATAGTGTACTCATGCCCATTAACAGTATAATTAACCTGTGGAGCTGTACCTTCTGCCAAGTTTGCAAACAAAGGAGACCGGTGAAGAACATTGATATCATTATGTGAACCTGGCATTCCGAAGAAGGCATGCCATATCCGAAGGTCATGTGAAGCAACTGCCTCCAAAATGATAGTGGGCTTGTCCACATGCCCTTTATATTAACCTTGTTTTTCATACGGACAGTTCTTCCATGCCCAGTGCATACAATCGATGGACCCTAACATTCCTGGAAACCATTTATTCTCACCGAGTGCCAGTAAGCGTTTTGTATCTGCCTCATTGGGATATCTCAGGTACTCATCTTCAAAAATCTCGACAACTGCACCCACAAACCGACGTAGGCTCTCTAGCACTGTGCTTTCACCAATGCGAACATATTCACCTGTAGCATCAGCTGGTACCCCATAAGTAAGCATCCAAAAAGCGGCAGTGACTTTTTGGAAGCAACTCAATCCCAGTTCATTGCAACAATCCCGTTTTTGCACAAAGTAGTCATCGTGCGCTTCAATAGCATTCATTATTCTTAGGAAAAGCTCCCTAGACATCCTAAACCTGAAACGAGTTAACGCAAATTAAAACAATCTAATAACAATTACTCATACAATTCATATAAATCTAAAGAGAAACAATATCAAACTTGGGACGGAAAATTGCTGGTCCGAACGTTGGATTAACCGCCAAATAATCTCGAAACATCCTGTCGTGGCCTCCTTGCCTATCACGATAAATCTTCGTACACCCAGGGACAGAGCCACCATGACTTCTTCTGACATTGGAAAAACTATGGACAATTTGAGCAGCTCCTAATATAAAGTAGTCATCATCATCAGATGATGAATCTTCTTCAAACTGTCTCCGTGAATGGGATCTCTTCAACGGCATGACGTTTCTTGAACTGATCAAGGATAGGGTTGGATGAGAATACGAACTAGGGCTACAAGGGACGAGAGACTGATCTTCTAGAATTTGATACACACCTTGATACCCGGCGGCGAAGTACGGCGGCACGAGGTCACGCAACGACGGCAGCGAAGAACGGCGGCAGAAAGGACACGGCCGGGCGGTCATGGGAGAAGGATGCCTCGGCGGCAGAAGGGAGATCGCTCCTGGGCGCCGCACGCGAGAAGAGACCCGCGCTGGGCACCTGCGGATGAGAGGGAAAAAATCAGGTTAGTTAAGTTGGGCCCACTTCCTTGGGTTTTGGCAAATGAGATTTGCCAAACGATTGGAGATGGGTTTTAATTGTACTTGGCAAAATTATTGGAGAGTTGGCAAATCTCAACTTTTGCCAAGTGAGATTTGCCAAACGATTGGAGTTGCTCTTAGTACTCGGCTAAGCTTTTCCCAGAAGAACAAAGCGCATTTTGGCGCATGCTCAATCTAGATAGGTGGTTTGTCTTGGCGCTAATTGGTCATAATTACCCATTGAGTACTGGATTACTTTGGAATCAAGAGACTGATCATTTCATGATTACCAGCTGCCTCCAAATCCAATTCTACCGAATGTACCTTTTGCTCATAATAAATAAAAAAAAATCCTCACCCTTGAACACACATGTTTGTTTTTTGCTGTGTCCCTTCTCCTCTGTATGCATCTTTAGTCGTTTTATTTGGCAGATCATTATGATCTTTCAAAATAAAAAATGGCAGACCATTATGCTAATCCTTCTCCTGCCAAGTGGTGTATCAGCTTGAAGGCTTAAGCCTTTTCAGTTAGGCCTACCGTTTGGCAGGTACAGCTTAGCCAATAAGGATTGATCCAGTGCTGATAGCTCCCACGTGAGTGAGGTCTGGGGAAGGAATAACCAAGGCAAGCCTTCCCCCGCATGCACAGGTCCAGCTTAGCCAATCATGGGTTTAATTCGGGATCAAATTTGAACTTGACCTAGTTGGACATAATTTATTGCAGTTGCTGTTTCACCAGACACAAAATATAGGGTACCACTGTTGCAGTTGCATCAACTCCATGTTTGGTGCTTTTATATGAAAATGAAACGAGCTGAACATTATTATAAAAAAAAACCGAGCTGAACACATACGTACGGTATGATGCACTATGTACCAGCACGTCGTCCACTGACGTCCCTCTGCGTTTATGAATGGCAGGTGAGGGAGACGGCAGTTAAGGGTTCCTGTCACTATAATTTTCGCCTTTTTTTTTCGCCTTTTTTTGAGCAATTAGTGGCAGGTGCTCTGCCTATTCATTGATAGTAGAAGAGAGAATTTTTTTAAAAAAAACAAGCATCAGCCTTGAGGGGTTGTTTGGTTCCAGGGACTTAAAGTCCCTGAAACTTTTTAGTATTTAGAAGTATTAAATAAATATTAATTATAAAACTAACTGCAGAACTCTGGGGCTAAACTGTGAGACGAATCTAATGAGGTATCTTAATCTATGATTAGCGAATGGTTACTGTAGCATCACTGTAGCAAATTATGAATTAATTAGGCTCGTTAGATTCGTCTCGCGAAAAAGCACTCAGCTGTCAAAAAACATTTATAAACAGATTTTATTTAATACTATAAAATAGTAAGATTCATTTTGATGTGACAGGGACTTCTGAAAAAAATTTGGTTCTAAACAGGGCCTGAGTCTGATGTGAAAGAAACCAAGAAACTACTATGTACAGCTACCCTTAAAAGTAGTACATGTAAGAAACCTCAAGCGACCCCCATTGTTTTATGGGCTGTTCGGTAGTTGGCAATGTCGTTCTTGATGATGGCCACTAGTTGAACTTGTGACATCGCCCTGTTATCAAGACTCCGTGACAGCGTTCCTTCCAAATGTTCCATGCTGTATATATAATGACCTGAAGAAGTTTTGCTGGTTCAGGGTGAGGCTGCTGTAACAACTCCAGGGAAGTTTGGTTTGGTGAATAATATCATCAAATGTTACTTGGGGCCTTAAGAAACGTGCAAAACGATGGATTGTATCAAGTTTGCTTGAGTCAATTTGGGATGGCATCGTTGATGGATGAGCATGAGCGGATGGCACCAGAGAAGAAAACAAAACAAAAGTGGTTGCTGTTCAGACTCTTCCGAGCGGCGAATTTGACTAGTGGTGCAAGCATGTGTCCCATGCGTCGCATGCAGATCTCCAGGCAAGTTGCAACGCGAGCCTAAAGCTTATTCTGTGTGCGTATTCAACGAGGAAGAGGATCTGAAATCTGATGGTCAAACGAAGCAAGTCAGATTCGTGAAACTTGCCACCAAAACCTTTTCAAACTTGTTTGACTCGAGATTGCTGGAGTGGAGCCGAGTCATGACATTGCTTTCACAAGGGAGGTGGGGGAAAAGGTGGGCGAGTTCATGATGGATGGCTGTTCAGACCTCTCTGTCCCAGCCTCCCAAGAACTGTCTGTCCCCAATTCCGGTCAGGCCACAAGGATGAACGGATCAATAGGCGTAAACTAACTTCTGATCTCGTATAGCTTGAATTTGCTTCTAAAAGAATCATACATTGTTCAGTGGTGCTCACAGGTACCCAACAAAACAGTGACATCAAAATATTATTTTCGAAAATATCTGATTTGAACCATGGGTTATCGTGAACTTTCAGTATCCTCAATACCCCCCCCTCCCCCCACACACACACACACAAAAACCCCGGCAACTCCCAACAATATAAAATCATACAAGTAAGCGACGAAGAATAATTCTGACATCAACTGCATAGAAATATTAAATATGGGCAGCGACTTTGCATAACTAAAGAGAGCACGAGATAATAGATTTATCAATTTACCAAACAGGCCAGCTGAAATCGTAAGCAAGGCGCTCAATTTTGAGCATGTTTTGGTTAGATATTTGATTCAAAAGGAACTAACAAACATATGCAACGCCCAACAGTTCACAATTCAACGAAACAGTGAGATTACCACTTAAAATTGCACTAATGCCTCAGCCAATCAATGCTCCCAATATCAGATGTGTACTTGACAAAGAGCACAATGCAACGAAAACGATAAGAGCCAAGACAAACAGAATATTGACAGCTTCAATATATATATATATATTTTCCAAGTAGCAAAGTAGAAATAAGCAAATGTTTACATGATTAAGATGGGCAATTTATCTACAGAAGTGGCTTCAGCAAAACCAAAATGGTTAGTTCTCTCAATTAAACAGAAACCTAGTGAACCTATACCTTCACCTAGGCTGTAATCTGTAGCCCCTACATCCCTCATGGATGAGAGATTTAAGAAACAGAGAAATTTTGGAATGCATCCAGGCTGTCTGCAAGTAAACCGCTGAGCCCTAAACTGTCAGTTCCGCTCAAGAATCCAGAGAAAGATGATCCATGCTCTGGGTCACCAGTGGACTCATGCTGAAAGTAAATAGGTCACAAAATATAAGAACCACATCAGCAGTCGGAGGATCAAAGAAGTTTACCATCTCAAACATAACAATGTTTGCTAGGGGTCTAAATTGGTACCATTGAGGTCTCTGGATTTGCATTATGATCACTGCCCAATACTGATGGTTCAGTGGTGGCTTCCCTTTCGTTACCAGTAGAGCATTGCTACATCAACAAAGGCTGATAAGCAACACATCAAGTTTTTTACAAGACAAAACACTATGAGAACAAGAGTACCTGATCATCATCTGTGCCAGTTTCTGGAATTGGACCCAAGACAGAAGCAGAACCACTGTTGCC
This sequence comes from Panicum virgatum, assembly GCF_016808335.1. Classification (NCBI taxonomy): domain Eukaryota; kingdom Viridiplantae; phylum Streptophyta; class Magnoliopsida; order Poales; family Poaceae; genus Panicum; species Panicum virgatum. The sequence continues at coordinate 5,050,625 of NC_053149.1, read as the reverse complement.
AGGGACTGAACTTGATGTTCTTCTCGAAGCTTGATTCTGGAAGGCAAATGCATGACAAGTTTCTTCAGCTTCCCAAAGAGATGGATTTGACACCTTTGGCTGGTTACTTGTTTGCTGACGAGCAATCAGAGAAGCGATAGCAGCATCAAATGAATCACATGTAGCAGGGATCTGCTGGAGACTCAAGTTATTTTGAGAAGGCAATTGCTTGCTGTCTTGAGACGGTGCAGCTTCAGATAACAGCGCACCAAAGCTTACATTGGATATTGAGTCAAGCCATGAAAGTGGTGCCACTCTACTTTGATTATCCTATTTTGGAATCATAAACATAATATATCAGGATTCAAGTAAAGATATTGCAACAAACACATAACATCAGATACTCACCACTGGTTGTACTGCAATTGTGTTATCCACAATGGATGGTGTCACAAAGTTACTAGGAAATTCACACGAGCCAGCCATATGTTTCTGTTCATTGAAAACAAGATCTGGAGGCTTCATGCCAATAGTGTTGTCTGCAGACTGCACTGATGACAAAGATGGTCCACTGCATTGTTGCTTCAAATTGGGCCCAAACCAACCATACCTTCATAATAAATAAGTTAAATTTAAAATTTAACTATTATAATTAATGTGGATGGACAGAAATAGAACACTTATGGAAAACAAAATTGAACCTCAAACGGAATGTTGAAGGGCTGCCAACCGCAACATGCACATCAGCAGCCGTGCAAGAATCCTTAAGAGTCCATTTTGCACTGTTAGCTATGATATCCACTCTAGCATCATTAGGGAAGAGCATGAGCTCGCCTTTTGCACACCGAGAACTACCCCACTTTGTGTTCAGATGCTGTACAACTGAGGATATCTTCTTTCGAGGAGCCAAAATCAATTCCAGATAAGGGTTGTGTTTATCCTGCCAAATTAAATGAAGAATGAGCTATGCAAATAAAGGAGAGAACCTTCAAACAAGAAGATTGTATATAGTGCTTATATGGAGCTCTTACAGAACCCAAGGAACTCACTTGCTGCATGATCTTTTGAATGGTCTCATCTATTGGGAAAAGTTGAAGCTTGATCTTTCCAGAATGATTAGGTGGCCGAGCAGAAAACTTCATAGAATCACTGTGTGGTGATTCCATGCGACCGCCAGTCTTTGATGCTACTATCATGCTTTCAGTATATGACTTGGGTGAGAAACCAGCTCCCTTTCTGCGTTTCGCAGCAATATTGCCTGAAAATGATCCCTTAGTGAGCTTCAAAACTCAAAAGTATCCCTCTGACATATTGTCAAGAACTTTAACAAGTCATTCAAATGTTTCAGTTCAATTGCTCCTACCAAGAAGCACTTAGTTTCATTTCACACTTCAATTTTGGTCTAAGTTTGATTAAGCCCTTGTTTAGTTGCCTTCAAAATTCCAAAACTTTACAAGATTCCCCGTCACATCGAATCTTTGAACGCATGCATGAAGTATTAAATGTAGCTAAACAAAATAACTAATTACACAGTTTGTCTATAATTTGCGAGACGAATCTTTTGAGCCTAGTTAACCCATGATCGGATAATAATCACCAAATACAAACGAAAGTGCTACAGTACTTTACACCCAAAACTTTACGCATCTAAACAAGGGCTAAAATGTAATTATATAACAAGTCATGGCAGGCGACAGGAAACTGGTAATGCCAACATATCACCTGGTGATTTGTTGATATGAGCACCAACTTTCAGGCTATGCAATTTATTGCAACAAGATTTGGTATTTGCTCCTGTGCCAGGTGCTAATTGCTGCTTCTGAGCTTTCATTGTTTTCCAATACTAGGCACCAGGTATCCAATACAATCTTCCTCTTGAAAAAGTGAAACACTTATCCTGAAGATAGCAAAGAGCACGATCATTTAACTCAATAACGTTTCTTTCAGTTCAACTTAGTAGAGACTAACTTATAGGTCACGCTATAATGAAACATTGAAGTATCTATTGTGACAGAAGTACAGAACGCAAATGCAGACTCCCTACAGTACCAAGGTTTGAGATAACTGTTCAGCACAGTTTCTCAATTTTCTTGCACAAAACCAAGCAATTCATCAGAAACTATGATTTCGAAGAACCTAAAACTTCCATGCACAATGGTGTTTGTTGAATAATTCTATAGGATTTTTTTTCTGACAATTAATCTAAGAAATTCTTCCATTTCTGGATGAAGAAAAACTGACAGGGTAAAAAGAATGAACGCGACACATGGTTCCTTTCACCAGGGCACAAATTCGCCAGTCAAAGCCTAAACCTAGATGTCCTGATCCCCAAATTCTACCCTACTCAAGATGAGAATGGGCCGGCCCGGACCTGGCCTTGGACCTGGCCCCCATGGCCTCAAGGCCAATTTCTAAGGCCATGGGTCGACACAAATCAACATTTTGCCTATGGCTTTGATGGCCCGATGGGCATCACGGATCGGCCCAATCAAACCTATGCATATGCAAATATTTCAAGCATCATTATGCAATAGATTATGCAATCATCGTTACTTTGCAAAATCGTTCATCATTACTTCCACATACTGCCTTCACTAGTTTGAAAGTTCTGAATGAAACTGAAAGGCCAATTCAAACCCATCGGATCAGCGGGGCGAGTAGAACCTAACTAATAGAAACAGTAGAGTTGCTCAGTTTTCTAAAGCCATCTGAACAAAAAGAAGACAAGCTGATTCTCAACACAAAGTATTCGGACTTCGGACTTCTCAACACATTCGCCTGGTTTCCTATATCTTGCTTTTCTGTGCACATACTCCGATTCATATAACTTAATCACAGTCTCTTTGTGATGGTAGGGGCAGTAAGCCAACAATGTCACTCTTTCTGAAGCAGATGCCAGACCATTAAATAGCAGTCTGAAACTAAATTAGTATTCTGAAAACTATTTCACTAGCAGGCTAAACAGGCAGAATGCAGAAGGAGATATAGCAGTAACATAGAACATTGGTTGTGAAAATTAATTAGCAAGATGAAGCAGATGCCAGGCCATTAAATAGCAGTCTGAAACTAAATAAACCAAAGGAGCACTAGTAGATAATCCGTTGAAACTGGACGCGTCAGTAGGAATTACTACAGATAATCTGTCGACCGTCTGGGAGAAAGAGAAAAAAAGAAGCAAGGAAGATTCCTCACGAGAGATGGCCTTGAGGACGGCGTCCTGCGGCTGCTCCGCTTGGTCGCCCGCGACGGCGCAGCACCAGACGAGAGAAGGGCGGGGCCGGTGGGCGCCAATCCGGGCGCAGGGAGCATGGAGGGAGGGAGCGGACGCAGGGAGGTGGTGGAGCGCGAGGGCCCGGTAGCAAGCCATCGTCCCGTGCTCGTGACTCTCGCCGGCGGCAAGTGCGTCGCCCCCAGAAAGAAAGGAGATGGCTACACGGGGAGAGGGGGGGGGGAGGACAATGGAGAGACGAGAAGCTTACCGGAGGGGAGATCCGCCGGAGTCGCCGCTGCCGGGGGAGGACGGCGCGCCCGCCGCCGCCGCTCACTCGCCTCCGCGCCCAATCGCACCCAACATCCGGCAATTCAGAACCCTGAAATCACACGGATCACGCGGGACCTACCAGCACGAACCCGGCACCCACACAATCGCAACAATTCGAGGGGAGCAGCAGAGGCATACCTCTGTAGAAACCCTAGATCTCGCCGTCCTGAGCCCAAAGCGGCGAAACCCTAGCTCCGCCCGATGAGACCCCGGCGGCGCGTCGGGCACCGCAGAGGAAGACGCCGAGGCCACGGACAGGCCCTTAGCGCAGCCAGAGACGAGCCCCGAGGAAGGACCCCTAGCGCCGCCGGCAGGGCGCCGAAGGCTCCGGCGAGAATGCGCGGGCGCGCGGACGGAATGGGGAGGAGGGGGCGAGCGAGGCCGCGCGAGAGAGGGAGAAGCCGAATTTTTCAGGGGAAATTTTTGAACACTGATGGCCTCGCTTGCCGCCTCCACTCATTATCAGCGCCAACTTTTTCTTGTCTGTACGCGTAGACGCGTGCTGGGCCGGGACTCTCTTCGGAGTCGGTGTACGGGCCTACTTAAATCAGTGGTCTTTTGGGCCTACTTAAATCAGTGGTCTTTTGGGCCTACTTCAATCAGTGGGACGCGTTTTTTCTATTTTATATTTTTTAAAAACGTTTTTTTACAGAAATTTATTTTTGATTTCACAATTTACAGTTTTATACCCCTACCACCACCCGACAGGGGGGCGGCCGTCCCCCTGCCGGGCGGTAGGGACTTATATCTAATTAAAATTTAAGTTTTATCGCATGGAGGACTGTAAGGATCGATGGACCAAGAGGGGGTGAATTGGGCCTTTTTCAAATTTCTAAAACAAAATAAAGCAACCTTAACCTATGCAATGCTAGTAAGGCTCAATTCACCAACCGGCTAACTAAATAACCTACACAAGATATAAAGGAAACAACAAGATATAAAGCTAAGTAAGGTAGAACTAAGTTATGATCTCTAGGGTCAAGCACATAAGTAAATTGCATGAAAGTAAGTGCTTGAAAGTAAAGAGTTGGCAAGAGACGACCGTATTTTTTCTCGTGGTGTCAATGTGTTGGCACACACCCCTAATCCACGTTGTGACACTCACTAAGAGTCTTGTCACCTCCCATGTCACCAAGACAAGGGTGCTCACTAAGAGTCTCCGTTCACCATCCCGGTGTGGTGGAGCTCAAGCCACGTACAATCTTCTTCGGGTTCCCACAATCAACTTGGCAAGCTCCGCAAGAAGCACCTCAATCACCAAGATCGCCTAGGTAATACCAATCACCAAGAGTAACAATCTAGGGCCTTCACTTGAGCAAGAACCTATCACCAAGAACGGATGCACACAAGCTTCTCTCTACTCAAGTCCTTAGCCTTGCTTCTTGGATGATTGAATGATCAAATGAGTTGAATGTGAAGCTCAAGGTAGCTCTCAACAATAGAATGAGTGTATGAGTGTTGCCTGGTATCAAGAGACTTCAAAATGACCCATTTGAGGGGTATATATAGGCAGCTCACGTGGATAGAGCCGTTGGAGAAAAGCTGCCAGAAAAGTACGCAACGCCGGTTAATCCGACAGCCCTCCAAAAGTCATCGTCCGTTTAACCGATGAATGTAAACTTCCCATTTGAAATACTAGTCGTTACAGCTCGGGCAATTTAACCGACGTATCATCGGTTTAACCGGTGAGTGTAGTTGTCCATTGATCAACTGAAAAAACAACTCTCTGGACAACTGCACCGACGCTAACTCAATTCCTTCGTCGGTTTAACCGGTGAGTGTAAGCCTGAAAACCCCTAAAAACCGACTCTCTAGACAACTGAACCGACGTTAATTTTAAACATCGTCGGTTAATCCGGTGAACACTGTGTCCAGACATCAGCAACTGCGTTTAACCGACATATAGAAAATTGATGTCGTCGGTTAAACCGGTGATAAGATTTTTTTCTTGATTTTGCTTTTTCTAATCTGAGTCTTGAATGAAATCCAAATATTCTTGAGATATGAGCTGAATAGCACTTGTTTGAGCTTCCAAGAACCTGAGTGACCAATGTGTGCATCCATTTCTTTGATTGATCATGTCCATGCTCAAGTTACTTGGCCTTAACCCCTCTTAATAGTGCGACCGCTACAAAGCTATGAAACCTATACTAACCTAAGTGTCCTTCTCAACCTTGCGACACTTAGGACTAGAAAGATCCTTAGTCTTGTTATATACTTGAGTTGAATACCGAGATCGCCTTTTTGAATAATGAAATTTAGGGGCCTCTTTAACATATGATCCAATGAGCGATAAGATTTCATTAAGCTGCACAAACTCATTAGTCACAATAATGGTTGTCATTAATCACCAAAACATACTTTGAGGGCCTAAATGCTTTCAAGGACCCTACCGCCCGGTGGAGGGGCGGCAAGCAGGCCGACCGCCCGGCAGGGGAGCGGCAGGCTCCCCCCCAATATAAAAGCTGAGGTCCCCCCACCTTCATTTGCAGCAAACAACATCCATAGAGGGAAAAATGAGAGACGTGGGGTGAGGGAGGGAGTTGCAACAGCGAAGTCCTGCCGGATTTTAGATCCGAACCGCAGGTAACCAATATTTCTCAACTTTATCATTCTAAATTTTTTGTATTTTTAATTCTATGATTAGTGTTTTTTATAATTGTAACCGCTTAGGGTTCGGATTAGTGGTTATAATTGAAGCCGTACCATGGTTTTAGAAACTGGTTTAATTAAAATTAAGTCTTTGAATGGCTAGATATGTCGAGCAAGGTGGCGTTTCAAGTTCATTACGGTGATTTCTATAGAATTACTCGTGATTCCTATGGAGTAAATCTATCAGCATTAGAACGAAGACAGTGCAGTCTAGATAAACCCCTAGAGAGGAGTTTTGGTTCCATACGCAAATGGCTTCACGGGAAGTTCAATGTGAATACAAAGACTCATTTGCTTACGGTTCATACCGTGACTTCCTGGGAAACAAATGGGGATTTCTAGGAGTTGACGCTTATAAGTAGTACGGAAGAATAGAAATATTACATGCACACAGCTCTTCAAAGAGGGTGGCCTCTTGCAATGGTAATTCCGATTCACCAGAAGGTCGGTGATTTAGATGAAGGATCAACACACACAACATATGACTAGAATGAACAGTTGGAAGAGGATAAAGAAGAAGAGAACGTACAGCTCCAGAACCAGAACCACAAGGTTTAGCAGATGAAGGCGAGCGGATACCTAGAATTGTGGAGGACATGGAGAAAGAAGGTCAGGATGCACAAATAATGGAGCAATGTGGGGACTCATCGGACGATGAGGACGATGAACGCTTCCCAGTGCTAGGTGAATGGCGTGAAGAGAGTTTTGGGAATCCAGTGGTACAAGATATTAGATGTCCGGAGTTTGAATACAGAGTGAATGAGGTCATACAAGGGGCAAAGTATCGTACCATTGAAGATGTGAAGGATGCTGTGAAGGTCTGGGCTATATCTCTGAGGAAGGAATTCAGAGTGTTGAAGTCTAGCAGCAAAGAATACGAGGTGAGGTGTGCAGATAGAGACTGTACATAGCGAGTGCATGCCTACAAGGGGAAGTTCAAAACACACTGGGAATATTCAATTGTTACACCACATACTTGTAGATTGACAGGTGTTGTGGGACATCATCGTAATATCGCATCTACTTTCATGGCCAAGAAGATGTATGGGGTGATTCTTGACAAAATGGATTACGAGCCTGCATTGATAATTAGGGACATTGAACAGAATTTCCAGTATGTGATCAGCTATGCAAAGGCTTGGCGGGCTAAACAAAAAGTGTTTGAGATGCGGTTTGGCACTTATGAGGCTTCATATGACAACCTACCTCGTATGCTAGAAGCAATTGTGCACAAAAATTCTGGAAGTGCTTTTGATACATACAGTGTACCGAGCTTGTCAGGGGGGGCAAGCATTTTGCTGCGAGCTTTCTTCTGCATTGGTGCATGTGTGAGGGCCTTCATTTACTCCCTTCCTGTTCTGTGTATTGACGGCACTTTCCTGACAGGAAAATATAAGGGAACAATATTGACGGCGATCGGAATTGATTGCAACAAGCAGATAGTTTCCATCGCCTTTGCCTTTGTTGAGAATGAGAACATAGAAAGCTGGTACTGATTTCTTAAACGTATGAAAAATCACGTTGTTGCTGGAAGGCCTAATGTTTGCCTTATCAGTGATAGGCATGCAGGTCTCCTTGCAGCTATAAGGCAGCTCCAATAAGGTAGTCCATTTTCACCTCATATATGGCCAGATGTTGTCAGTAGGTGGTGTGTGAGGCATATGGCTGCTAATTTTTATGAGCGGTTCAAGAATAAGGATTTGATGAATTTGTTCAAGCGATTGTGCACTCAGAATCAGCTGAGGAAGTTCAATGCTTTGTGGGGTATAATTGATGACATGAGAGCCGAATTGCTTAAGAGCCAGACCTCATCATCCAGCAGGAGACGTTCTACAGATTCATTAGTTCGAGCTGCTAAACCATTTACACAGTGGATTGATGGTGCACCTAAATAGAAGTGGTCACTTCTGTATGACACAAATGGGAGGCTTTACGGGATCGAGACGACCAACCATGCTGAGTGTTACAATATAGTAATGCGTCGTGTTCGTGGATTTCCTCTTGTTGGTATTGTTGAGTTCATCATGTATGGATGTGTAAGGTATTTTAGGGAGCTGTACGCATCAGCCGCTTCCTTACTTCATGATCCAGGAGTGCGTTTTTGCGGAAGAGTCAATGAGTACATGGAAAAAAAGATGGAAAAGGCTCGATTTCACTCAGTTATATCGATGGGCACAAAAGAGCAAAGGTTTGAGGTATCATGCAGGGACAGGACCGGACAGGGTGTCCGCAGACAAAGGGTTGTTCAAGAAGTTTTGATAACCATTGACGGGAGGGTGTTCTGCAGATGCCAAAAGCCAAAGGTGCATCACTTACCATGCTCCCATGTCATCGCGGCTTGTTCTGTATCTGGGTTAGATGTTGCGTCATATGTTTCTCTCTATTTCACAAAGGAAGCTGCTGCACAGACTTGGTGTCATGAGATATACGGCATCGGTATTCTAGGACCATTCACTCAACAAAATTCACATCCAATGCTCATCCCAGATCCAGCTATGAAGAGGGTGTAAGCATCTAGGCCCTCAAGGTATGTTTCGGTGATTAATGACAACCATTATTGTGACTAATGAGTTTGTGCAGCTTAATAGATCATTATCGCTCATTTGGTCATATGTCAAAAGAGGCCCCTTAATTTCATTATTCAAAAAGGCGATCTCGGTATTCAACTCATATATATATGTCAAGACTAAGGATCTTTCTAGTCCTAAGTGTCACAAGGTTGAGAAGGACACTTAGGTTAGTATAGGTTTTATAGTTTTGTAGTGATCACACTATTAAGAGGGGTTAAGGCCAAGTAACTTGAGCATGGACATGGTCAATCAAAAATGGATACACACTATGGTCACTCAGGTTCCTAGAAGTTCAAATAAGTGGTTCTCAACTTATATGTCAAGAATATTTGGATTTCATTCAAGACTCAAATCAGAAAAGGCAAAATCAGAAAAAGTCGTTAACACCGGTTTAACCGACGCTCTCCCTTTTATATACGTCGGTTAAACGAAGTCAGCAGAGTCTGGACAAGTCAATACACCGGTTAAACCGACGTGTTTGAATTTAACGTCGGTGCATTAGTCCAGAGTTGGTTTTTCCAGGGTAATTCAAGTTCTATACACCGGTTAAACCGACGCTATTTGAAATGAGACGTCGGCGCAATTGACCAGTGAGATGGTTTTTCCATGGATTTTCTGAAGTTGTACTCACCGGTTAAACCGACGATTGTTTTGAGTTAACGTCGGTGCAGTTGTCTAGAGACTTGGTTTTTCAGTTGATCAGTGGACAACTATACTCACCGGTTAAACCGATGATACGTCGGTTAATCTGCCCAAGTTGTAACGGCTAGTTTTCAGAAGGGGCAGTTTACATTCATCGGTTAAACCGACGCTGGCTATTGGAGGATCGTCGGATTAACCGGTGCTACGCAGTTTTCTGGCAGCTTTTCTCCAACGCTCTATTCGTGTGAGCTGCCTATATATACCCCTCCAATGGGTCATTTTTCTACTCTTGACACCAGGCAACATCCAAACACTCATACTATAGTCAAGAGCCACCTTGAGCTTCATCTTTCACATACTTGTTCATTCAATCAATCAAGAAGCAAGATTAAGGACTTGAGTAGAGAGAAGCTTGTGTGCATCCGTTCTTGGTGATCGGTTCTTGCTCAAGTGTAGGCCTTAGCTTGTTACTCTTGGTGATTGGCATCACCTAGGCGATCTTGGTGATCGAGGTGTTTCTCGCGGAGCTTGCCAAGGATTGTGGGAGCCCGGAGAAGAAGATTGTACGTGGCTTGAGCTCCACCACGCCGGGATGGTGAACGGAGACTCTTAGTGAGCGCCCAAGTCTCGGTGACATGGGAGGTGACAAGACTCTTAGTGAGTGTCACAACGTGGATTAGGGGTGTGTGCCAACACATCGACACCACGGGAAAAAATCCGGTTGTCTCTTGCACTATCTCTCATTTCAAGCACTTACTTTCATGCAATCTTTCATGTGCTTGACCTTAGAGATCATAGCTTAGCTCTACCTTGCTTAGTTTCATTTCTTTGTTAGCTTGTGTAGTTTGCTTTGTTTAGCCGGTTGGTGAATTGAGCCTTACTAGCATTGCATAGGTTAAGGTTGTTTTAACTATCTTAGAAATTTGAAAAAGGCCCAATTCACCCCCCTCTTGGTCCATCGATCCTTACAGAGGGGCATAGACCGACGGCAGAGGCGTCGTATCCAGAACGGAATGGACGAGTCCGAGGTTGGAAAGAAGAAAAAACATTGCAACTTGTGTGGAGCAGACGGTCACACTTACAAGAAGTGCCCACAGCTTTCAGTACCCATTGCTGCGGCCGAGGCTGGACCTTCCGGGAATCCGACGGATGGATCGGCTCCACCTACAAGAATTCGCCGCATCTAGTTGTGCACGCAACAGCTTGCAATGTATTTGTGTGTACGAAACTAAGTATATTATGTATATACTATGTCTAGATGTCTTGTTTAATTAGTTGGCAGTACGTATTTCTCTCGAATTTGGTTGTAATGAATGAAACCTTCAATGTAATATGTTATGTGGTATTTTGTTTAACGTTCTATTTATATTTCGTTCATTGTATCTTATGTGGTATTGTATCATAGAGCCACACGAGGTTCAAGATTCACAAATAAATATAATCATTGCAATCAAATATAGCAAACATATAAGTATTGCAATTAAAGGTACAGGAGGTCTGTCGTCCCGTCACAATTTACATCACAATCTAAAACCGATGAACATCATATGTTATAGATCATGTCATGAAATCATCTAGGTCGTCATCCCAGTTGACAGATGGTGGTGCTGCAGGTGGTGTAGCGTGACTTGACGAACCTCTCGACTTTTCCTTTCTCTCTTTTCTGGTTCTAAGTTCATGTACAGGGGGACAAACATCATGTGTTGGAGGCTATGATTTTGGGGGCATGAAGTCATCTATATCGTCATCCTAGTTAACACAAGTTGGTGCTTGAGGTGGTGCAGCATTACTTGACGAACCTCTTGCCTTTCCCTTTATCTCTTTTCTGGTTCTAGGTTTGTGTACAGGGGGAGGAATATCATTTGTTGGAGGCCATGGTTTGGGGGGCATGAAGTCATCCATATCGTCATCCCAGTTAACACAAGTTGGTGCTTGAGGTGGTGCAGCATGACTTGACGAACCTCCGGTCATCTGTTCTTGCGGAGGCCAAGAACTATCACCCAAAGATCTTCTCCACCTCCTTCGTCTAGTTTGCGGCATAAGTCCATCGAAGATACATACCAATTTACGGAAATTTGGTATCGATTTTTTAATCAACTCCGTGTCCTCGGGGTAATCCTAGCATATAATTACACAATAATTTTACTATTTCGTAAATATGGATTACAAATGACGGACAGGATTAGAACTAAATAAGAGTTACCTTAATGTGTATTTCATACACCTCTGACCGCATCCATATCTTACAAGTATTTTGTAAGAATCCAATAACATTAGGATGATTCGCTAGTTCACATACCCTCATGTATATCTTCCGATGTTCTAGCAGGTGTTCCTTTACATCTTGCGTTGTAATACCTCGAAATAATGTGAAATCTTTAAACTCAACTAATTTTGACAACACCATCTCTATCGTACCATCCGCTAATACATCCAACTTCTTACTGATTACAAGATGTGTCATGATCTCAAGTATTATACTAGATTTTTCTTCGGTCCATGAAAATCCTCCAAAATTGGAGGCAGCCATTGTCTTATGCTGCAATATTTAGAAACAAGTTTAATACTATATTTCACTATCCAAAATTTAATTCTATTTTAATTTATAATTAATTTAGAAACAAGTCTGTAATAAACTGAAATTTTACTACTGAAATGAAATTTTAATACTATAGCATTAATTAAATTAAATTGCTTTACAATATTAATGGATTCATACGTAACTTACCTGCAGATCATAAGTGCGGAATCCGGCAGAACTTCGCTGTTGCAACTCCCTTCCTTACACCACGTCTCTCCTTTTTCTCTTTATGGATGTTGTTTGCTGCAAATGCAGGTGTGGGGAGACCTCAGCTTTTATATTGGGGGGAGCCTGCCGCCTCCCTGCCGGACGGTCGGCCTGCCTGCCGCCCCTCCACGGGCGGTAGGGGCCTCCATGCGATAGAACTCAAATTTTAATTACATATAGGTCCCTACCGCCCGGCAGGGGCGGCAGGGGGCCGGCGGCAGGGGTATAGAACTGTAAATTGTGAAACCAAAAATATATTTCTGTAAAAAATATTTTTAAAAAAATATAAAAATAGAAAAAAGGCACAGTGGGACTCTCTCTGTTGCGGGCTTAGAGTACTCTAAGGGCATACCAAAATTACTGATCTATTGGGCCGTTACTTGGAAACCCATTGGCCCGTACACGAATTTTTTTTAATTTTTATATTATTTTTTTCCGATATATCAAAAATAAATGCCGATTTTTTTTTTGCAAAAATATCATCCTGCCGCCAGTTCATTCGGCGGAAGGTAAGTACCGCCGGATGAACCGGCGGCAAAGCGCACTGTTGAAAACATACTGCCGGCTCATCCGGCGAAAAGTTACTGTAGCGATTTTCACTAGCGCTGTAGCGACTTATCGCCAAATCAACCGGCGGTACTGTATAAATTCACTGTAGCACATTTTCAAAATATTATAACAAATTCATATGGATTCGGATGGAGATAAAATTTATACGAAAATTATAGACCTCGACGAGATCTACAACTTTGTAATTCAAACTTTTTTCATTTAGAATCATTCTGGTGTTTAAATAATCAACACAACATTTAGATCTAAAAAATCAGATCTAAACAAGCTGTGCTGCTCATCAGGAGTGCACCGGGAATCAGATCTAAACAACTTTGTAATTACAACAAGTCTAGGATTGTTTAGATGAAAAATTCCTGGTGCACTCCTGATGAGCAGCACGACTTGTTTAGATCTGATTTTTTAGATCTAAATGTTGCGTCGATTATTTAAACACCAGAATGATTCCAAATGAAAAAAGTTTGAATTACAAAATTGTAGATCTCGTCGAGGTCTATAATTTTCGTATAAATTTTATCACCATCCGAATCCATATGAATGTGTTATATTTTTTTGAAAATGTGCTACAGTGAATTTCTACAGTATCGCCGGTTGATTTGGCGATAAGTCGCTACAGTGCCAGTGAAAAATCGCTATAGTAACTTTTCGCCGGATGAACCGGCGGTATGTTTTCTACAGTGCAACTGCCGCCGGTTTATCCGGCAGTATCTTCATTCCGCCAGTTGAACTGGCGGCAGGATGATATTTTTGCAAAAAAAAAATTCGGCATATATTTTTGATAAATCGGAAAAAAATAATATAAAAATTAAAAAAAATCCCCGTACACCGACTCCGAAGAGAGTCCCGGCCCAGCACGCGTCTACGTGTATAGACAAGAAAAAGTTGGCGCTGATAAGGAGTGGAGGCGGCAAGCGAGGCCACCAGTGTTAAAAAATTTCCCCTGAAAAATTCGGCTTCTCCCTCTCTCGCGGGTCCTCGCTCGCCCCCTCCTCCCTATTTCGTCCGCGCGCCCGCGCATTCTCGCCGGAGCCTTCGGCGCCCTGCTGGCGGCGCTAGGGGTCCTTCCTAGGGTTAACATATCCGACTGCTAACCGGTAACCGCCGGCCTCCGGTTCCGGTATACCGGTCCGGTTTGACCGGTTACCAGTCGGAACCGGTGGAATTCAAATTTGAATTCAAACTTCGCCGTTCAACCGGTTCCGACCGGTATACCAGTCGGTTTGTCCGGTATACCGGCCGGTTTGGCTGGTAACCGGTCGGTTTGCCTGGTAACCGGTCAAATTCAATTTTTTTTCTTTTTTTGTTTAAATTCAAATGCCCGCAAAGTATACTAAATAAATATTTGTACAACATATTTTAGTCTAAATGAACCCTCCAACTATCTTTTGTACTACTTTTACATTGTATTTGTATACTTTTGTATGCACATTTTTTTTTAACTTCAAATCCCCGCAATCTACACTAAATAAACGAATTTTTAAGAAAATTTGACACCATTAGATTCGTCGCACCTTAAAGTATTTTTAGGAATTTTTTGAAATTTTTTCATTTTTTTAATTTAAATTTAAATTTGGATCGGTTTCCTACCGGACCAAACCGGAACCGATCCGGTTACCGACGGTTTGGTGAAGCCTGCTCCTTCCTCGGGGCTCGTCTCTGGTTGCCTCAGGAGTCAGGACCTCTTCTTGAGAAAGCCAGCTCTAAGCCCACTTCAGATTCGGACTCGTGTAACTCGTGCCCACCACGTGGCCGCTTGGCGCTCGCCCTCCCCGCCGGCGCGGTGCACCAACACCCGGTCCATGGTGGTGGCGTGGACCAGCGCCACTTGCAATCGCGACACCCCCCTCCACCCAGGACGCGATTGCTCCCCGTCCCCGGCCTCCTCGCCGGTTGCCGTTGCCGCCGCTCCTCTCCGGCTCAGAGGGGAAAGCCTCAGATGGCGGCGAACGCGGCAAAGAAGCAGAGGCCGGAAGAAGAGGCGGAGGAGGAGATGCACCTGGCGTTCCGAGGCGCCGCGAACGCGCTGTCCCAGGTGTACACGCATGCCGTCGCGCACCAGAAGGCGTCCTTCCTCGCAGCGCCGGGCCATGGTGCGTTCCCCTAACTGCTCGCTTCCCGAAGAACCCCCCTCCGATCGGTGGTCTGCGTCGCGCTGAGGCTGCGATCTTGGCGTGAGTTCTTGGGTCGGGTCGGGGTCAGATTACCTATGAATCACCGATACTTCAAAATGGATGCCGTACCCGTATCCGATATGGCCCGATACGGCGATACGCCCCGATACGGCCCGATACGGCCCGATACGCGTATCGGGAAGTATCGAAAAAGTATGATTTAAAAATAAAAGATTTAATTCCCGATACTCCGTCCGATACTTCCCGATACTCCGTCCGATACTTTTGGGCCAATAACACCTCATTTGAAAGAGCATCGGGAGCCCATCAACGTAGGCCCATCCAGGTTGAACTAATCATTTAGCTATATTTGGTTGAACTTGAACATTTACTACGTATGTTGGCTCTTTGGAAATGTAATATTTATTATCTATTTCGTTCTTACGAGTTATTTGGCAATTTACATTTTTAAAAATATATATACTTGCCGTATCGGCGTATCCTTATTTTTTGAAAATCGCCGTATCGCCGTATCGCCGTACCCGTACCCGTATCGGC
Source organism: Panicum virgatum (assembly GCF_016808335.1). Lineage (NCBI taxonomy): Eukaryota > Viridiplantae > Streptophyta > Magnoliopsida > Poales > Poaceae > Panicum > Panicum virgatum. The sequence goes on along the minus strand of NC_053149.1, from coordinate 5,035,214 downwards.
GTATCGCGTATCGGTGATACTTAGCAGATTACGAGGAGGGTAGGTGGAGATGAGATCTTTGATCCAGTTCTTTAGAGTTGATGGCGGCGTATGACGGGGAATTGGTTGATTTTGCTGAATTTTAGCAGAGAATTCGATATTGGATACTGGAATGTGGGCGAAACATCCCGGTTTGTTGTCAGGTTTACATGCTGCAGTTAGTTATCAACACAATGTTCTGCTAGTCTGCAAAGCAGATGGGTTTATAGCGCGATAGTTTTGGAGAGTGTTGAGTTCCGAATTATGAGTATGTTGCTCTCAGCAATTTTTCTGCGGTGTCTGCACAATTAAGAGTCATCAATTTGGTTGGCCAGAGTAGGTGTCAATCTTTTGAATGTTGCTGGCAGTGTCGGGAGAATGATATAAATTTATGTAACATTTTGCGCTTTGGGTTTTGAAATTGGTTAGAAGACATGGTAATCAAGATATCATTGTCGGCTGCTTGCCTTGGAAAAAAAAAAGGCTTGCAGTGTTCTACCAATGCCTCTATCTGAGACTTTTGATTGTTGCGAAGTCATGTAAATTGATGGAAGTTGTCCATTTGTATTCTTCAAGGTAACCGCAGCTATCTTCGACTGATCAATTCTCGTCATGGAACTTTGACAGGAAAATATCTACCAGTGGTTGTCCAGTCAGCATGAAGAAGCTACAGAGGTGCCTGTTGCAGCTGTACTTACATTCTTACAGGTTATATGAACAACTTGTCTCTGCCAATTTTCCTAACACCTATGTTCCTTATCGACACATTATGCGGAGTACTATGTGTTGAGAGACTGATTTGTTGTCACAGTTTTTCCCTTTAGGTTCATGATCTGATGCTAGGAACATAAGTAACAGTTGAACTTGGTGGAGCTGTGATGTGTGCATCGCATAGGAGGACATTACTAGCCAAGAATATAATCTGTGGCTCTAGTAAGCCCGAACAATATAATCTTACAATAAATGTGACTTCCATAGAAATGATTATAGCACATCTTCTACAATAGGGCTTGCTCGGATTTTGTTGTGCCTAGTTAAGCTCCACAAGAGCTACTGAGAGTAAACTATGAAACTGTTGCAAAATAATGTTACAACTATATGTAAGCTTAATGCTGACTAACATTGAGGCTCATATATATCCATACAGCAGAAAGCTATTATCTCTCAAGTGAAATTTTAAAGCCGTTGCCTGTCGGCAGTGAAACTGACTCTGCCTGGAGACCCCATGAACAGATAGAATTGTTTCCTTTCTGTTGTTGTTGGTGCTGCTTTGGTGGTATCCATATGCCCCAAGTCCTTGATGCTTTCGCTTCTTTCCACAGAATGAGATTGAGCACCGCACAGAGGAATCCCTAGCATCTCCACAGCATGCAGGCCCACAGCCAGCATATAATGCTGCTGCAAATGTTCACTGCCATCCCTTCTCATTTGGAACATTGCTGCTGCACTTGACTCTCATATGGATGAAACTGACCAGACAAGAAACGCAGGCATCTCGAATGCTCTTCCCTGCCCTTTACAGCAAAATTTCCACCCGAATCATTTGAGTCAGCCTTCAGGGTATGGTCCCATGAACTCATTGCCGAACGTAAAAGGGCCACGGAACAACCACTCATCACAAAATCAGGACTCCGTGCGTTACAATTTGTGAGACCGCTGTGGATATGAATTATGATGGTCATTGAAGGTGAGAACCATGTGAAGATTTGATAGTTCTTTATCTCGGTCCATTCAAGTATTCAAGATTTGGTCTTCACTGGCTGGAGCCTTTGAAGTCTAATATTTGTTGGCTGAGGGAGCCCATCGATTTGTGATGATGGGTTTGTCATCTATGACTTGTTTGCCACCAGCGATGTGTCTTTGGGCAAAGCTCCTGGGAAATAGAATTACAAAATTGTAGACATTATCAACCCTTCCTGACAGAATGTACATGGCACAAGTCCTTTTTAAGGACTAATATGTTGATTGCCAGATTGGAAGCAGCTTACTGGTTGGTTACTGCCGCCTTCAGTACAAGTTCTGATTATGAGTAGTTCGGGCGGTGGTTTGTTCTCTGTGAATTTTCTTGCTGCATTCTGTAAAGTTGCATTTGTGCACTAGCATTGTTTCATTATTTTTTTTCAACTTCATGGATTTTCACCCGGAAGTCTTGTACCTTTTGTATATTCGAAAGGCACACGGAAGTGTTGAAATGCAACATATTTAACCAGACAAATCAAATGAGGATTCTTGAGAACTCCGTCAGAGAAGGTAATTCTTCTTTGAATGTTTTTTTAGTGGGTCAGAGAAGGTAATTCCATGATACACAGTTAAGACAATAATTCTGATTATAACAACAGCAAGGACGGAAGCATCAAGATCTCAATCTTTTCATACCGTGAGGATTTTTTTTGTAATATGAAAGGTATGAGCGCCACAGTCTGTTGCGTCGGTTTTGCGTTAATTTAGCAGATGAACCAGTGGTGCAGACGCATGCGAACTGCTACCAGTGAATCAGAACGGGCAGAAACAAAAACGCAGATGACACCTGCTTGCTAATGTGCAGATTCAATCGGAAGCTGCGTGGACATATAATCATGAGCGTGTTCTTGCTCATGTCTATAGCAGTAAAACGAGAGGTAAAGATATGTTCTTCTCCAGTAACCAGATTGAACGACGTTACAGGCTTACATTACATGCATAGTACAAGTTACGTACAACACAAGCAGTTGCATATGCTTGAACATCTAACATCAGATTGAAAGCAAATGGCACCTTGGGAGCAAAGCCCCGTATATGCTTTGGAAACAACACCTAGTATCAGTATAAATCGCATCATGAACAAGCCAGCAAGTCATCCCTGATGGAGAGATTAGCATCCTACTCGCTGACCCTGCAGCGACTGCCTGCACTGGCTGCCGACGTCAGTCCCAGGGAATGGCCTTGTCTTGTCAGCAAGGGAGGGGGCAGCTGAGCTCCTTAGCCGCTGCACTGAGGAAGGCAAGCGTCAGCCCAGTGGCGCGGCGGCTGTGAGCTTCCCACTCTATGCACCTCTGCACGTCCGCCTGCCAGTTGATGGATGCTGCCAGGCACCGGTAGGACGAGCTCTGGATACCATTCCGTTGTTGTTCCCCTTGGATGATCTTGCTGGGGGTAATGGATCCGTTGTTCAAGATGTCGCGGAGGACAGACATGCTGAGTGCTCGCACATGTGCACTTGGGTGAGAAAGGCAGCGGATTGTGGGTGATAGACGGCACTGCAAATCATATTCAGTTAGCATGCTATGCTGTGAAGGATGCATGAATCATGACTGTTATCCTAATGATTGGGAAGGAGATCAGAGAAGAGGGCATGCCTTCAGTAGATTAGAGAGGCCATCAGCAACTGATAAACCTGAATCTCCCCATTCAATGATGAGATGGACTGCTCGAGCGGTTACTTCCAGAAGCTGCATGTATTCATCGGAAGAACGATAGTCAGCAGGCATATGGAAAATGTAAGTCGATTGGTGTTTAATGACAGCAGAACAGAACAGGAGATTTTGTTAATAGGATTCTCCAGTGAAGAAATCTGATGACTGAAAGAGATGTCACCTCAAGTTGTGGCAAAGTACAAGCTTCACCGTCAACAAGCATTCCATCAGTAGCACGAAGTAGAAGGTCTGAAGCACTAGCAAGAATCACCAATGCTTCTGGGCTGTCATGGTTCCTCATAAGCTCAGCTATAAGCTTCACTATTCGCTGGTTGACTCTCCACATCTTCTGACCTTGCTCGTCATCTCTAGCAATCCAAGGCTGAAAGTCCTTCTCGGCCTGCAAAACAAATATGCGTCAAGAAAGATAACAGAGGATACGGTACATATTCATGCAGGCGTCATGGTAAAGAAAATGCCTGTTTTGAAATATATTAATTGAGAAAAAAGAAAACCCAAGTTTTGAACAAAATTTAGTTTTGATCAAACATGCGAATACAGCAATATCTTGACCTGGAGAACAATAGCAGTTGATGCCTTGGTTGGTGAGGCTGAAACGACATCACAAAGCGCATCTACAACCTACACATTAGAAACGAGGATTGTCATTCATCCACAATGCTAAGAACAATATAGATAAATTCAGACCGCTATTTACTTATTTAGCTATGTTTATAACTTATAAGCACACATACATACCTTTCTCCATCCTTGGTGAGCTGACGTACTTTCTGCAGACATCTGCATTTCAGGAGAAGCTATGAGCTTCTGCCAGAGCAGTGAGACAACAGAGAAGCACAGTTCTTGTTTCTCTGACAATACAGATCTTAGGAGAGTTTGAGAACCTCCGTAACCCCCATTCCGATCCATGGTAAGGAAGTTTGCCAAATCAGATGCTTCCACTTGTAAGCTTGCAATGGCTTTCCCAGATGTACTTGCAACATCTCCATTTAGTAGAACCTCCTCTGCACATTTCAAGAGTGGTCTTGAGAAACCACTTTTCTTATGTGAGGTTAAACCATTCTTGTTCTCCATCTTGCCACTATCCGAGGAGCTGATATTGTTTTCCTCAGAGTGCTGTTGATTACCCCTCTTAACTGGTGTAAGGGTCAGGTGAGCTTCAAGAGGCTCAGCTTTGTTCACAATGGAGGACACTGTTTTACCATGCAAATCAATCAAATGGTAAAGGGACGATGCCCTGGTAGAAATCTCAGTATCCCACTTGCATCGCATCAGTGCAGAGAGTGCATTTAGGCAAGGCCTGGATCTACGAAATAACTCAGAAACATGAGCAGCAACCATAGCTGCTGCAACTATTTCATTTGAGCTATAGCTCCACGAGGTGCCAACTGATGATGGCTTCAGGGAGAAAAGAGCTTCCAAGATGCCAAGTATTCTGCGAGTATGAAGAATTGCTGAGTTGATGCTATTTTGTAGCTCGGTATTGATCCCATTGGTTTTTCCAGGTACGATAATCTTCATGGAATCCTTTATATTTGAATTTGAACCGTTCTTAGAAATGAAAGGGAACAGCTGAAGCTCACAAGACAAGGCACAAACTGCAGCTAAAACATATGAATCAAATGTAGCAACAGGTCCCTGTCTCTTCTTACATCTGTTTCTTCCATTTGTTAATCTTGAATTCTCAGTGACTTCCTCAGAAGAATGGTTATCACTACCAGTTGGTCTTTTGCTGCCCCCTGGTAAAGCTTGATGACTGACACACACAGTTAACACCACAAATAGTAACCGGGAGGCAAGATCCATTGAGGCACAGGATTCAACGAAAAGTGAATGTATCATTGTGCGGAGTTCAGCGACAGCAAGGTTCTTAGATTGACTTCTTGGTTTTCTGGATTGTTCTGAGGTTTCGGAAGGAAAAGTTCTCCTGAGTATAGCTTCAACTGTTGCCACAAATATCCTCATCAAGCATGCTTCAGATGGACTTCCACGAGGTAAGTACTCAAATACTTTTAATAATGGCAAGTACAGGCTCCATGACAGTGTAGGTGGTTGAAGCGGGGCAGCTACGACAATTTCAGGTAAATCAACTGCTGATGAACTTAGAGGCAGCAAACCATAGGCAGCTTCCCAGATGGTACATATTCTCCACTCGACATCAGGGCCATGAGCACACAACAAGGATGCAATGCCTTGTGCAGTGGCATCGATAGTGGCTTCAGAAGCAGGAACCTCCAACTTCGAGTAGTTGAAGGCCCAGGCAGGAAAATTACCAATGCAAACAAAAAGGCAGCAACAAGTCAGGGAAGCTAATTTCCAGCTATTGGTTGTGATAACATCATTGTAAATTTGTAACTGAATATTGTAAAGTGATATATCAAAGAATATTGGTCAAAGGGCATCCTAGATCACAAAATATGTTTTTAGGGAACTGATGAAACATATCATATCAGTGCGGGCATATAAATGTTAAAGTTTTCCATTTGAGGTACACATGAACCAAGTATAGAAGGTTTTTGTAAATTAACAATGTTTTGGCTGATCAAGTACCCTAAATAACCGTATATGAGGGTGTCCTCTGTCTTGATTAGCTGTGCTGTCACTTGACAAGCTTTTTAGCATCCACAGTATCATCGTACTACTAGATTTTGAGAAAGCTGACAAATGGAAAAATGAGTTCATAAATGTGAAATACGTGGGTGCAGAATTTACTGCATACCTGCCTCTTATAAGATGATACATAGCCGCCCAGTGGTTCATGATGTACTTCAACTCCTTCGGCATGTCTCAGTGGTGGAAAAAGTAGTGTTGGTTGGGAAAGTATGCGGAAAAGCAAAGCAGCAGCAGTATCGGCAGCAATACCAGCTCTCATTGACATTGCAGTTCCAATCGCTCGCAAGAAATGCAGATGCATCCAATTCTTTGGAAGCTAAGAAAAACAAATTGCCACAGTTAATGAAGATTTAAACCAAAAAATGATGGTTGGTCATTTTTCTATCATGAGGCAACTTGATAATTCTGCACTCAAAAGATAACCTATTAAATATGCCATACCCGCATGCCAGTAGCATAATCTTCTGCTGCTCTAAGTAGTTCAACTAGTTGCACCGCTGCATCCAGTGCATCTGGAGCCCATGACGGAGGTGCTTCGAGAAGACCAAAAAGCAGCCTCTGTGTAGCACTTGGAGTAGCAATTGCATAGTATCTGACAGGAAAATAACCCATCAATAAATTGTCTGGGAAGTGGATTAAGCACAATAGTGGTTTGGAGCCTGCCTATGGAACAAACGAGCATAGGGTTCGAGAGGGGGCAGGCCAGCCACCAAATGCTCATCCAATGGTGTTGTCGGTGGAGGCAGCAGAAGTGCAGGAACAGCTGCTGCGGTTAAATTTGCTGTCTCATAACGAGCTACCTCCTCATCACAGACACTTAATATAACACCAGCTCCATTTGCAACAGCCCATCTGGGGGTGGATGGCATAAGTTGCGGGTGCTTCCCAGATCCTCGGCTGCAAGCTAAATAAACCCGAACACATGTTACTCTAGCTTTTTTGCATACATAACAAACACTAGCATCACTTGTAAGAAAAAAATGTGCTCCACATTCTAGAGTAAGGAAAGTATGCCCACGTGATTTGTTAGCAAAGCACAGAATCAGGAACATGTTGTCACTTAAAGTTCCAAACATATAAAAGGATCAGGGTTATGATAAGGCGTCGATCTTGTAAAAAATATTTCTCAGATAAACAAGAAAGAGAAGAAAAAAAAAGTAACGTCTTTCTTTGAATCTATTGATTGTTGATCTGTCTATAGTTTATCCTTGTGAGATTTCAGAATACAAAAGTTGTGCCGCAGAATTTCAGAAACCAAATTTCCAGTTAGATCACAGTAGGGGTACCCCTACTGTTTTCGCTCAAAAAAAATCGTCAGATATGGTATATCCACATAAATGACAATGATAAGGCAATAACTACTATAATACTCCAAATCCGCAACTCAAAGATAGAATACTTGGTTATTGGTTTTACTAACCAGTTGTTGGAGGCTTCAATTCTCCACCAGCAGCATATTTTCCCATTACACCACCACACCTGAATTGAAATGAAATGGAGAGATTAGCCTCAACTACAAAGTAGACATGTAATATAGCAAATTCTTAATTTTCAGCAGCAAATACATATATTCCAACAAGCTTAAAAGCATTTTGCAGTAGAGAACTAAAAGTCCCAATCCCATCATTGTATCTATATATACATCACGGTCACCATTTATTTCAGAAGTTTGTGTCTTGCATAGTTCTGGTTTTTCTTTGTTTCCTCTTTTGCATTGTACAAATATATTTCTAATAAATATAACATAATCAGGATTGCATTCTCCAAGGAAGTTCAGCAAACAGAAAATGTCCAATATAAATATTATTACTCACCATCTAAAGTAGTCGCTTCTAATTCCCAAGGGTGCAGCGAGCAATATGTCAGTGATCCATGGAGTTAGTGGCCTCAATGGCTTCCGATCAGGTTCATTTCCTAGGGAATCATCAGATTTCTTATCCGTGGAATCACTGGACGTTGCCTGATCGGATGTGCTGCTACATTCAGCTTCACAACGTTGGCGCTCAACTTTGAATATTGGCCTATTGTAATGAGTCAAGACTCTAAGAATTTCGCCACATGCCAAGGCCCACTGCTCTGAGTACTCTTTCTGCAGTGAAAATAATGTTAATGAGACAGTATAAAAGTAAAAGTCAAATGCACTTGAACCTATCAGGATAGTAAGGGCCAGACCTCAGAAGTATGGCTAAACAAAGAGATGAAGGAGCTGAATGGGGGACCATGTCTATCATAGCACAGTGTCCCATCTATGATACGTGAAAGAACTGGATGTACAACTGCATGACCATGCTCGGGATGATGAAGAACAAAAGTTGCTGTACAAATGTAAGGAAAAATAATATGTCAGACACTTTGTTGAATTTTTCATGTTCAGTGACATTTTGTATCAGAACTCAGAAGTTTGTATTACCCAACACTTCATCTACCAAGCGTTTTTCTTTCCATGGGTAGCAACTTTGAATGAGCTGCATAAAAGCAAAAGGGAAAGATACACAAGTTAAACACATTTGGCATATATTTGCCACAACATATACTAAGTTAGTGTACAAGATGTGGTACCTGTGCTACATCTTCAGGGAATTGCTCGCTGTCAGCTGTAAACTGGCCAAAGTACTCAACATAGGCCAAAATTTGTGCCTTCAAAAAAGAATCGTGGCCAAAGATGTTTGCAATCTACATTAGGTACCTTGAAAGTTATATCATAGATAACAAGAATGAACTATAGCAAACAAAAGATACCTGCTTCTGTTGCACATCCTGGGGTGGAGGCCAGAACAGTGATGTGAACTGGAGCCCATCGATCCACTTCTCATTTGAAGCTGACATACTTGGTACTTTGGTAGCTCAAGAGCCTGCCCAAGAAACTAGAAAGGCTCTCAAAGGGAAGGAAAGAAACTACAGAAACTGCTCCAGTGAGAAATAAGAGCACCTGTAATCAACACCGCGTTGAAGTTTTCAGTCAGTTCATCCATCTATGCCACCAAGGTCCTACTCTTAGTAATGCTACTTGCCTCGAAACCAAGAAACTTTCAGTATCAGTAGGACACAAGTTCGTCTAAGAGTACTGTTAACTTCTTCAATCAACCCCCACAGAGGGGGGGGTCTGCATCCCCCAACGTGAACAAGTATCATATCAACCAATCCCAAACATAGTTGCTTCGAAATCTCTGCATTAGAAAAAAAATAAAAAAGGGAAATGGTCAATATTAATAAAAGGTGCTTAATATTGAAGCAACTAGATGAAAAAACACATGAACTGATAAAAGAACGAAGGAGCTAACAAAGCAAATGTCTAGAAATGCTAATATAACCTTTCTTATTATTGAATACAAATAAAAACATGAGCAAACAAAATTCTTACCAAGATAAAGGATTAGAAATCCTCACCAAGTCTTTTTAAAGGTAATATACATGATACAAACAGGAAAATGAGTTCATTTAAATGTACTTTATCTCTTTTTTCACATGAAACTAACTTGTATATTTGGTGCCCACAAAGTGCAGGGGGCCACGAGTGGAAGGTGGAAACTGAATTTGAGTAGTAGCAACACTGATAATTTGTTCTTCATTCTTGACATTCATATCTACTAAGGCCCTGTTTGGGGGCGCGGGTGACAAACGCGCGACTGAGATAAGCTAACGCGGCTCGCGGCCCGCTTCTCTCGATTCTCACCAGCGCAGTACAAATCCCGCTTAAACGGTGGGCGGGCGGCCGGGAAACGGGCGTCCAACGCGCGGCGTTTGGCGGGCTTATTCCGCGTTTTTTGCGGATAAGCCACGCGAACGCGGCCCCACACACGCCCTAAAGTAAAGAATGATTAGATATTTAGATCCATTTAATCTAAATAGCAAATAGACTGTAAAATGTTACATTTCAAATTTTCAATTAAGTTGAACCGCAGGTCCGCAGCAAACCCTCTAGCATATCAAGTTATCAATCTCTCATCTGCCACATCCTTTGAGTAACTGAGTATGAGATCAATTATGTGTTAAGATAAACAGGTACAAAGTTTCAGAAAGATGACTCCACAGAAATATCAATTTGATATTTTGTAATTCTAAAATTCTATGTGGCTGTGATTCCAAAAGGGCGATGGCAATTTCCCCTTACTAGGGCAAGATGAGTTAGTATTCAGTAAACCATTTTCAAACAGCAATTACCATCCTGACTGACATTTCAGCACTGCAATAAAAAAAAGGATGCTTAAACTACAATTCTGGATCACATAAATGAAAAACAATTTGGTAAACATGTTTTTTAAAGAAATTGAAGGTGGATTGGAAATCGACAATTCACACCTCAGAAAGTTCATGCAGGTACCTCCGTGCCTGCATCTAGAAATTTGTCCATGAAGGCCCTGGAATTTTTAAAACCCAACTTATCACCTAAGTCCCTGTTTAACAATCTAGAGGAATAGGGTGGCGATTTGGATTTCAAAGATACTTATTTTTCATTTTGGATACAATCTAGAGAACAGATTAACCGAAGGAGATAAATTAAATAAAAGGATTGAAAATTGGAATTATCTCCGCGCTAATAACTTTCACAACAGTAGTAATTACCAATTCTGCATACTTTTTTTTTCGGAACACAGTTTTACACGCTAGGCACATCTCAAGCCTACACTATTGTCAATCAACGAGCTAAGGCGCTATAGTAAGTAATAGCCAAAATAAAACCTCCGAAAAACGTAGTAAAGTGCACCCCCCACGCGTCGATCCGCCGAGTACGGTAACAAAAATCAGCTCAATCTCGCCGCCAAAATTTAAACTCTTCGTCGACTAATCCTCAGCGTCTCTAACAAATCTAACAGCGGAGCCCCTCCTAAACCACCTTCACAAAAAATTATGCACAAATCCTCCCACCTATTCCTACCAGTAACCGCGAAAAGATAGCCGTAAATCAACGGGCAAAACCTCAGTAAATACAGCGCAGAGCCGCAGAAGGCACGAAACCTGCCGAGAAAAATCCAGAAAAAAACAGGAGCATTACCTCGACGGGGCGCACTCTAATCCGAGGCTCTCCACGGCGAGCGGGCGGCGTCCGCGGGTGGATTTCGCGGCGAGCGGCGGGTGAGGCGGAGGGGAGGAGAGAGAAACGGCGAGGAGCGAGGAGAGGCGAGAAAAAGATTTTTTCGCGATGCGAGGGTGGTGGTGGTGCGGCCGCGTTATTTCACCCGCGCGGCACAAGTGGAGGCCCACGCGGAGCGCCAGGGTCAGAGACAGGTGGACACCGAGGCTTCCGGGCCCCACGCGTCGGTGGGATTCGCGCGGGTGTGTGTGGCCCGGGTGGTGGGGACGGAGATAGGCCTTGTTTAATTGTTTTCTAGAATGGGCCGTTAATTATGGTGTCAAATAAAGTCAGTTTACAAAATCAACATCAGAATCTCCGCGCTAGGAACTCTGAAGAATCTAATGAGACTTTGGACCGTGCAATTAGAGAGCAGTTACTGTAGTATCACTGTAGGCAATCATCGATTAATTACTGTTATTAGATTCGTCGCGAAAAGTTACACTCATCCTTGAAAAAATTTTACAAATAAATTTCATTTAGACCACCATATATGTAAGATTCTCTCCTAAAAAACATATGTGTTAGGAAGGACAGCGCCATACTTATTCGGGAACGCGGGCTGCGGCTGTGGGCTGGGAAAGGAGATCGCCTCCTGGCGCTGCTGACATGGCCTTGATATTTTCGGGGGCGGCATGGCATGGATGCATGGTGCCATGGGCCCATGGCATGCGTCATCGCATGGCCATCCAAATTGCGGTTTGCACCTCCATGTATGAGGAAATTGTGAACGGTCCCTGCGTTTGGTGCTTCGCGACCTGCTTTTTCAGTGGTCGAATTGAACCGGATGATTGAATTTTTTGATTAGGTGGTGGTGAAGAATTGCAACGTAATGGTAGGAATCTGTCTGTGTCCTGCACGTGGACTCGCGTACTAATAAGTTGTTTCCCGATTTTCGAGGCAAATGTTTGGTGGTAGTAATTTGAAAGTTGTATGTATGGGATACTATGTTTTACCAATGATTAAATAGAGAGCATGCGTCTTGAATTTGGAAATAATAATTTCTCCTTATAAAAAGGTTAACACATCCTCTCCAAAACATCTAGCCAAGCCAGCCTCAATGAAAGTTTCATGTAGAGTTTCATGTCATAAAATGTCACATCATCAATATTGCTGACATGACAAAGAGAGAGAATGATAGAGTTTTATAGGATGAGAGGAGTTTTGTCCCCACAAAACTCATATTGCATGGTTACCTAGTTTTCAGTTTCAATAACTGTGACATAAATCTATGCACCGAGACTGGTCTTATGCTTTTTATTGTAAACAAAAGTTGATTCATCCTCCTATGTGGCTTTAATGAAAAAGATGGTACCTAAAAAATTTGCATTTAAATCACGAAGGTGAAAAATGACACGTATACTAGAGTCCTTGTTCTCCGAACAAATCAACATCATTGTATTCAGTTTTACTTTAAAAAAAAGCTTTTCTTATATATTGGTGCTACCAGTATTATCTAGACGCCGGATCGAGTTATCATGCTGTGCGCGGGTGCTGCATACGAGAAAGTGAGACCACAACTAGACTTGCCCGGTGTAGATGTATTTTGCGTGTGTTTCGAAGGGCAAACCAGCAAAAGAGGAAAAAAATACATCATCGGAAATATTATTACTAATGACAAGACAACGTGAGGATGGACTTGTTAGGCCGTCGGCCCACCATTCAACGGCTAAGACAAGAAGCGTGGTTTGACAATGGACGTCCTCTTTGCTTTATCCGGTGAGAAAATGCCGGGTGACATCAGGGGGCGGCAAGCTGGAAAGATTTGTAGACGGCGAGTGGTGATAATTGGACGGTGGTGCGATGAGGCCATTACAGCTTTTTAAATATTCGTCCACTATCATGGTGGGCCCTACCTTGTCTAATTGCGCTTAGATCTCTGATTAGCTTCCCCTCGGAGGTTTAACAAAGGCATGAGCTGGTTGTTTGTATGTATGTGTTCTTGCTTTTTGAGGGTGCGTATATGGTGGTTAGTACACTGCTGTAGGAGAAAATGCAATGGGCTGGTGGATGGATGGACATGGACCTATCTATCAATGGAAATGATGCGTATATTTGTTTCACTTGCAATCATAGGAGCAAAAAAAGCTAAACCTAACAGGTGAATTAGCTCTGACATTACACCATCAAGAACAACAGTGAGGGAAATGCTACTTCGCTTTTTCAGCTATTGAACACAAAGAATCATGTGCACATATAGTACTGTGATCCCCAATTGATGATTTATATCTCAACCAATCTGCTTAATGTGATGACAAATGGCAAGAGAAAATCCGCGTCTATTTAGTTTTGAGCCTAATAATAAACATGGGACCAAAAAATATATTCCAAAAACATAACTGTCGTTATATTCCCACATTTTTTGTGTAGATGCATGGCTTGGATTTTACATGCACTACATGGAACGTGCTTGAGCAACTGCTTAAGCATGAATTCACCTAGTAATACAAATTTCCGGAAACTAGGGATTGGGACTTTGGACAATTGGACTGACTAGTGACTGGCACATGCCAAAAGCATGCATGCTAGTACTATACCAAGCTGAACAAAGGGACATTTTATCATCAACAAGATACCAGAATCCATCATGTTGTTTTCCACTACAAAACCACGTACACGACACTAGTAAGGATATCCGACGGCGACGGCGATATAAAAAAGAAAGAAAGAAAAGAGGATATTGCACCAACGGAGTTAGGTAACGTGGTAAGACTCTGCTCCATTACGCTCTCGGAAGAATCAGAGGTCAAATATCCCAAGGCACCTTCTCCGAAGTGTCTAGAACCATCTTTACATTGTGACTCGTAACTCCATTGGCGTCCGCTTCCCCGCGTGGACTCCGTCGCCGCGCTGCGAGCTGCCACTGTCTCCGGATTCGTCCGATCAGGAATGGACGGCCGTGGAGGTGCCCACGCCTCCCAGTTGACCCATGGCGGGCGGTCAAGCCGGACCCGCCGACGGGGTACGTGTCGAGTAAGTGACGGCCCAGCTGGGCGCTGTCACGGCGTGGCCCCCACCAGTGTGCGAATCTTGGTCAGCAGAGGTGAAAGCTGATGGCAATCTTTGAGCTTGGCCAGCTGGAACCATTTCTTTCGAAGAAATGGAGCCAGGCCCTGTTTGGAAGTTTGGATCCAAATTTTCGGATCAAGAAATCTCGCATGCATGATATATTAAATAAAGTGTATTTACGAAATTTTTTTATAGATGAGTGTAATTTGACGCGACGAATCTAATAAACCTAATTAAACCATGATTTACTACATTGATGCAACAGTAACCTTCGGCTAATCGTGAATTAATATATTTCGTTAGAATCGTCTCGTAAAATAGTCTTAGGATTATGCAATTAATTTTATGATTAGATTTTATTTAGTACTTCAAATGACAAAATTCTTTGATCTAAAATCTAGATCCCAATATTTCACCGCCCGCTTGGAGTACTTCGCGGGAGAGATGGAACGACGCTCACGTGAAGCGATCCGTGCGCCAAATCGCGTTCCGGCCGGCTCCCGATGCCGCCGCCGCGGTGCCTGGTGCAGTGAGGTGAGGTCGACGGCCGCCGTGCATGTGAGGTCGAGAGCGGATCGGCAGCGCCCAGGCTGGGTCCCGTCGCGCGGCGTGCCGGACCAAAACCGTACTGTCACACCAGACACGCACACGCTCGGTCGCAGAAAAGCTCGCCCCTCCCTTTCGCGGCCGACGGCGACGGCCCCGCCCATCCCGGGAAACGCACGCCGCTGTCCTGGGCGCCTGGGCGGCCACACCCCGACCGCGCCAAGAAACGGCCGGATCCTGTGGGCGGGGGCGCCGCAATGTGTCCGCACCCGCGGCTGGCCACACTCCGCCGCCGCGATCGGCTGATCCAAAGCCCACGGCCGGCGGTGGTCACCGGCGCGTTGCGCGGTGGCGCGGGCCTGGAACTCGGCCGGCGGTTGCGGGCTTTTGCCGGCGAGTCGGCGACGTCAAGCGAGCAGTGCTGGAAGCGGAAGCGGAAGCGGCTTTGGCAAGCAAAATGTATAGTACTCCCTCAATTTCAAAGTATAAGTCATTTCAAGAATTTTGGTGAGTCAAAAATTTTCAAATTTGATCAAATTTATATAATAAAATAATAACATTTATGATACAAATTAAGTATCATTAGATTCTTTGTTAGCTATATTTTCATAGTATACCTATTTGATGTCATAAATCTTTGTGTTTCTCTCTATAAGTTTGGTCAAACTTTGAGATAGTTGATTTTCCAAAATTTTTAGAATGACTTATAATTTGGATCGGAGGAAGTAGTAGCTACAGCTAGCCAGCTAGCCAGGCAACTAGGGTTTTGTTCGGTTTGAGTTCTAGGATTCCTAGAACGAGGTTTGACTGTCTATTAGGGATGTCAAACAAAGATAGTTTACAAAAACAAATTTTAGAACTCCTGCGCTTGGAATTCTGACAAATCTAATGAGGTCTTTGATCTCGTGATTAAAGAATGGTCACGGTAGCCAATCATCAATTAATTACTATTATTAAATTTGTTGCAAAAAATTACACTCATTCTTAAATTTTTTTTACAAATTTACTCCACACATGCAAGGCGTGTGTTCTAGGAACTCTAGAACAAACCAAACTCTAGGCTGGTGGGCGCGGCGGCCAATGGGAGCGAAGGTAAGGATATGTCAGCGGCCGGGTCCTCGTGGGAATGCTGCCGTCTCGGACCCACGCGCCAGGGTCCCGGAATGCTGCTGGGTCTGCCTGGTGTGGTGGAATGGGCATGGCATTGCATGGCACGGCGGGCCGACTGGCCGCATGCGCACGGGAGAGAGGGGTGGGGCCCGCGTGCGGTCCACGAGGAGATTGGTGGACCTGTCACGCACGGGGGTCGGTGGAGGCGGCTTGGAGGGTGTTCCGTGTCCACGAGCACGGGGTAACATTTTGTCACGCTGCCCCTCGTATTCGTGTATTTTCCTTTTGAAATGAAACTTGAAAGCCGGATTAATTTCCAGCAAAGGCCTTTCGATAAGTTTTTTATATGCTACACTAGGCTCGTTTTTTCCTGATAAAAATAGGTGGAAAAGAAGAGGAGATCGGCAGACAAATGGGCAGACAAAGTAAAGTACAGGTTCTGTACTTGCCATTTCTCTAAGTAGCCATGAGGGCCATCCCTGGTAAGAAATAAAAACATGGTCTGCATTTTTTGGTGACCGTGTAACTATCTCGTCTATGAGAAAGGGCACTAAATCAGTGCAGGTGGCTTTCAAAGAGTTGACAGCGTCCAAGTGATGATCATTCTAATGTGCATAACGTATACTGTTATGCAATGCAAAACAACATAAACATATGCAATGTATCAGATGCCTTTATACTACCAAAAGAAAAAAAAGGCAAACTGAATATGCTTGATTGATTTCATACAGCGAAAACCGAGGGCACCCCCCTCCAGACACAAATAACAATGTTTCGCAAAAAAAAAAGACACAATATATTTAGTGCTTTAACGCAACTTTAGCATCAATAAGATCTTCAAAACACAACTCTAACCCCGACCTTTTGTTAGAAACCAATAATTTTACAACACTGCGATATTTGCGTAGCAAAAAAAAAAAGGTTGTTGTCCCTTGGTCTCAGTGGAGATGTTACCAATTGATGAGTTTAGTATTAGTTGACTTATCTTTTTTTGTTTGGAGTGACTTGAAGGAGAGGGCTCTCCTCATAACGTTGGGTCAAAAGTCCCCCATCTCCCATCTCCCCTGCCTCCCTGTGACCCTGCTCTTTCTCGTCTAGAGATAATCTTATCCTCTCCCAGACTCTTCCTCTCTGCTGATTACGTACTCCAAAAGAAAAAAAAATCCTCACCCCATCGGCCTGCCCTTCCGGCTTCCGTTTGCCTCGCCGGCCTGGCGCCATCTCTGTCCGCGATGCGGTCAGCCAGCTGCTTGCTCCCCGCTTTGGCGGAGCGTCACCGCCTCTCTTGCCCCAAGCGCCACTCCCGCCTGATTCCATCTGGTACTGGTACCAACGCCCTTGCCACCTCAAACCATGGAATTGGATCACTCGGCTGCACTGCATGCTTCCCCGGAGCTCGCTCTAGCTCCCCAGCACAAGTAACCTCAACCCAACCTTGACGGTGCCAGAACGCCACTGCTGTTATATCCTTCATCCATCCTCGCCTTTCATATTTAATTTTGACAAAGCCAAATCGAGAGAAGTCTCTCGCGCTAGCTAGGCTAAACACAAAGACCCAGTAGGAGGGTCTGCCCCTCAACCAGATAGCTGCGTCCTGGTTATCGGTTGCATACTCTATTACTTGCATCGATCTGCTAGTTATCGATAGGATTTGCTGATCGAGACGGCTAACGGAGTAGAAGGGTACCACGCGAGGAGGGGCTTGCTAGTTCGAAAAACCGTACTGTGCTCTGTGCGATCCTGCGACTAAATCAGAGACGATAGATGATGTCAGCGCAGGATGAGTACAAAACCTGGAGCGATGTCAACCTACATTGGGTTGACATGATCTAGACCAGCTCCAGCTCCGTACATAGCTAAAGCATGCATGGGTCACCACTACAAATATCTACCACAAAAATGGAAAGATAGTAATTAACTAATACTCATGTAGCACTGAAATGTACACGCTTTTTTTTAATGCCTCTCTGATGAGAAGTTCAGAACTGATCATCTAGAAATAAAGACTCAAGACTGTTATAGGGGTTTACATCCCTGAAACATGCCAAGACAACAATCATCTCAAGGTGTTGCCTTATCAGCATCTCATTCACTGATTGGCTAGCTATTCCTTTCTTTTGGCAACAATAGGCACCTCAAGTGTTGTTGTTCGCAAACCAATTCTTTTTCTTGGAAATACCACCCTTAAGTTTTACACATGTCAAGGCTCAAGCTACTGGGCTAAAAACAGTGAAAAGAACAGGCGATCAGTTCTTATGATGTACTTAGGCCATGTTTAGTTTCCAAATTTTTTTCTACAATACCCATTACATCAAATTTTTGGACATATGCATAGAGCATAAAATGCAGTTGAAAAAATAACTAATTATATAGTTTAACCGTAAATGACGCGATGAATTTTTTAAGTTTAATTAGTCCATAATTGGACATTAATTATTAAATAACAACGAAAGTGTTACAGTACCAAAATCCAAAAATTTTCACGAACTAAACATGGCCAGTGTTCAGTTTTCTTGAGTAGTTCAGTTGTTACTAAGCGTGTGTTTAGATTCCAATTTTTTTCAGTGCTACAGTAACTTCAAACATTTGACCACTAATTAGAAGTATTAAATGTGAATAACTAACAAAACCTATTCTATAACCCCCGGGTATAATTGTGAGATGAATTTTTTAAGGCTAATTCGACCATAATTAGATAATGTCGTGCTACAGTAAACAATCTCTAATAATAGATTGATTAGGCTTAATAGATTCGTCTCATGATTTCCTGTACATTCGTGTAATTAGTTTTATAATTAGATCATATTTAGTCCTTCTAATCTTCAATTGAAAATTGCTACATTGAATTTCGTTCAAATTTTTGCAGGATCTAAACACAACTTAGTGTTCAACCTTATGATGTACGTCGATCACATCAAGACTACCAATTTAGTTGGCAAAATTTTTTGGGCAAATTTTTTTGCACCTTTTACAATACTAATTAGGAGAATTAAATATAGACTAATTATAAAATTAATTATATGGATGGACGGAAAATCGCGAAGTGAATCTATCAAGTCTAATTAATCCATCATTAGATATTGTTTACTATACCATATGATATTGTCTAATCATTGCATAATTAATTTCATTAGATTAGTCTCACGATTTTGCCTGCGGGTTATGAAATGAGTTTTGTCAATTACTCATTTAATACTTATAATTAATGGTAAAATGTTCGAAGTTACTATAGCACAAAATTTTTTTTGCCTGCTGCTCTGCTCCCCTCCCTGCACCATCCCAACCCACAACGTTACCATCTCGAACCGCAAGCCGCTGCCGTCCAAAAAAAAAAACGCTGCCTACCGACTACCGTGCGCCATCTCTCTACCGTGCCTCAGCCTCCCCTCGTCCGGCTGCCAGCATTCCGACGGCAGGAGGACGAGGGTCCGGCTATTGGGTGCAGGGAGGGGATCAGGGATGAGGACGAAGGGGGCAAACCGGGGAGCTCCCAACCGATACCGAGCGGGTGAGCAGAAGCGGACTAGTGCGCCGCTGCCTTCTTCGGTTCCCACAAGGCTAACATCATCGGAGCTGGTGCCGCACTGCCGCCGTTCCTCCTCCTCCGCCCGTGCGGTGCGGTGGCCTCACAACTGCTCCCACCACCGCACGCGCCCCCGAACAGTTGTTCCCGATCCGCCATCGTCTTGCGGGGCCATTGGCCGTGCCTGCGCCAGCTTCCGTGCCGGGAGGATCCGACAGCAGGGGCGTCGGCAGCGGGGAGTCCGGGACGCACGCGCAGTTTCATCACTGCCGCCGCCGGGGAATCTATTCATCGCGCGCGCGAGTGCGAGCCATCCTGTCGCAGAAGGAGGAGCACCGACGGCGCCGGAAGAGGAGGAAGAAGAAGTGCCGCCACTGTTCATCTTCCTCGTGGAGACGAGCACGCCGGTAAGGGGTGGGAGGTGGGGGGGCGGCCGCCGGCGAGGTCGCTAGCGGCCGAGGTGGTGGAGGGCGGCAGCGGACCTTTAGGGTTTCGGGCTGCCGGGGCTTTCAATGGCCGGCGACCGTAGAAGAAGGGGCCGGGGGCGGCAGAGGACCGGCAGCGGCGATGGTTCGGCCGGCGGAGGGCAAGGCGGCGCGGGAGCGCCGCCGGCCGGGTAGGGCATGAGCCCCGGTGGGCGGTGGCTGCGGCGGGGGCGAGAAGGCAGCGGTGGCGCGACGACGAGCTTGTTTAGGGTTGGCAGCGGTGGATGGCGGCGGCGGAGGCGCTGGGGCGGCGCTGGAGCCGAGGAAGGTGGGGGATGGCGGGGGAGCGACGTCGGAGAGGCTTTTGCGATGGGTCATCCCCAAATCGCAAACTGTGATAAATAGACGCCCCCGCCGCCGCGCGCCCTTCCCGGTAGGTTCCTGCCGCGCTCCGCCCCGCACGCCAGACGGAAGAGGAGCTGAGGACGCCGCGGCACAGTAGCGGCGGACCGGCGCCTGCACGGGCGGTGGGGACTGGGGAGTCGTCGAGGTCAACAAGAGAGGGAGATTTGGTAAAGTGCCTGACAGTGCGACCCACAGTTCTTGGGCCCACGCCCTGACAGCAAACGGTCTCCTCGGTGCCGAGCGCTAGGACCGTGCACTATGGGGGCTGACGCCGAGCGAGCGGTTAGGGCATGTACAACCGGAGTAAATGAGTCGTCGGCAAGTGGCTAATTTGATTCCCCGATGGTTAGTTATTGTCGAACCGCGCATTGCCGTCATCTCGAGAGACAACGGCACGGGCTCGTGAACCGAGCGCAAATCGACGCCTCGTCGCCCGTTGTACGGCACGGCGGTGACTCAGCGACGGCGCGGTGGATCCCGTGCTCCCGCGCTGGATTCCCCTGCGTGAATCGTTGAGATAGAGGCAAATGATTTGTATCTGAGATTGAGTTGTGAAGTTTGTGCTATGTAAAACTGAACCTATTTCAATATAGTGTATGACCTTTTCTTTTCCATTCCAGTTCACGCTATCAATCGGTCAGTTCACGATATCAATGGGTCAGTTCACGGTATGCTGCCGGTTCACCGATACGTCAGTCAATTGACCATATTAGTCAGTTGACCATATTAGTCGGTTGTATGGATTATGGATTGTTTGGCCCGTTAGATGTAGGCGCACAGGTAGATTAACTGCATGTGACTTATTTGTATATAAATATAATATCCATGTGATTTATTTCCATACATAAATTATTGTTTCATGTATGCCACACAACAATACACAAAGATCCATTTCACATATTTGATCACCATGTTTCATGTGCATGGAAATGTATTAAATAGCTAGCAGACAGCCACACCATTGTATATGTTGTCTGCTATGTCGTCTGCGTGCAGTATTCTAAACACACACAGACGACAACCGTCTAACTATTGTACATGTCCTTATGCGCATAGCCCTCCAAAAGGTGTATTAATGAGTTTAATGAGTTGGGTTTTGATATGGTGTGTGTTTGGATAAGTTAAAATGAGTTGTATTAGTTAATAGAGTTAAAAAAGCAAGGGGAGAGGGAGGGATGGCGAGGCTGATAGCGAGGGAAAGGGAATGAATAGTCTGTTGGAAGAGATCTTTCTTCATTTTCTTCAAATTTACCTAGCCAAGTCAATATACATGATCGGTTGGAGTTGCTCTGGGTCAGGTAGTGTCTCCTGCCAATCAGATGTCTGCACTTGAGTTAATGGAGTCTATTTTTGCACTTGATGAGGAGACAATGCTGAAGGCTAATCATAATGGTCCTGGCGTGGTCAACAAGACACCGAATAGGGGGGAAGATCAAGGAAAGAAATACGTTGTTCCATATTTTTTCCATCTCACTCACAAACAAAAGACAGATTTTGTTCAGTTCATCATTTACTCAGCACTACATCAGAAAGAAATCAAGGATATAGCGCAGGCCGCAAAAATATGCAGACACCAACTCATGGGACAAAAAACAACAAAAAAAAATCATTGCCCGAGCCTAAATCTAGCACACTGACCCAGATGACCACTAGTTATCTGACGCTGGGAGCTTCAGACTCTTGGAGTGGAGTACTTGCAGAAAAGGAGAACCACGTCCCCTTGCTCTCTTCGATGTCAGGGATGATACCTTGCAACTCAACACTCAAATGGACATGAGTGGTAAGTCGCTATCCAGAACCTGCCGCGCAGCAGCGACCATCCTCTCGCCAAGGACAGCCAGCGGATAGAAGCCGGGGATCTGATGACCAAGGCACAGACAATCTCCTCCCCTCCGTCGAGCCGGCGCCGTGCGAGCGACAGATGATGATACTCGACGACACCCTGTTCTTCGTCCCACAGCGACTCAGGGATCTCTTTGTACGCGTGGCCATTGGCGTTGAGCATACCGATCAGGTGGTTGATATCTGCCCCAGCGAGGGTGAGGCAGTCGCCCAAACTTGCGAGTACCTCCAGCGACTTCCAATTGGTGACGGAGCTCTTGTACTGGCCAAGAATGTAGCACACCGTGGTGGCGTCCTGAAGCAGCATGCCGCCAAGGACCACGGTGCTGTCGCCGCTTGCTGGTAGGCCGTCGTTAAACTGCTCGACGAAGGCCTTCACCTCCTCTAAGGAACTGACGGTCACGTCTCCACCTTCGTCGACGAAGGGGGCGCACTCCACCATGCAGCGCCTGGGGTATAGGTTCACCTTGTAATCTCTGACTACTGCGACGCCATTCCGGGCTCGGCGAAGCATCTCCTGGAGCTCCTCGAGTGGGAGTTCCATCTTCATCACTTTGGTAGTGATGTCGACGGTGCTGTTGGCAATCGGGGCAACGAAGTCGAAGATGTAGTCGCTTGCGGCCATCGCGCACTGTTGGAAAACGAGGTGGCCCTTATACCCACTAAGCTGAGGACCTACACCTAAGACACACTAACTCACCCTAGAGCTGGTTAGTCTTTTTAATTTCTAGCTACTTAGTGTATAAAGTGCTTTCGACGGCAGAGCCGCCTTCTCGCTTTCGAGTGGCAGAGCCTACCAACAGATAAAGTTTGCTTCCGGGAGCTAGAGGCTTCCTACGATGAAGCCCAGACTTTATGTGATCCCGGATGGCAGAGCCAACCTACGATAGATCACAACTTATACACTAAGTACTTAAGAACAACTGGGAGACTAACACTTACAAAACACTTGCTTTATTACAACACAGTAGTATTACATAAGGTACACAGCTCACCCTTCTCACTACTTCCTAGCACCACACATCTACCATGCTCATAAGATGAATGGCATGGCAAAAGAGGGGGCTCTATTTATAGGCAAGGGGGGACCATGAGGTTGTGACAAGTGTCTCCCATTCTAGAGATTTTCTAAATATTACAATATTATCTAATTTATTTTATTACCAAGTCTAGACTACTCCATTGTAAATATGTTGTTTTTGCATAGTGTGAATCACTCTAGAAGATTGACTTGTCTTCTCTCAACACTCCCCCTAAAGGCAAACATCTTTTCAATGTTGTCTTGCAGATCATGCCGAGTGCCTCTCGAAACTTCTCGAACTTTGCTTTGTTGAGACTTTTTGTGACTATGTCGGCAGTCTGCTCCTCTATCTTGGTAGGCACCATTATGATATCACCCTCAAGGACCTTTTCTCTTATGTAGTGATAATGAACTTCTATGTGTTTGGTCCTTACATGAAAGATAGGATTTTCTGACAAACGAATGGAAGATAGATAGATTGTCACAGAAAATCCTTACTTGGTATTCTGTTGGCTGGTGAAGATCCTCCATCAACTGCTTGAGCCAGGTGCTTTCTTGTGCTGCCATTGCTGCTGATCGATACTCTACTTCAGTACTGGATAATGCCACAGTTGGTTGTCTCTTACGCACCATGATATAGCTCCAGATCCAAGACTGAAGAAGTATCCCGTAGTTGATCGTCATGTCCCACAATCTCCAGCATAGTCGGCATCACAGTATCCCATCACCTGGCAATCATTTGTCTTCTTGCATAGAATACCAAAATTGATGGTGCCTTTAACATACCTGAGGATACGCCTGACTGCATCAACGTGAGGCTTGTTAGGATTGCTCATGTATCGACTAACCACTCCAACCACATATGAAATGTCGGCCCGAGTTAATGTAAAAGGTAGATTACCATATCAGTCCACATCATGGTGCATTTGCTAGATTTCCCAAGGTACCTAGCGGCGCCATCAGTGGTATCCAGTGTAAGACGCTTGAGTGATGGAGCATTCTCAAGGATATGATATGTTAGCTCAATCATGCTCCTTGCAGAGCAGAAGCCACTTATCTTCACAGTCTTGAGTTTCTCATGACGATATTCTGGCATCTGTCTCGGATGAAAGCGTCCTTCAAAGACTGAGTTGTGCTTCAAGCGACGCTGAGATGCATAAAACCAGTGAAGATGTTACTGCTGTCTAATGATAAACCAGATGAAAACTAACATACTCTGGTAAGTGGTTGCACCAAGAAGCCAGGTATGTATATCTGCAACATGAACATTAACTTACAGATAATATGAAGGTCTCCAATAAGGGAGAAGCGTCAAAGAAAGAAACCAGAGAAAGGTAATCATAAGCTGGGGAAAAGGCCCGCCCGGCAAAACAAACATGCAAGTACTTTAGATGGAGGAATTTGTCTGGCACCATTGGTGTGCTGTCAATCTGCACAAGAGATGCCTCAAAGTAATTGTATTCCAGGTAGTTATAGGCATACCAGTGATCGTAATCATCTAAAGTTCCAGATTGTACCTCATCAAATGAACGTATGGTGACTGGTGAGTGCTTCAACATTTGGAAACATGGACGGAAGCTTGGTACGAGCATAAGAGACAACATTCGCGTGATATATACACGACATTTCTAACATCTTCACTAGCGACAAATTTGCAAATGAGAACCCTACAAGGAAACCCTCAAAGCGAAAGAGGATAGATTTGGAGCATTGCTCTCTATGGCTCGCAGCCTGTCCCAATCAATCACCTCTAAGCTGTTGAGCCGGTGCAGTAGACAAGGGATAGTCACACGAATTATCTCAGGACAATATGCGATTCTCAAACACTCCAGAGTAAAGGATTTGGAAAGAAGGAGTTCCAACTCATCCCCAGTAATCCACACATAACACAAGTGCAACTGCGTCAATCTTCTCAGACAACCAAGAACAACTGGGGGGCGGAAGGTGCAGCAGTGAGGTGAAGATATTGAACTGAGTTTCCACCTCTGTCAAATAAAAGTGAGCACGGGAAGTTGTATCTCGCTTTCCAGAAATGAGGTAAAGATAGGGTGAGTTCTTCAATCCCTGGTGTAACAGCAATGTGAAGCCAACTATCGAGGTAGCACAAGTTGACCTTGCTACCATGAAAGAGTTCAAGGTTTAGTGCCTTGATGCCAATGCCAGCGTGATTATGTAAGATGTGCTTGACTTTATTGATGAAATATCTTGAAAGATCATCCTTTTTAGTCGTGCTTCTATCCAATCCCAATGTTTCCAAAGTGAAGGTAAGGTTGGGATAACATCTCCAGGATCGCAGAAAAGTGTGCGACACGCAAGCAGCGCGAGCAGCATCCTGCAGTGGCATTAGGGCATGGATATGTCTCATGTAACATTGGATTATAGAAGCAAATGGTTTAGTCAATGGGAGTAAAAATAACTAAGACCACATGAAGTAGCATTCCTTTCTTTAGGTGCCCTGAGCGTGATTGTACCAGTGTGATGCATTACACACTACTCCTTCCTTTCCAAATTGTACATCGTTTTAGAATGTATGTGCCAGAGCTTTTGGCACCACCACACACAGAGAGAGTAGTGCTTAATGTTCCACCATTCAGTTTTAAATTGTTTGACGTTTTATGACAATGAACATTTAATAGGACTTTTAGCTTGGCTCGATATGGTCAGTCTAACTCTGCCTGCCTCCTGGTCTAGTTATGTAATTTAGCTTACTATAAAGAGGGTCGTCACTGCAGTGACCCAACAGCCATGCATATGGGTGCATGGGAATAAAAAACTCTTAGGTTAAGCAATAGTTTTGGTAGGAATATGCTCAGAACGAAGGAGGGACATCCCAAACAGCAATGCTATGCATTAATAAACAGAGGGGACAATTATTAACTAGTGTTTAATTTTGGTTGATTTAGGCCTGTGGCAAACAACAAGAACGATCCTGTGTATTTTTTCAACAATGACTCATTCACTGATGCATCAGTATGGTACAATAAGTGAACTGGTGCAGCAAATAACTGGAAATACATTTAAGTTTTACAGTCATAGAATAAGCTCATAGAATATTTGTGAGCTCCGACTGATATCATGCTTGCTACTCAAACAAGGACTAAAGAACCCACATCCACTCATTTTTTCTCTTACTAAATCCCACCCATAAAACCCGCACAAACCAAACAGGCTGCAATGCAGCAGTAATAAACAAAGCATAAGATAAGTCTTGCCATCAATTTACGTCTTCCATAATCTGCATTTCATACCTCTTGCAGGCAGGGCTCTGATCCCATTCCTTTGCGGCCTTGAGTATTATCATCATGTTGGCATTTCAGACCTTTTCGTTTATCCACTGAAGTAACTAATCCATCAGTAATAACATCACAGTTAGATCGGTTGAAGCAACCATGGGTGAACAATAAGCATATTTATGTGTACGCACCCTATATCCAGTTTCTTTTTTCGTAAGAAGAACACAAATGATTTTATTGGCATAAAATTGCCACTGTCGAGGTAAGGAACATAAAATTTATAAATCATAATTAAATGTTAGGAATATGTGTTTTCCAAACATTATCTTCCCCCAAAGTCCTGACAATCATGTTTAATCCAAAAGAATTACTCCCCAAAAACCTTAATACAACACAGTACAGGGTAATCAAATTAGATACACGCAAACCATCTGAAAATGCTTCTTCGTTTGTGCCCAGTGATGAACACCCATCCGACAAAACAAGAAGACGACATCCCCCCCCCCATCCAAATCGAATATAGTAGATAAACAAATATCAATAGGGAGACAAGAATTGGTGCATACGGGGTCGTCGGACCTGACGGTGAGAGAGCTGCCGCCGCCGCTCCCACCTCGCGGACAGAAACCTCGACAGCGTTAGTTCCCCCATGAAGTAGACGACGACACCTCTGATTGGTTACAATGGCGCCAAGGAAATCGATCTTTTTCCTCTTCTCTCTCTAGACTCGGCATAAATATTGGGGGCTGGGAGTGAAAGATACGAACACGGAAGAGGATAGAGGAGATCGGGTAGACTCCGCCGGGTACCGGACCGCACGGGGGAGGGAAGGAGGAAGAAGGTTTCGCTGGCGTTGCGTTGCGTCAACCAGTCCACCTTTTGACTGCTGCGGGAGGCTTCGTGTCGGGGCGGGCCACGCGGGCCCGTGTGGGGCTCGACCACAGCCTGACCCATTGGTCAACCACATCCGTATTTGGGCCTCGTTTCCTCTTCTTCCTTCTGGTGGGCTGGATTTTTTTTCTTCGTGCGGCCCGCTGTATTCCAACGGGCTGATTCCCCCCTGTGTCCGCCGACCGTCTGCGTTTCTTTCCCAATCGTGGCCACGCCGCAAAAAATGGGTTGCGCCGTGGACGCACGGGCTCTCGCGTGGGGTGACGCGAGTGACCCGCGTGGATCGGTCGCACAAGAGAGAGTATGGTGGTTAATATATCAGCTTGTGGTAAATATAAATAAAATTAAAATATATTTTTTAAATGTGGAATAATTTTATTATTGTTGGAACATTATTCCAGCAATCAAAAAACATTTGTTTCAGTATAAAAAAAGAATGAGAAAATTCTCTATTTGACACTGAGAAAATGAGCTGTTCTTTTTTTGACCTTAAAAAAAATTTAATTCCCTATTTGACACCACTTCAATTTTTCATTCTCAAATTGATATTCCATTCGATTTTCCATCCATCCACCGTTAAATGCCATGTGAAAAGACCATTTTACCCTTCATAGCAGTGGGCCCTACCACTTCATAGCGTGCCAGCGCTGGTGCTACTCGGGGTCCCTGCGTCGGGCGGCGGGGTGGGCTAGGAGGGAGAGGTGCGTCTCCGCCTCGAGTCCCTACGGCGCGGCAGCTGGGCTCGCGGCCCCGTCAGGCCGGCGGCCGGGGCGAACACGCTGGGCATGGAACAGTCAGAGGAGAGGAAGGAGAAAAGAAAAGAAAAGGAAGAAGCGGTGGAGCTCACGCGGTCACGCCTATGAAGGGCAAAATGGTCTTTTCACATGGTTAACGATGGATGGATGGAAAATCGAACAGAATGTCGATTTGGGAATGAAAAATTGAAGTGGTGTCAAATAGGGAACAAATTTTTTTCAAGGTCAAGAAAGGAATGGCTTATTTTCTCAGTATCAAATACAGAATTTTTTCAAAATGAGTTGTTCCGCCATATGTGACGGTTTGACTGCCAATCATATGTGTGACTCCTAATATTTGTTCGATAACCACCATGTGCCTAACCGAGCGAGAATTCGTCGGATGGCGTAGGGACTCCGAACAGAACTCGGCTCTGGCTTGTTTCCTCCACACAGATATCGGCTTAGCTCGTCTTCTTCGTGCGCAGAGATCACCGTCAGATTTTTTTTTTGAGCAAATCACCGTCAGATATTTGTGTTGCGCATCGAGGTCGGGGGCGCATGCGAGAGCCCGTGCGCCCGGGGCGCACCCCATTTCTCTCCGGCCACACGCAGGCGCGTGGGCCTGGGAACGACGTGTGGTTTGGTAACTGTGCCACGGCTAGTTTCCTTAGCATGCATGCCTGCATCCATTCCGCATTCATTTGAATTCCAAGATCATCCCAGCAGCAGATTTACTAAGCCATTTGATTCGCAAGACCATACTGATTACTGAAAAGTATTTGATGAACATCGTCGTCTATCACCTTGTTTCGTTTTGTTCAATTGCACGTTGTTCATATCGGCCATGATTCTTCTCCAGAGAACACACTGCACGGTTGGAATGATTTTCAGCTCTTACCAGCGTATATGGGAACCCGACCCTTTCAGATGACTTTCATGATCGACTGCATGCTGCACGGTTGCATGAAAGGAATAAACAGACCGATCGATGGGAAGAAATACAGAGAGCGCGCGGCACTGATCACCCTGTTCACCCGGACACGGGACACCATACCGGAAGTGGCCACCAGCTTTACACTGTTTTCACCAGATCCCAAGCTGCTCCCCTACCATCACTGATCACCCTATGGACTAATCGAACTAGTCCCCCACCGGCAGTGGCGGATCTAGAAGTTGAAGATTGGGGGAGCTCATCTTCCCTTTCTTCCTCATCTTCTTTCCCTTTCTCTAGGGGGGCTGGAGCCCCCTCAGCCCCCCTGTGGATCCGCCATTGCCCACCGGCATGAACACGCTCCATGCAACCGCCGCCGGGCCCTACTGCCGTGGCCTTAGCAGCACAAAGCCACAAACTAGTACTAGTTGTTTGTTTGTATAAACTTTAAACCTGAGCAGAACCATGCATGCAGGAAATGCAAAAGGAAAAGAAACCTAGTGAGTATGTACTATTAGTTATTACAAATGCAAGTCACTCGAAGTTTCGTTTGATCAAATTTATAGAAGAAAATGCTAACATGTGCAACATCAAACCTCTTTCATTACCTCCATCATAAAATAATCAGACAAAGTTGGTATTGATAGCATATCTTGATAGTGCATTTATTTGCCGTAATGTATATTTTATATATTTTTCTATAAACTCAGGCAAAGTTGAAGAAGAAAGTTTACTTCGAATGAAACTAAAACGATATGGACTGGTATGGTGCAGTATATATAATAACTAAAATGTTATTTTTACTAATTGGATGTTCCTTTGAAACCTCCACGCGAAGCCACTTAGCACCTATCATAGGTGGACACTCTAAAAAATAGATAAATCCTATAAATTCTCAAAAAAGTCAGAAACATCCGTCTATCAATCCGACAACTCTAATCATAATAGTCATCGGATATGTTATCTTTCCTAATATATTACCCACCTCTGCCATTATTAAAAAAATTAAAGTAACCCCTAATCTTCATGTAAATTATCCACTTATACCATTATAAAATAATGTAAATAACTCCTAAATTTGCATATAAACTATCCAATTGTTTTATTATTAAAAGCTAAACTAAATTATAAATTATAACAAAATATTAAAGTTCACCAATATAAAATTCCAAATTACCATTTATATCATTATTAATATATTATTTATATTATTGTTTATATAAAAATAATACCCACGATACGTATCACCATGTATTCATGTATGATGGAAGTTATAAGTGTTGGGATCTTCGGCTCGATCACCAGACATAGGAGGTAGACTTCGGACGAAGGTTGGAACACAAAGAAACAAGTTGCACAATAGAAATCGCACTATAGTTCACACAAAATGTTCCAACCCGTACAATGTTGGGTGGGATGGGGTATTTATACCCCCAAACCTTATTACATCATTCCAAAAATGTCCCTCCGGTCCCCACGAAGGTCAAGAGATTATATTAGGGGTATTTAGTAATTTCCCTAGGTCGGACAGTCCAACTTGGATACTACTACTCGGATCACATGTTTCTTGCCCTTCGGGAACCTTCGGTAGTGGTCTTCGACAAGCTTCGTGTGACGCCGCCTTCATCGTTCGCCACTCTTGAGTCGCCCGCCGCGCCCGAAGGTTCTTGTCATAACCTTCGAGAGTATGGCTCCGAGCAATCCTCGGAGCCTTCGGGTTCCGTGATGTGCGGCAACCCTTAGTGACGACCTTCGACAAGCTTCGAGGGACTTCGCCTTTTTCATCCGTCACCTTCGCGCTGCCCGAAGCATCCCGAAGATTCAGGACATCACCTTCGGATGCCGGACCTCGACGAGCTCTTCGATGCTTCGTCATCTTCGGCGGACCTTCGGGTCGATGCTTCGTCATCTTCGGTGAACCTTCGGGCATCCTTCGAGTCACGCCACCTTCGCGAGGGGGCGATTGCCCAACAGTAGCCCCTCGCGGGCGAGGTCCGATTCCGGCCGGCCGAACCCTCGAAAAGACAAAGATCGGTCAAGACACCCATGTGAAAGCGTCTCCCCCGAAGGTCAGAGGTGGGCGAGAGCCGAAGGTATTTTGTTACATGTGTCGCGGTATGATTTGCCGTCGTTCTGACTTCTCCTCGATTTTACCGTTGAGTGAACAGTGCGAAGTTACCCCCCTATAAAAGGGGCGGGGAGGAAAGGTCGCTTTCACGCTCTCATTCTTTACGAACTTTCGCTCGCTTGTCGAATTTGACACGCGACGCTTTCGATTTGCCCCATCCTTCGGGTCGTGGAAGCGACCCGTTCCGACCCATCCTTCGCAGCGGTTGTGGAAAGGGAAGGAGTGCTCTGCTAAGTCTTTGTGAGTTATCGCTTCAACCTTTTTGTTGGGATCTTCGAGATTTGTTCATTACAATTCTGAATATTTGGTTTGTTTAGGGATGGCCCGGTTGAAGGTTACTGCCAGGCCTATCAGATCCGAGGACATCAAACCTTCGAAAGAGGAGAGAAGGCAGTTGTCTGAGGGAGAGGAGGATTTGACCAACGTGGACGCTGATCCTTCGGAGCTGATGGGGTCCCGGGAGAAGCCTCCTCCTACTCTCATTTTTGGTCAGTCGTGGGTGACCCGGGAGTTGGTCGAGAGTTATGAGTGGAAAGGGTACTTTGGCCCCAAAATTTGCCGTGCCCCTATTGATGAGATTACACTGGACCCTCGTGATGGAGAGTGTGTGGTGTTTTGGGACTTCTTTGCTGTTGGTCTACGTTTTCCGCTGGACCCCGTCTTTCCGAAGATTCTGGCCCGGTTTGGTCTTCGGATGCACCACCTTACCCCTAACGCCATTGTGCAGCTGTCGAAGTTTTTCTGGGCGGTTAAAACCTTCGAGGGGCCAGTTAATGTGGATGCTTTCTGTAGACTCTACGAGATGCATCCATAGACGCGGAAGGTTTCTTTTGATGAAGATCCGCTAGTATATTATGCTCAGAGTGGGTGTTGTTCGTTCCACCCAAGGAGGACCAACAAGACCCATGGAATCGACAGGATGGAGCTATCTTATTGCCAGAAGAACAAGTGGGAAGATGATTGGGAGCAGTGCTGGTTTTATGCCAAGATTGGTTTTCCTAGTGTTGATTCTTTGGAGGGAGTCTCCTATCCCCTTGCCGCGAAGGTTGCGGAGTTCAAACACACTACCAAAGCAGACTTCCGGAGGACATCAGCCGGCTACAAGGAGTGCTACTCCGCATTTGCTTCTGCGGCGCGCGTCGTGAGCGGTCGTGATCTGGTCGAAGAATATCTGGCCGCGAAGGTCTGGCTGTTGACGAGGGATTGGTTACCGGGGGCCTTCTCGAAGGTTCGAGTTGCTGGCTTGAAGGATGAGCTTCCTTTCCCAGATTTTGGCTTGCGGAAACCCGAAGATGTTTCTGACGATATGATCGTCAAAGAGATCGAGCAAGAGGTAGTTGCTATTGCCGGTCCTTATCTTACGAAGGAACGTGATTCATTTGAAGCTATTTGCTCCGAGAAGATCAGGGTGAACCGGAGTTTTCTAAAGATGGGCATTGTGTATGGCCCCCGCGAAGCTCCTCGTGAGAGGAAAAGGGGGGCAAATACTTCTACGCCCTCCGCGAGGCCATCTGAAGGTCCGACCGCCAAGAAGGCCAAGAAGGCCGAGGCCGTTGGTAGAGAGGATTTGGGTAGTGATGCTTTTATGTGGGAGCTTTGCGCAACGGAGAGTAGCATTCCCTGGCGCTCGCGCACTGGTGAAAGGGTTCACCTTTATCTTGATCAATTTGGTTCATTCCGTGCAGAGCCAAACACTATAGGTGCTGTCTTGACGGCAGTGCAAAAGGGGATCAAATCTTCCCTTCGAGTTGTGAATCTTCTGGACGAGGAAAGTGACAAGGAAGCACCTTCGGTTCTCGTGAAGGTTCATCCCGAGAGAGGGGTGGAGCACCCCCCCAACTCTTGCTTGAAGAGATGTCATCCCCAGAGAAGGATGATGACAGGGAGGGGGGAAGGTGGTTCCCACTGGAGGATCCAAGGGTGCTGACGGGAAGGATGATTTCATGGGAGCCCCGAGGGATTCGATTGCTTTACAGAACGGCGAAGATGACAAAGCCCAAGGGACTGCGGGGGCTGACGGCCATTTGATTGAAGCGAATGATCGGTTTTCTGAACTAGGTACCTTCTCGATCTCTAGACGGCTTGCTTTCCAAGGGCCTGACATTGACCCTTATCTTCGGTACCCCCTTCAAGTAGATGTTGCAAGCATGATGAAGGAGCTTGAGGATTTGCTGGGGCTGGAATCTTCGGAGGCTGAGACTGCTGGAGTCGCGTCGAGGAACCAGCCTGTTCTCCCCGGGGACGTCGAGAATTTTGATGCTGAGGGTACGGCGCTCTGGCCTTGGTTTTCTTTTAGATCTTGTGTTTTGTGCAGTTTTGTCATGTGTTTTGGTGTGTGTAGGTTTTATGAAGAGTTTGGGAGTTTACGGGACCGGAAATCTTGGTCGAATCACGGCGTCATTATGCGCGAAGGTTTGTACTGTGTGTTGTTGAGTTGTCTTTAATTAGCGGTGTTGGTTTTGAGCCTGGTTTTTCTTTTAGGCTTTGCTTGCCAGTCGTGCAGCTGTGGGTAGTGCGAGGAAGGATGAGCATCATTTTCTGGCTCACTCTGCTTTAGGCTCGCCTGATGGAGCAGATTAGCACTTTGGAGAAAGAAAATGAAGCTTTGGAGAACCTTCGCGGTTCTTTGACGTCAGAGAACGAGCTCCTGAAGGGGAGGGTATCGGAACAGGAAGATACCATTGCGAAGATGCAGGAGAAAATAAGCCTTGACGAAGGTGTTCTTGAGAAACTTCGAAGTGTGGTAGAGAAAGATGCTGCGAAGGTTATTAACCTTCAAACGGAGGTTCGCCAACTCAAGACCGATGTCGAGAGAAAAAATGACAAGATCTCAGAGCTTGAGAAGGAGGTTGAGGAGGACCGCGCGATGTGGGAGTCCGCCTTGTAGGACATCTTAAGCAAGAGCGCGGCCATCCGCGAGGAATACCGCAAGGCTTTGGCATCTTTCGGTGCTGAGCCCTCGCCTTTCCCGGAGGACTCCAAAGGTGGCGCGTCAGGGCTACTCGATTGGCTGTTGGGTGAGTTCGAGGATCTAGGTCAGATTTTGGCTAGCGTGTCGGACAACACTGCAGTCATGACTTGTGAAAGCGTCATGGCTGTCTTGGGTCGTGAAGGTTGTCGAGAGCTAGAAACAATTGGTGCGCGGGACTATGCCTTTCCAGATTATGCTGAGCTTGAGGAAGAGATTGCGAAAGTTCAGCCTGTTAAAAAGGCTTTCCTTCGTAAATTTTGGAAGCTTTCTGGTCGGCAAGTAGTTCAGGAGGCTGCGCGACAGAGACTAGAAGAGGTTTGTTTTTCCTTTTCCCTTCTGCCTTCCTTTGGGGAATAAGTTTTTTAACCTTGGGTATGCTATTGACTGTTTCGATCCTTCTTCGCAGGCAAGGCATGCTCGCGAAGCCGCGAAGGGTGTTGTGGAGGAGGGTTCTCGTCTTGAGGACATCGTGGGAGGGTCCGTGGCTGGCGGGAGCTCCGGGTCTCCAACCAGGAGTGATGCTTGTCTGGTTTAGGGCCGCGACAACTTCGGTTAGGGATTTTTGTGTGGTGGGTTAGATCCGGCCTTGTATAGTAACTCACTCGTTGTTTCTTGATTAGGCAATCGTGCCTGCCAACCATGCTCTTTATGCTCGACCGCTGCATATCCATGGCGGAGGTGTTATCGTAGCGGGACGGATTGGGAACGCTTTAGTTTTGCTAATCCAGGTGCTAGTGTCGCTGAATTCTTGAGGTGGTCTGATAGGAGCCTCGGGTAGCACTTGAATTCGTGGATGCCTGACTTTGTATTGGATCCGATTCATCCTTTGAGATGGCTTTAGTTTATATGTGTTCCATCCTTCGTGGTGGCTTCTTGTTTTAGAACTGTTCCATCCTTCGAGATGGCTTTTGTTTTAGAACTGTTCCATCCTTCGAGGTGGCTTAGCTTTGGAATTATTCCATCCTTCGAGGTGGCTTTGCAGATCTCCGGAGGGATAAGAGCTTTTTATTTTAAAAGTGTCTCCCCTCTCCCAAGCTCTTGTTTCTCCGGAGGTTGGGTATTTTTGAAAGCGTCCCCCTCCTTTCTTTGCAAGGTTGTCCTGGGGTTTCATTGTTTTGATGTGGCGAAGTCTTTGGGAGGAAGGCTGCAATATTGTGCGAAAGCATCTCCCCCCTCCCTTGCAATCTTGCTCTGAAGACTTTGGTAGTGTGTACTTCGTTTTAGCCGAAGGCTTCTTGGCTGTGACTCATTTTTGGGATCGTCGGTATCTTGGCATCCTAGTGTCTGAGACGCACTTTCGTTTTTGGCCGAAGGTTTTCTGGCTTCGACTCATGTTTTGAGTCGAGAGCCCCTTGGCTTGTTTAGTATACACTTTAATTTTTAGCCGAAGGTTTCTTGGCTTCGACTCATGTTTCGAGTCGACAGCCCCTTGGCTTTCTTAGTGTATAGCATACACTTTAATTTGTAGCCGAAGGTTTCTTGGCTTTGACTCGTGTTTCGAGTCGACAACCCCTTGGCTTTCTTAGTGTATAGCATACACTTTAATTTGTAGCCGAAGGTTTCTTGGCTTTGACTCGTGTTTCGAGTCGACAACCCCTTGGTTTGTTTAGTGTATAGCATACACTTTAATTTGTAGCCGAAGGTTTCTTGGCTTCGACTCGTGTTTCGAGTCGACCGCCCCTTGGCTTTCTTAGTATATAGCATACACTTTAATTTATAGCCGAAGGTATCTTGGCTTCATGTTTCGAGTCGACAGCCCCTTGGCTTTCTTAGTGTATAGCATACACTTTAATTTGTAGCCGAAGATTTCTTGGCTTCGTGTTTCGAGTCGACAGCCCCTTGGCTTTCTTTGTGTATAGCATACATTTTAATTTGTAGCCGAGGGTTTCTTGGCTTTGACTCGTGTTTCGAGTCGACGCCCCCTTGGCTTTCTTAGTGTATAGCATACATTTTAATTTGAAGCAGAAGGTTTCTTGGCTTTGACTCGTGTTTCGAGTCGATAGCCCCTTGGCTTTCTTAGTGTATAGCATACACTTTAATTTGTAGCCGAAGGTTTCTTGGCTTCGTGTTTCGAGTCGACAGCCGCTTGGCTTTCTTAGTGTATAGTATACACTTTAAGATAAGTATGTACAGCTTGTTACGGTTACGAGTTGTACTGACTTAGTTATTTTCAGCCTTGGTGTAAATGCGAAGGTCGATGTTTGCGACCCTGTGGTTGCTTCAACATGAGACATTTTTCTGAAGGGAATTATTCATATATTTTGGGGAATTTACATAGGAACCGCCTCATCAAAAACCTCACCTCCGAATTGGAGTTCCCTTATGTGAGGAAAAGAGTACGGTCCCAGACTCAAAAGAAAGGGAAAATGACGCGAAGGTATGAGCGTGCTTATTTGCCGCTCATCCTTTTACAACTTTTACTCTAGACATGAAACTTTTTGAGACTGTCAGCATTCCAGGAATGCTGCAGCTCGTTTCCTTCGATGTCCGCCAAGTGGTAAGATCCTGGCCTATTGGAGTATAACACAATGTAGGGTCCATCCCACTTGGATTGAAGCTTGCCGATAGTTTCGGCGTTTGGCTTTCTTCTTAGAACCCAGTCTCCTTCGGCGATTTTTCTGTTGACTACTTTTTTGGTTCGCTATTTCCTTGTTTCTTCTTGGTATGCTTCTAAATTTTTCGAAGCTTGCAAGATGTCGAGTTCTGTGAGATCTGCTTCTATCGAAGGTTCGATGTTGTTTAGAACTCTGGCACTTTTGTGTTTGAGTTCTTCTGGGCTCATGGCCTCGGCTCCATACAGCAATCTGAATGGGGTAAATTTTGTTGCTCTGCATTTAGTTGTGTTGTGGGACCAGATGACCTTCGGTAGTTCGTCTGCCCATTTGCCCTTTTTCAGTCCGAATAGGCATTTTTTGATGGCGTTGAAAATTAAGCCGTTGGCTCTTTCCATGGCACCATTAGACTGAGGGTGATAAACTGATGCGAACATGACCTTTGTTCCTACCGAGTGGCAGAATTCTCTGAACAGTTGAGAATCGAATTGCTTCCCGTTATCAACGGTTAGTTCTTTTGGCACTCCGAACCTGCAAATTACGTTTTGCCAGAAGAATTTTCTGACGGCTTCGAAAGTGATGTTCACTAGTGGTTTTGCCTCTATCCATTTTGTGAAGTATTCCACTGCAACCACAGCGTATTTGTAGTTGCCTTGAGCTGTTGGTAGGGGACCGACCAAGTCCATGCCCCATCTTTGGAGTGGCCACGCCGGAGGTATGAGTTGTATTGGTTGTGAAGGTCTGTTTGATTTAGGTGCCATCATTTGGCATCCTTCGCAGGTTTTGACTATCTGCTCGGCATCTTTCAATGCAGATGGCCAAAAGAAACCTTGCCTGAAGGCTTTGGCGACCAGAGGTCTTATGCCAATGTGTGATCCGCAAAGTCCGGAGTGTATTTCCTTCAAGAGTTCCTGGCCTTCGGCCGTTGTTATGCACTTGAGCCAGGTGGCAACCACTCCAGACTTGTAGAGTTCACCTTCGGACAAGGTGTAGCTTCTTGCCCTTTGGAACATTCTTTTTCCTTACTTTTCATCCGCAGGCTCGAAGTGTCCCCGAAGGTATGCCATGATTGGTGATCGCCAATCTTCGCTTGCTATGACGTTGACTTGTTTTGCTTTTTCTTGTTTTGTGGAGGGTTTTGTGATTTTCTCGTAGAAAACGTCCGGAGGTAGTGGTTCTTTGCGAGCAGCAGCCTTTGCTAGCTTGTCAGTTTCGTCGTTCTGGCTTCTTGGTATGTGAATGGCAGTGAAGCCTTTGAAATATTTTTCCATAGCTCTTATTGCATCTAAGAACATTTTCATTTCTGGCTTCTTCGCTTCTGACTCTTTTTCCACGTGGTTGGTGATGACCTTTGAGTCGGATTTGATGACGAAGTTTGGATGACCCAAGGCCTTCATTTTCCTGAGGCCTAGCAGTAGTGCTTTGTACTCTGTGGTGTTGTTTGTGCAGGGGTCTGGATCACTGAATTCGAGGCGTGCAGCGTATCTTAGTTTCGCACCCGAAGGTGACTAAATGATTGCCGCGATGCCGACTCCTTCGTTACACCATGCACTATCATAGTGTACGGTCCAAGGTTCAATTGGAGCTTCTGTCTCGAAGGTTGGCAAGGTCCAATCCACCAGGAAGTCTGCCAGGACCTGGGATTTAATGGCTGTTCTTTTTTCGAAGTCAATGTAATGCTCCGAAAGTTCTGAAGCCCACTTGCTTATTCTTGCCGAAGCTTCTCTGTTATGGAAGAGGTCATGCAGTGGTTGGTCAGTAATTGCTACTATTTTATGACATTCGAAGTAGTGTCTCAATTTTCTTGATGCCATGACAACGGCATAGGCAATTTTCTCTAGCTCAGAATAGAATAACTTTGAACTAGAGAGTGCCTCTGAGGCGAAGTATACATGCAGCTGTTTTTGCCGACCTTCGATTGTTCTTTCCACCACCAGGGCTACGCTAACAGCTGTTTGTGAAGCGGATGTATAGAGCAGAAGAGTTTCTTCGGGGTTGGGTGAGGTCATCTTGGTCAAGTTTTCTAAATAATTCTTTAATTCTCTCAATGATTTCTTCTGTTCTTCTCCCCACTCAAACTTGCTGGAGCTTCGGAGAGTTTTGAAGAATGAAGAGCTTCGGTTTGCTGATCGAGGGATAAATCTGTTCAATGCTGCGATTCTACCTGTCAGTTTCTTCACGTCTCTTACGGATTGTGGCTCTTCCATGTTTTGGAGTGCTCTAACTTTGTCTGGGTTTGCCTCTATGCCTTTTGTTGAAACAAGACATCCGAGGACTTTGCCTTTGTCTATTCTAAAGACGTGTTTTTCAGGATTCAAACTGAGGTTTGCCTTCCGAAGTTTCGCGAAGGTTTCGGCCAGGTCTGCCACATGTTTCTTTCTTTCTGCACTAGTGACCACTATGTCGTCGACATAGGCCAACACATTTTTTCTGAGTTGAGGGCCCATAACTTTTGAGGACATTCCTGAGAATGACTGTCCAGCATTTTTCAAACCTTTGGGCATCCTGATGAAACAGTATGTTCCGAAAGGGGTTGTGAAACTAGTTTTTTCTTCGCCTTCTCTCTTCATCCAGATTTGCTGGTACCCGGAGAAGCAGTCTAAGAGTGACATTAGTTGGTTGTTTGATGCATCATCGACAACTTTGTCGATCCTTGGTAAGGGGAAATCGTCCTTCGGACAGGCTTTGTTTAGATCAGTGAAATCTATGCACATTCTCCATTTACCATTTTTCTTCTTTACTGGCACAGTGTTGGCCAGCCAAGTGGGATACTTTACTTCTCTTATGACCTTCGCATCAAGAAGCCTTT
Organism: Panicum virgatum; assembly: GCF_016808335.1. Taxonomy (NCBI): domain Eukaryota; kingdom Viridiplantae; phylum Streptophyta; class Magnoliopsida; order Poales; family Poaceae; genus Panicum; species Panicum virgatum. The sequence continues at coordinate 4,995,966 of NC_053149.1, read as the reverse complement.
GGACTTCTGCTTTCACTGCTGCGACTTTGTCATCAGACATCTTGCGAAGCTTCTGCTTTTTGGGCTTTATCTTCGGATCAATGTCCAGTTTATGTTCTATGATGTCTCGGCTGACGCCGCGAAGGTCGTTTGCTGACCAGGCGAAGACATCCTTGTTATTGTTTAGGAACTCCAAGAGTTTGCACTCTTCTTCTGGATCGAGGGCCGCACTGATTGTTACTTGCCGGTCTGGCAAGAGCTTGTCAAGTGGTACTTTTTTTTTACTTTGCACTCTTGTTGGAATGTTTCTTCTTTGTCCCTTTTTGGCTCTTTGAGTGGCGGGGGTTTTTTCTCAGCTTCGACCAAATGGACGTTTCTTTGTCCGGGAGCGACACCCCGCTCGATGTCTCTGGCCAATTGTTGGTTGCCTCGGACTGTGATTACTCCTTTGATTGCAGGCATTTTTATGCACAGATAGAGCTGATGGACGATTGCCTCAAATTTGTTGATGTGGCCACGACCGAAGATTGCATTGTATGGGTAATTCATTTCCACGACATCGAAGGTGATAGATTCGATCCTTGGGTTTGAGAGATCCCCGAAGGATACCGGAAGGGTTATCTTTCCATGGGCGTTCACTCGTTTGCCCCCGAAGCCAATGAGCGGGATATCCGCTGGCTGTAGAAGGTTGCGATCGATGTTCATGCGGTCGAAGGTACTTGAAAAGATGATGTCTGCGGAGCTTCCCGTGTCGACCAAAATTTTTCCGATGGTCCAGCCTTGTATATCGGCTTCGATGACTAATGCATCTGTATGGGGAAAGCTGAGCAGGTTTACATCTTCTTCTGAAAACACTATGGGCGTGTGAGACCATTGCGTTTTCTAGACGGGTCCATCCACCATGATGGAATGAACTTGTCGAAAGTAGTTTCTTCTTTGTTTTTTGTTCTCGAATTCTAGGGATGACCCTCCGGATATTGGCATTATCATGCCGAAGGTTGGTTGTGCTGCAGGCTGGGCATTTTGGTTAGTTTGGTTTTCTTGCTTGAGTGGCGGGCCTGGCGGAGGTGGGGGCAGCTCTTCTTGAGTTGCTTGAGCTGTGGGCGGGGGAGGCAGCCTTGGTTGGTTTTGCTGCGGGGGCTGCCAGTTGATGGGATATGGATTATAGCCGAAGGTTGGCACTGTTTGGAAAGGAGGGTTAAAATTTGGTTGCGAAGGTTGGAATTGCAGTGTTTGCTGGGTAGCCCAGCTGGTGTGCGCTACGAGTTTGGCATTCTTTTCAGCTTCCATTCTTTCAAGTGTCCTTTTCTTTTCGGGACACTGATTAGTTTTGTGGCCAGCATCTTCCCCATGAATGTGAGAGAACAATTTCTGCGGGCCCTGCAAAGGTCCACGGCCTCGACCTCTTCCTTTTCCTTGGCCCCTGTTGGACCTGCCCCTTTGATGGTGTTCTTTGGAGTTGTTGTTGTTGTCTTGCTCCTTCGGAGGTTGTGTGGGTGGTGGATTATGTAAGGATCGAATTCTTTTGGTTGATCCGTATCTTGCGAAGGTTCAACAGGGAGTATGTACTGATTTTGCTGATTGGTGTTTGTTTGATTGTTTTGTTGCCAGCTCAGCTGTTGCCTCATTAACTTTCTTTGTTCGACCCTTCGCTTGTGGTCTGCTTTGGACTTTGCGTATTTCTCTACCTCCGCATACAATTCTGACAGACTTCTTGGTGGCTCTCTGTCGAGGTGGGATGCCAATTGGCTTGGGAGGAGACCTTCGATGAATTTGGCTATTGCGTCTTTCTCAGAGAAGTTTGGAGTTTGTGCTTTTTTCTGCACGAATCTCCGAAGGTACTCGGGTAGTGGCTCTTTGTCCATCTGTATGCAGCTGAATTGTTGTAAGGTGTTGATGGATAATTTTTTGAAGACTTGAGAGTCTTGCTTGAGTTTTTCCTTGAGCTGCACCCAACTTTGAATTGAGAGGGGTTGAATGTAGGAGTACCAGTTTGCAACCGGGCCTTCGCATGCCATGACAAAAGGACTTTGCCATAATGGGATCATCTCCGCCAGCTGAGGCGATTGTAGCTTTGTAAGTCATTATGAATTGTGCAGGATCGACTGATCCATCATATTTTGGGAGTTGGACTGGCTTGTAGCCGGATGGCCAGGATGTTCGCTGCAAGGCAATTGATAGCTGTGATGTTGAGTCCAATGGGGGGTTTGGTTGGAAGTGTTGATCTTGATATATATGAGTTGTTTGGCGAAGGTCTTGACCTTCGTGATGTCTGGAATGTTTAGGGCTCTTGCGGTTGCCCAACTTCTTCCTGCATTTTTTTGGATTTCTGCTTGCATTTCTGCAACTTTGCGTTTTGCTTCAGCCAGCCTCTGAGCTTGCTCGGCTGCTCTCTTTCTGGTCGCCAATTGATTGGCCAGGTGAGCTTTATTCATTTCTAGGGCGCGAAGCTGAAGGTTGAGTTCATGGTGCGCGTTTTGTTCAAGCTGGTCATCTTCAAGCTGCAAGAGGTTGTTTAGTGTTTCAGCCTCGATTGTTGCTGCTGCTGCTTCTTTTTTGCCTGCTGTCGCGGCCTTTTTTTTCCTCAATAGCACGTTCTGCTTGGATACGCTTTTCTTTCTCAGCCAACTGGGCGGGGGTTGGTTCGATTGGAGGAGATTGTCCGATGGGGACTTCGTGAAGGTTTGAACCTTCGGCGTCAGAAGCGCCCTGGTTGGTGGTTTTCTTTCTTTGTGGGGGCCATCGTAAGGTGATTTTCGAGCTAAGAACACGGGTGGGCGCATCTGTTGGGATCTTCGGCTCGATCACCAGACAGAGGAGGTAGACTTCGGACGAAGGTTAGAACACAAAGAAACGAGTTGCACAATAGAAATCGCATTATAGTTCGCACAAAATGTTCCAACCCGTACAATATTTGGTGGGAGGGGGTATTTTTACCCCCAAACCTTATTACATCATTCCAAAAATGCCCCTCCGGTCCCCACGAAGGTCAAGAGATTACATTAGGGGTATTTGGTAATTTCCCTAGGTTGGACAGTCCGACTTGGATACTCCTACTCGGATCATATGTTTCTTGCCCTTCGGGAACCTTCGGTAGTTGTCTTCGACAAGCTTCGTGTGACGCCGCATTCATCGTTCGCCACTCTTGAGTCGCCCGCCGCGCCCGAAGGTTCTTGTCATAACCTTCGAGAGTATGGCTCTGAGCAATCCTCGGAGCCTTCGGGTTCCGTGATGTGCGGCAACCCTTAGTGACGACCTTCGACAAGCTTCGAGGGACTTCGCCTTTTTCATCCGTCACCTTCGCGCTGCCCGAAGCATCCCGAAGATTCAGGGCATCACCTTTGGACGCCGGACCTCGACGAGCTCTTCGATGCTTCGTCATCTTCGGCGAACCTTCGGGTCGATACTTCGTCATCTTCGGTGAACCTTCGGGCATCCTTCGGGTCACGCCACCTTCGCGAGGGGGCGATTGCCCAACAATATAAGCATACCCATTTACAAACAAATGGTTCAATTAAATATATATCAAAAACACATGGAAGTATGATGCAACATGAAATCTATTGCAACTAGATAATGATAAATATATATTTTAGAGTGTGTGTTAGAATATTTAATAGATGAAAGAGGACATAAGATATATATATATATATATATATATATATATTAGCTATAAATTGTATTTTATATCAATTCTAATTAGCTTGTGTGGGAGCACGGATTGACAGGCTAGTCATTCATAATGCACAAACTAATTAAATTGTGAAATTTTAAATTCGGTACAATACATACACATCAGAGTGAAAGCCACAAAAAAAAAATCAAATAATCACATCATACAAGCATACACATTATTACATGACCCCATCCTCCACCGCCAAAGATTCCACATGTTGCTCCCACACCCATCTACACGGATGATCCTTAGTGACGATAGAAGGTGGAAGAACCTAGCACCACCATCAACACCAACTTAACCTTTTTTTCTGAAGTGGCAGGTATCACGAAGAAGGGCAGTAAACATTGCTAAACCTAGAGCACGTATCTACTACACATATTATCAGTTCATAACCTGGATGCGCTAATTAACTACAACAGTAAAAGTAATTCACACAATGTATGCAATCTAATAACAGCGACGACATTAACGCCAAGATCGATATATATTGCAATGCATAAAGACCCGAGTTTGATGCATGCATATGGATGGGTTCAGGATTCAGCTAGCTGACGAAGCTTGACCGGCTCCTGCACGCGACGATGTCGACGACGGCGCGGCCGGTTTGTGTGTCCTCTCCGATCTGCATGCCGGCCGGCGACGCCTGATCGCAGCTAGCTGCTAGCTGCTAGGCCGACAATGGAAGCTAGCTAGCTACCAGATGAAGCTCATCTCGGCGTTTGCGCGGGCGGCGTCGTCTTCTTCGTCGCGGGATGGGGAGTGGACGTGGCGGCCCTCGTAGGTGGTGATCACCATGCGAGGGTCCTCCGCCAGACGCTCCACCCGCTTCTTCACCCGGCAGTTGTCCTGCGTGCAGCGGTAGTAGCTCCTGCATCATGCATGCAATATATTGCCGGTAATTCAGGTTATCTCTTCTACATACATGTACCATCTCTTCTACAGTTTTCCTAATAATTAACCTAACCATGGTTGAAATAAACTCTCATGGACATTTGTTTAGAGCACTGTTAACTTTGTCATAGACTAATAGACATGGACACATGCACGGCACATTAACAGTAGATTAGCTGGTGTAGTCGGTAGACTAGCTAGACTCCTGTTAATTTGTTCACTATAACTCCATCTACAAGTCTACAATAGTAGCTACTGTTATAATTTTTCCTTACTTTTTGACAAACATATAATTCTATATAACCGATTATACAGAGAGGTGTACTGCATGTCGATCGCTAAAGTACACCGATTGGAAATCTCAATAATCATGGCCTGACACATCAACAAGGAAAAATGTAGAGAGATAATAATAAATAATATTCCAGGCTACCCAGGTAGCATCATTTCACTCATCCTAAGGGCCATAGATTGGTAAAGATGCTGTAATAATTACAAGAACAAAAAAACTTGGGCCCTTTGCAAAGCTCAAATCCACCTTTTCATCATCATCCCGCCCTTTGCCAAACAGTAAAGATTCTCCCCTCCCAAGGCTAGCCAGTTCAAAGCAGATATCCCATCCCATGGTGAAAGAAAGTGAAGATTGTAATAACCTTTATTTCTTTTGTAACAGTAACAAGCTAGGTTTTCAATCCCATTAACCTAGCTTTAAAATGTACGCGTACATGCATGTCTATAGGTTATTTAGCCAAGGTCGTCAAATATTCTTCTATGAATTGATGATAATACGTACATATATGAAGGCTATTTCACAAGTTTAATTCGGTCTTATAACCCATCAAATTATGTTAATAATAGTTGATCTGGCGCGGATCATAGTGTCATTATTGCACTTAATCCTTTGTTCCTTGGGTAAATATTTTTTTCAAAGTAAAAAAGGAAATAAAAGGCAGATGATTGGCGAGATTTGCCAACTGATTGGGAAAAGGCATGGTGTATGGTGTGATTCAGACACCAGAGGAGAGGAGGGGTTTCTGAGTGGCATCATTGCGAATGGCTAATCAGATTGGACTGGATGCTGGGCTCATGCATGTCTGGTGCAGCGTGTGGGTCAATGCTTTGGCATTGCCTGCCATGATAGCCCTTCAGAGGTCGATAGACATCGGATTCACACGCTTCTAGGTACATGTGGACGTGTAGTGGTTTCATGATTTGATCTGGTCACGAGAAGATATATATAGGTCATGTCATGTCGTTTAATTTCCAGTTCTTGACTAACTACGTGTCTAATAAGCAGGTGAATTTTTAAAGTAATTGCATTATTCAACATTTTGTAAAGTACCGATAGGTACTTTCAGGTACTTTTTCCTTGAATTTTTTTAAACCGTTATCAATGAAAGGTATTTACAAAAAATAAATTAAATTAATATTCGGTCCCACTTTTAATACTTGATCCCATATTTTTGTACCACCAAGTACTTTAGTTTAGGTACTTCCTACATTGACCACCGTACGATTCTGTCAGATGGACGATTCTTATATTTTTCAATCATTGTAAAAATTGTTATTTTTATTGGTCAACATTAGTATTTTCAATATTAAAATTTCATGCTTTTAGTTCGTTGTGTCAATCGTTGTTGCTTACGCTGGTACACATGGATGAGTGGACGTTAGTGGAACTATTAGATGCTGCAATGAGTTCAACCTACTACTACTACTTGTTAGGATGCTCGTCATTCTCTACTGCACGCGGCGCAATAGCCAATGCACAGGACCCCCAAGAAAATGGACTGGTTGATCCTTAAGCTTAGCAGATTATTTGATATGTTCTAATTGCAGCAAACTAACTCAGTCATGAAAATATCATATTTAACACACTGGACGGGAAAAATATCATATTCTTTCAAGTTGCAAAACATGGTTACCCTTTTCTGGAAGAAAAATAACTTATCCTTAATGAGAAACTACACAGTATTAGGGATCAAGTTTAGTTAGGTCGTATAGACAGGAAGGGGACCAGGGACACAGTAAAGTCATCTTAGGACCAGCTTTGCAAACACTTTTTCCTTTTCAGATCCAATGACTAGCACTTTAGGAAAAAGCAACTGTGGGAGTGTGGAAAGGTTTGTGAGAATGCTCTCTGGCTTACTGCTTGCAGAAGTGCACTGAACTGTTTACAAAAGCGAGTTTTCTATGGAGAAGTTTCAGCATTTCTCTCTCTCTCTCTCTCTCTCTCTCTCTCTACAATAAAAAATTGAACTAAAACTATGTGCATTGAGAAATTATTCCACTGAAAAATTCAAACTATGCACAGTAAGATCATAACATGATTAGATAAATAGTTAGTACAATTGGTTACTAAATAGATATATAGCAGGCAAATTAACCTTGTTACATTGAAATGTATTTTGATTTTCTATGTAATATTCATTGCCATGGTCACCATAATCAAACTCGATTGGTTCTTAATGTAGGAAGTACCGTCGATATATGGATAATTATTTGCCTAATGTAAATGGCTGTATCTAAAATCAATTATGATCATAATAGCAAGATCTACAAACATAATAAAAATACTGGAAATTAAGAAAACTAATATAGACGTACTTTCATAAATCTGGTGGTGATGCAACAAAAAAGTTTATGATCTTTTTCTTCCCTTGCTACATAAATATATTAATCAGTTGTTTCAATTGTGTGTTGTTTAAATCACAATTATGATCTACATTGTCGTTTGACAATAAGCATTAAAATAATTGTTGACAAAAACCTGTATTGTTTTTTTCATAAAAAAAGATAGCTGTACTCTAACTAATATTATTCTTCCTTATTAGTTAGGACCAAATGAAACATTTGCTCTATATTTGATGCATGTGATCAAAATAACTAGACAATGATCTAGCATCAATAACATATTTGAAATGGGCATCTCTCTGCTGCGAAATGTATGATATGTCATCTGAGTGTCTAGCGTGATAGTTTTTTGTACATGAAAAATTAGGAGTTTGTGGAAAAGATAGATTGTTGGCTCAAACTTAAATTACCTTCACATTTCCCTATATATATGAACTGAAAATGCATGTTTAATTTGAATCTGTTTATTGGTGTGTACGTGTGTGTAAGATCAAGGCTATTTTATCAGTTGAAAAGGCATAAAGGAGGTATGGTTTTGTGCATTATGACATAGAAGGATAATCTTCTTCACTAGGGGTGTAAATTGGTGGCCCTTATTAGCTACACCTCCAATCCTCTTTAGCTCAAATATTTGTACTTCTTCAAAATGAGATCCTATTTTGGAAAAGTCGTAGCATAAATATTTGAACTAAAGAGCGTTGAAGGTGCACCTAAGGGTCACCAATTTATACATCTATTCTTCAAGATACCTTTAAGCAGAACAAACACGGGAATTATATTTAGGGTAAAATCCACGTTTAAGTTAATCCAGCAAGCAGCCAATCCCTAGTATAAAGAAAGAGCAGTGGCTAGAGTTTATACTCTGATTGTATGGGCATTCTTTTATTTTTACTATACAATCTACTGTAAGCAGTGTAGAACTTTCTCTTATTTCCATACATCGATTAAAAAGTGAATATCTTGGACCTTTTTCTTCCCCACTGTTTATTGTTTATTTAACAATATATTCTGCGGTTCGACGACTCGATATATGTTGAGGAGTATTGAATCACAAGCATTAAATAACCACAAGGAAATTTTAATCATAACAATCTATTTAAGCTTGACCTATTATCGTTTGGATAAATAATTTGGAATCAGAAGTTAAGCACATGTGGGGTGTAGTTAACTAAACAAGACTCTAACATTAGCCGGCCTAGGATTAAAATTAATCAACTGATTAAATCCATAGTTTAGGCATAACACTAGACATATCCTACGGCTACTGGACTCATAATATAATCGGTTGTAGTTACTTAAGTTTTGAGTTGATCTCCGAACTGAACACCAACTTCCTCTTGCCTTAATGAAATCCACGACTCCTCACTATATATATATATATATATATATATATATATATATATATATATATATATATATATCCGCTAAATCTTAAATTGACTTTGCAAAGGATCGAAAACGGTGATCTCCTGGAAACAAATAAAAGGCCTGGACGATGTGATCATTCCAACCCTGGCATGCATGTGGAACCTATGGGAATTGGGAGCAAATTAAATGTGCAAGTGCATCGACGTCCGTGCCCGGCCGGTTGGCGTGTCCAGTGGTGGCGGTATGCTATATACCTGGGGTGCTGCGTGTTCTTGACGATCTTCTGGCCGTACTTGCGCCACTTGTAGCCGTCGTCGAGCACGTCGACGTCGCTCATCGTCTTGAAGCAGAACCGCGGCTCGCGCACCTTCCGCCGCGCCTTCCCTCCGCCGCCTGCCTTCTTCATCCTCACCGCGCCGACCCCTAGCGCCGCCGCGCCGCTATGCCCGGCAGCCAGCCCCTCGCTCGCCGCAGCGCTGCCCTTCCCCCGCTGCCTGCCTTCTTGATCATGCCCTTCATCACCGGTCGACCTAATTGAGCGAGGGAGAAAGCAACAACACGTCGTCACGCACAGCAATAACGCATGGAGCTCTCTTGGTGGGGAGAGAGATCTGATCTTACCATGGGTGAGGAGGAGTCGACGACGACGACCTCGTGGGAGGGGAAACGTGCGCTGCATGGAGGTGGTGGAGGGTGGGGGGAGGGATGGTGGACGAAGGCGCGTGCGAGGAGGACGACGAGGTGGTGGCTGTGGGTGGGTGGTCTAGGAGCAGCGAGCTGTAACCTAGCACGCCATGGTGGGGGAGAGAGCTCGTTATTGGCGGAGGAGAGGGCTGGAAGGAGAAGGTTATGGTGGGGGTGGAGGAGGAGGAGGAGGCCGCCGCCGCCGCCGCCATGGCGGCGCCGGCTGTGGACGAGGTGTGCTGGCCGTGGCCCAGCGCCATCACCGCCCTCCCTGGCGACGGGAACATCTCTCTCTCAGCTTCCCTTTCCGTTGTGTTTCTCTCTCTAGCTTTGCTTTCCCAACTAGAGCGAGCAAAGCGTTTGTGCGGCCGGGGATCGTGGTGTATGGTGATATACTACTGCCGGGTGTAGGGAGTTAGGGATCGGACAAGAAAAAAAAAATGGCGACAGCGGTAGCGACTAGCGCATCTGTTGGAGAGTAAAGAGTAAAAAATGGACGCCTGGACCTGTGAGCACTGAGCAGTGCCGCCATCTTGTCTATCTTGGCCCTAGCTAGGATGAAACTAGACTGGAATTCAGAGCACAGTGCCATCACGGTCACCTCCGGCGAATATTCATGATGCGATTCCTGTGCCGTTCAGTTTGGTATATGCCGTATATATACATCATGTATTTATCAATGTGAAAAATCCGATTTACGCCCTTGAACTATCATAAAAGTCTAATTTTCAACTTTGAACTACAAAACCGGATGAGATAGCCTATTCAACTGTCGAAACCGGTCAAATTTAGCCCTTAGGGTAATTTCCAAGGTGGTTTTGTATTTTTAAGAAAAATTTAAAAAAATTCTAATGAGATCTATAAAATCAAACATTTATTTTAAAATAGAAAATATGAAACTGGTTTCGATTTTTTTTAAAAAATGTAACCTATCTATTATTGCTCTATTTGAATCTTATTTATTTAAAAATAATAGGCATAACTACAATCAACCAAATACTATGAACATAAAAAATGGATTTGAATAAATGACAAGTACAGTGATAATAGATAGATTACATTTTTAGAAAAATTTGATACCCATTTCGTATTTTTATTTAAAATTAATCAATTATGAAAATTTTAGATTAAATTTGAATATTTTAAATTTTTATAAAATAGAAAACTACCTTCAAAATCACCCAAAGGGTCAAATTTGCCCGGTTTTGATAGTTGGATGGTCTATTTTATCCGGTTTTATAGTTTAAAGTTGAAATTCGGATTTTTGCGATAGTTCAAGGGTGTAAACTGAATTTTTTCCTTTTTCACTCGTGTTTTTCATCATCGCTTGACTTTTTCATGCTTGATTGTTTTGTATTAGCTAGGTTCACTTAACTACTCTTAACATTTACACGAGTGCACGCCGAAAATCATGAATTTCTTATTACTTCAACTTTCAACATGATCGATCAAATTATTGAGTTTTTATTTTTTTTGGTAAATTCAAAGTTTCGAACTGTATATATATGCATGGAATTTGACTAGCTGCTTGGCAGTTACTAGTCAACTTAGACTAGCCATCGACCCATCGTACTGATTACTGAACAATTCAGTACTAGCTATAGAGTTCCTGTGGGATGGTTTGGACGCATGATCGAGCAGAAAAATAATAAAGCCAGAAACACCAGCATCCCAGATAGATCGACAGGTCAAATCTGTTCCACGTTGGTGGGGCCACCGTCGCTCGATCGAGACCTTTGAAGCCAGAGGCCGGCCGCGCGATCCCGATCGAATTATTCTTTCGTCTCCCTGCAGAAAGCTCCCCCTCATCATTAGTAGTACTCCTGCTAGGCTGCTCCATGGTTTTGTCAATTGGGGTGTGTTTAGATGTGTAAAAAGAGTGTAAAAAGTGGATGCGAAAAGTCACATCAGTCACTGTAGCGCACTGTAGCACGTTTCGTTTGTTTGTGGCAAATATTGTCCTAACATGACCTAACTAGTCTCAAAAGATTCGTCTCGCAACGTACATCAAAACTATGTAATTAGTTTTTTTATTTAACTACATTTAGTACTCCATGCATGAGTTATTTGCTATATTTAATGTTTTGATGTGATGGAGATGTGATGGAAAGTTTGGAGTTTGGGGGGAAGTTTTTGGGAACTAAACACAGCCTTGATGGCAAAGGCTGACCATGGTGTGCAAAAGGCTTCCCCTTTCTGCAAAGCCAAAAATTATTCGCGGCCTTTTGGACACATCTGGTCGATATTCTTTTGAACCGTGGCAGATCATTCGATGATGACTTTCTTCTTTTTTTAAAAAAAAAACTGTTTTGCGAATACATGCTCTCAGCTAGATGATCTATCAGAAGCATGCATTGCTCTCCTCGTCAGGTATTTCTAAATCAGAGGCTCGGAGCTTGATTTTTTCTATGAATTTGTCTGTTTTTTTAACAGTCTTTAGGACTCGGGAGATCCTAGCAGCTAGGGCGTGTAGATAAGTGCTCAATAATTGAACAAAGGAGGATCGGGTTGGTCTTGCATTGGAGGGGGGCAACGCGTGCACGGAGAGGATAGCCATGCTGCATCCTGCAGGCATGTGCGTGTGCACTTCGATGGAGCCGGCACTCATCTCCATCCCACACGAGCGAGTGTGCATGCCCTTTATTTTCCACAGTGCTCGCAAGATGGCGCCGTGATGGGCCTCTACCTCTCGTCTCTCCGTCCCAGCCCTGCTCTAGTGCTCTGGCAAAGCCATCATGATCTACCCGTCCATTTGCATGCCTCTGCCTTTCTCAATCAAATAAAGAGGCTACAAAAAAAACTTTATTGTTTTTTTATTGCATTGGCACTAGCATAGTAGATGGCATCATCTATCGAATCCATGCATGCAGATTGCAGCACGAGGTGGCTCCCTTTTCGCTAGCTACAGTACGTTTCCAAAAGCAGGATCCTGTGCAACAAAATTGGGCGTATATATAGGCGTAATCATAGAGAAACTAATAACGGATCGATGTAACCCTGGCACTTGCAGTGCTGAATTGGCATTATGGGTTGATTATGAGCCTGATTATAGCTGTGTGGCTGCAGCACGTGAGGCTGATGATGGCCGCCCGGATTGTGGGCATTTCCTCGGGTCGGGTGGGTTGTGGGCATCATGCATCCATGATGGATTTTCCGCGCCGTTTTGCTCCTTAGTTCATGGGCCGAGCAGACGTACGCAACACATGATTTGTTGCCAAGGCCCAAAAGGTGCCAAGCCCAGCAACCGTGCCACTGGAAGCCCAGATCTCCAGCCCAGAGAGCAACAGCCCACTCCAGCCCTGCCCCACGTGAGAGGGCACGTGCCCGATGCCACCACCGAGGGGAGAGCGGAGAGGAGTGGGGACTGGCCGACCACGGCGCGCCGCCGCCGCCGGGGTGGGGTGGGGGTGCGAGGGAGCGCTCGCTGGCTCGCACTCCGAGGTGACCTCTCGTCTCCCGCCAGTTCCTCACTCCTTCGGGGCGCTGCGTGATCGTCGCGGTTGAGGAGACTTAATTCGTGGGAGGGCCAGTTGGTGAGGTTTTGGTCAATGGTCGGTGCTGGATCCGGGGCCTGCACTGTTGCGATTTGCTGCTCGGATTGGGCTCCCATTGGGCGCGCCCATGTCCTCGCGCTGTAGACGTACGTGGTACGAGTTGGATAGTTCGTGCGGAATTGGGACAGTTTAGGACGGGATTCAGTCATTCAGACTTTCGAGGGTTAGGCAGGCTCCCCTTGGGTAGTGTGCTTGTGTGTGCAGCATGATTCCTCCATTTTTGGTTCAAAATTTTACCGAATTGGGTGTAAACCATGATTTCGTCTGCCTCATGTGCAGGTCTCAGTTAGGGAACTGTTGCTGTTGATAGCAGACCCTTTCATTTGCCCATTTCGTACTTTTTAGTTAGATTAATTAATTGCTAGGAGGTCTAAGTAGTTTTTGCTGGGGATCATGGATTTCGTCTTGTAATTATGCTACCTTGTGTGCCAGTATTCTGGTAGGCTCCTACCAGCTCAATTGCTCATAGGCTAATTGCTCTCCACATCAGCTTGGGATTTCGCTTGAATGTGGTACAAGTTGGACACTATTCTGAGTTCTGAGTACTAATGTTGGTGTTCTTTACCATACCGTATTCTAGCTGTCCTTTTTAAATTGTCCTCAATCTAACTATGTACTGCATTTTGTCATACTTTATATGCTTTATTATTACTGAGACTCTAGTTGTTAATTAATGATAACTGAGATATTTTCAAAAATGAAAAAGGCAAGTAAGTTTATCTAAGATTTTTTTGTCTCCTGATCATTTTGAAGGCATTGCTCAGGTTGGTAGATTCCTTTCTGGATAGCATGTCCATGCTCTGTTCAGCTGCTGGCTAATTCCTTCCATTTCCCGCCATCTTTTTCAAGCAATGTTGTGTGATACCATCATTAGCAGTTGTCAGTTGAAGAGGAGCATACAAGCAATGTACACATCTCTTCAGGTAGATGGTGGGCCTTCTGTACTACAGTTATGCAGACGGACATTGCTCACATTGCCCACACCCCCATCTTAAACTATCAAAATTTTGAGAGGCTTGTGTATCTGTATCTCCAACAATGCGTGTTTTTGAACAATCACGTTGTAGCCCTTGTTGTTCTGCTGTTTCTACTATTATTTTTATTTTCTAACTATGGTTTTACAATCCAGGAGATCTTGTCCTGGCAACTGCTGAGGGCCTGAGGCCAATCTGTCAAATCAACTAGAGCTCTCCCAGATACCTGTACTCAGGCAGTCTTTGAAACATTTTCTTCTATTTCTACAGGGTAGTCTTTAGCATTGGGATAATTTTCTGGTGCTTCTAGTCAAGTCGAGGATTCAAGTTTCTAATGAGAGTTTTGCTCCGGTGGTCCCTTCCATGAAGTTTTCGTACCTGGTGATGTTTCTATCACAGTTCATGCATTCCTCACAAAAGTACGCAGTTAATTCTTCACCTGATGCTGAAGTATTGCATAGGGAGTGGAAAAAGTAGCTCCCAGGGTATTCAGTGTTGGAGGAAGGTGACTCAGGTCCAGAAAACTGCTTTTGTTCTTTCCTGACTACTATCACTTAGTGGAAAATACCAAGTCAGATTTCCAGCGAAATCATTATTACCTAATTCAGAAGAAGTGTTATCCTTTAGCATATATGGCATTACTCAGTCTTTCTTGAAGTTCTGGTATCGCAAATGTTCTCCATAGACTATGATGCAAAGTGGAAACTGACAGTGAAACGCCACAACGTTTCCTTAGTTCTTTACCTATAGATGAAGCATGATGCAGCTGTCAGTGGGAGTGTCCAAAAGTTTTGTCTAGCTCTTCAGCAATCGACTCGTGTTGTCTAGCTCTTCAGTGATCGGCTTACCATTGACTCCTGACAAACCAGTAATTTGTGAGGCTCATCCATGCAACGCGCTTGCTGTTCTTGAGATAAACCAGGATTCTGCTTTTGTAAGAGATTCTGTTGTTTGCTTCTGCCAGGGATATCTGTTTCTAGTTACCTCTGTGACCTTTGTGTGGTTCTTCCGCCAATTTCTATTCCATCCTTTTCATCGCATGGTGATGCTATCAAATTCTGGCAATGGGTTTGTCGTGGTGCTGCAAATCACAGCCGGGTGGCGGAAGGCACCCGCCCTAGCCCAGAGGGTGTATACTCAGGGGGTAGCTAGTCTTAGATCGGTCTCACTCAAGAACACGAGGAACACAGCAGGATTTAGAGTGGTTCGGGCCGCCGGAGCGTAATACCCTACGTCCACTGTGTGTTGTATTGCCTTCCCACGAGAGTGAGAAGGTTGCGAGAGTTTGAGTCAGTCTGGCTTGTCCTGTGCATAGCGAGCACCTCCCTTTTATATCTCAAGGGGGCGCGTACACAGCCGTTGGATCCCCGACAGGTGGGTCCAACGATGCAGTATAAAATAACGTACTGTTCATACATTATGGCGTCGCAGGCAAAGGAGATCTCTCTCTTGGATTCTCTTGCCTGCTCCCGGAGCCCTTCGTCCATCATGTCCTGGCGTTGTCTTGTCAGGTCGGGCCTGTCGTAGCTAGTGGCATCGCCCGCCACGTTGCTTAACCGGGCGGTGTAGCTTGCGGCGTAGGCGGCATGATGGAAAAGCGTCGTGCTGTCGTATCCATTTAATGCTGCAAGCGGGCTCTGCGCGGTTGCGGCACAGGCGGCTCCACTGTGCTCCTTGGTAATACGCGGTGCTCAGCGAGGCCTGACAAGGCTGTCTTGCGTACCGCGGCGGCAGAGCACGCCTTGTCCACCGCATTAAATGCGGCAGGTGGGCGAGTCTTCCTGCGGAAGACTCGCGCACGATCCCGCGTCTCCGGGACACGTGGCGACTCCGGACCCCTACACGGTTAGGGGAGTCCGGACGGGCGCAGGAGGTCCCGGACCCTTCTGGGGGTCCGAGGCCTCGGCGGTCAGCTCGGAGCTTCCCTTCCTTAGAGACACGTGGCGTCACCGGACCCATCCTCAGGCGGGGAACGGTCCGGGGCCGTTGGCCTGGTGAGGGAAAAGCCTAGCCTGTGGGGCCCGGCTACTCCGTCTTTCCCGCGCAGCTACGGATAACTACGCGGGTCCTGCCTTGCTGCAGTAAGAGTGGGTATCCCTGTTACAGGGTACCGACAGTGGCCCCCGGGCCCACCTTGGGGGAGGTACGAACCCACAGGTGGGGCCACTTCTGCGGTTTGGCTCTATATAGCTTGAAGTTCCTTTCTGCAGGGGTCTTGACCGGCTTTGACTACCCGTCGGGTTGGTTGCTGCCTCATCACATCGCAACGGCTTACTGACTTTGGGCCCCACGATCAGTGGTTCACCTAGTCACACGCGCGACGTTCGGCATTGTTGCGGCCGGAGTAAACGGATCATTTACCACCGGCGCGGCTCCCGAAAAGCTCGGCCACGCCTGCGATTAATGCGCGCACATCAGCCCAGCTTCCGCCTTGCTCCACGCGCGCGGGCGACGGTTCGGATCCCGCCTTTTCACACCTCCGTTGATTACCCGCTCTCCCTGACAGGTGGGCCTGGGCCCCCACGTCATGGAGCGGGCGGTTAACTCTAGGCGCGGGCGTCGCTTGAGTTTCGGCGACGGTTCCGGGGCGCGCCGGTTGGGTCAGGCTTTATAACGGGCGCACCGCATTCCGCGGTTGCTTTCCCGCATTCGTCTTCTTCCTCCAGCCTTTGCGCCCTTTTGCCTTCTCTCCCCCCTACACAGGCACCCTTCTCACTCCACCAAGAGATGGCATCCCTTGTTCATCCCCGTCGCTTCCAGACCGAGGGAGAGCTGAACACAGTGCGCCGCCTGCTTGGGTGGAGTGCTCAGGAGACCGGCTGGGGGGTGCGAGCAGGCTCGGTTCCCCTTGGCAACCTCCGCGCCGGGGAGTTCGTGCTATTCACCTCGCACGTCTCCGCCGGCGTGGGACTGCCAATTTCTTCATTCTTACTGCTGCTGCTGGAAGACTTCGGCCTCCAGCTTCAGCATTTGACGCCCCACTCCCTCCTCCTGGCGTCCATCTTCATGCATTTATGCGAGATGTTCGTGGGAGTGCGTCCCTGCGTCATCCTCTTCCGCTACTTCTTCATTCTGGTGAGGTCCGGAAGGAGCAGGGACGAAGTGGGAGGGTACTACTTCCAGATAAGGAGCGACCTGCCGACTCCTTACATTCCCGGCCTTGCTGGCGGAAGGTGGGAGGAGTGGCGCAGGGATTGGGTGATCGCCACCACCGAAGCCAACGAGCGCCTTGCCCTGCCGACCGCGGGGCCCGCCTCCGACAAAGCATCCTGGAGGGCCAAGCCGTCGCTGCAGCCGGAGTTCGACTCCGTGCTGGACAAGATCAGGTCGCTGGCGGAGAGCGGCCTCACCTCATGGCACGTGCTCGGCGACTTCGTGAAGCGCCGAATCGCCCCCCTGAAGCAGCGGCCGTGTCCGGCGTGGAGCTTCACCGGCCTCAACGATTGCAGCAGGACCTACCGCGGGGAGGGAAGCGACCTGACCCAGGAGGCCTTGGAGGTCCTGGTGCGGAACGTGACGGGAGACACCTTCATCCCGGAGAACCTGATCCTTCCGCAGAGCATAGTCCCCCTCTGCGAGGACCCGGCGAGGGTGGCGGTGCTGGCTACCCTGCCAACCCTGGATGACAGGGGACTGGCCCCACGGCAGACCGGAGGTGACCCGAACCGTGGGCTCCGGATCCCTGGCACGTCCGGGGATCAGGCTACGCTGAGCGCTGCGGGGTCCGGTGCCACCACAAAGGGGAAGCAGGCCGCGGCTAGCAGTGCGCTCGCGGCCGGCTCCAGCCGGGCACAGAGCAGCTCCAGTGCGTCATCGAGAGACGCAGGCCGGCGGAGGCTACTCCGTGGCGACGGGACCCTAGTCTCGGAGCCCGCCGCGAAGCGCCAGAGGTCTTCTGAGGGTGCAGGCCAGGGTAGCTCCCGGGCTGCCGGCCCCCACGGGTCCTCTGGCGCGACTGGACCACCACCATCGCCGCCAAGGAATTCTTCCCGCCGGCAGCAGGAGCAGCAGCAGCAAGAGCAGCCGCAAGTGCAGCGGCAACAGGCACGCGGGCGGCAACAGCAGCAACTGGTGCGACCTCGGGTTGCGCCCATGCCACAGCCACAGGGACAGCAGCAGCGGGAGCAACCGCAGGAGAAAAGGCCCGGGCTCCGGGGACGCTGGGTCCCCGGTACTTCCGGGTTAGTGTCATTCTACTCTCCTCCTTTGTGCCGGTGCTCTGTTTTCTTCTTTTCTGATGGCCTTTCTGCTTTGCAACCAGGGCTTCCCGCCCCAGCGGTTCCTCTACTGTCGCTGGCACATTGGCAGGTGCCCAGGCGGCGGCGGCCCTGGCGTCGACAGCGACGGTGGCAGCAGGTGCGGGACCCTCAGGTACGGCGTCCTGTGCCAACCCCATGGTGCGTGGCATGGAGCTGACTAGCGTGCCATTTTTAGACTCCGCAGTGCTCAGTGCGGCGGCGGCGGCGGTGGCGCCGGTGCTGGGTGCAGCCGCGCCCGACGCGGCGACGGTGGAGGCGCCGATACTGAACGCAGCCACACCCGACACAACGGTGGAGGAAACGGCGGTACTGGGTGCAGCCGCGCCCGATGCCGTGGTGGCTAAAAAGCCGGCTCTGGGCGCCACGGCCCCCGACGCCGCAGCGGCGGAGGCGCGAGTGCTGGGCGGAGCCGCACCCGACACGGTGGTGGAGGTGCCGGTGCAGGGCGCAGCCGCACTCGACGCGGCCCCGCGTCCGCCACGGCGGCAGCGGGGGCGCCGGAGTTGGGTTCGGCCACGCCCGACTCAGCGGCAGCGGGGGCGCCAGAGCTGGGCCCGGCCGCGCCCGACTCGGCGGCAGCGGGGGCGCCGGAGCTGGGCCCGGCGGCGCCCGACTCGGCGACAGCGGAGGCGCCGGAGCTGAGCCCGGCCGCGCCCGACTCGGCGGCAGCGGGGGCGCCGGAGCTGGGTCCGGCGGCGCCCGACTCGGCGACAGCGGAGGCGCCGGAGCTGAGCCCGGCCGCGCCCGACTCGGCGGCAGCAGAGGCGCCGGAGACAAGTGCCGCGGCAGAAGCCCCTACCTCCAGCTCCGGTCCTGCCGCAGAGGAGGAGTTGGAGGTGGTTTTTGGCAGGCGGCTCCTGCAGCTTCAACTTCCGGAGGAGGATGCGACTCCGCTTCCTCAGGTGCTGTTGCGAGTTCGGCGTTCGATCGAGGAGGCAACCTCCTCTGCCGAGGTGGCCTTCCGGCGGGAGTGGTCTGCTCTGGAGAGCGAGCGTCAGCGCCTCTCCGATTGGCACACCCGTCTGGAGGCGCATACGAAGGCTGAAGCCTCCCACGCCGCGGAAACTCGGTCAAAGCTCAAGGCGGACCAAGAGGCCTACCGAGCCAACCTTAAGAAGGTGTTTGACCGAGAGTTCGCGGTGTCAAACCGAGAGAAATCCCTGGCGCAGCGGGAGCGGGACTTCACCCTGGAGGTTGTTGGCTTTGCTGCTCAACGGTCTGACCTCGAGGCCCACCTCGCAGCCCAACAGTCAGAGCTGGAGACTCGCAGCGAGGACCTCGAGGTCCGGAGGCAGGAGCTCGACGTCTTCTCTGCGACTCTGCAGGGATGGCGTGAACAACTGCAGGAGAGGGCCCGCCAGCTGACTGCCGACGAGGCGGATTTGGAGGAGGACCGGAAGTCCCTCGCCAAGCGGGAGGCTCACGCCACCGGCATAGAGAAGGAGCTCGGGCGCCAGCGAGACTCGCTCAAGAAGCTGAAGGCATGGGCTGAGCAGAGGGAGACCAAGCTGGAGGAGAGGTCCCGCGAACTCGAGGAGAGGTCCCGTGAGCTCGAGGAGAAGTCCCGCGAGGTGGAGGTGGCCAAGGCGGCCCTGGACACCCGGGTGCAAGAGGCGGTCCGGGAGGCGGTCCGGAAGCACCAGGAAGACCAGCGCGCTGAGGCCCAGCGGATTGCTGACTGGGCAACCGAGGCGAGCCTGGCGTTGGTGCCACTTGGTCTGAGCCCGATCCAGGTGGCGGAGCCGCCAGCTTCAATAGCTGACGCCCTCCCGGTGTTGAGTTCTGCTTCGGATAGGCTCCAGCGCCTGGGGCCAGTCCTTGCTGGTCAGCTTGAAACCGAGGGCCGTGAGTTGATCCGGCTGGTGGCGGAGCACATCCTGACCTGCCTCCGGAGCCACGATCCAACCATCTGTAACACCCTGAAAATTCACTAAACAAATCATGCGCTAAGTTGTTTTTTGTTGAGCTCGACTTCCCTTAAACCCTGAACCCAAGCCCCAGAATTTTCTCCTGAACAACCCGACACCCGGTTTCAATTCGCGTCCCATCCATTTTTCTATCCGACGCGATGTGTCGCGACCGGACGCCGCGAATCCCGCCCCCTCCTTTTTCCTCTCTCCCCTCCGACCGCGTGCCCCACCTCCCGCGGCCCGCACGCCGCGCGTGACCGACCGCGGCCGCGGTCGCCGCTGGCGCGCACCGCCCCTTCCCCCTCCTTTTTCCTTTCTCTCCCTTCCTTTTCCCCATTTCCTTTTTCTTTAATTCTTTTTCCTATTTTCTTTTTCCCCATTTTCTTTTCCATTTTCTTTTCCTTTTTCCCTTCACCCTTTTTCTTTTTCTTTCCCTCCCTTCCTTCCCTCTTTCCTCTCTTCCTTCCCCGCCGCGCCTGCCCCGAGCCGCCTCCTGCTCCGAGCGCCGCCGTGCCCGGCTCCACCTCCCCGCGCACGCCCCAGCTCGGCCTGCCCCGCGTGCCACGCCGCCCTCCGCGCTCGGCCGCTCCCCGCCCTCGCGCCTCGCCACCGCAGCGCCCCGCCCCGGCCGACCGTGCGCCGCGCATGCACGCACGCCGCGCCGCGCCAAGCCGCGTCGCGCAAGCACACCGCGCACCCCGCGCACGCCACCATCGCCACCCGCGCCGCGCACACCGACGCGGCGTACGCACGCACGCTACTGCCCCTGCCCCACCGCGTGCGCACAAGCGCGCGCCTCGCCGTGCCCACGTGCGCGCCGCGCACCGCTCGTCGCTGCGCCGCTCGCTGCCCGCCCCGCTCAGCGTCGTTCGCGCACACGCCGCCGCACCGTCCGCCGTGCCGCCGCTGTGCCACGCGCTGCGCCGCTCGCCACCGCCCGGGAACGCGCGCCACACGCGTTCCACGCGCACCAAGCCACGGCAAACGCGCCAAGCTGCAACGCCGTGAGCTCCGCCGAGCCCACGTGCACGCCTGGCCGCGCCGCGCGCCGCCCGCCGCTGCCCCGCACAGCGCCGCCCTGTGCTCACCACTGCTCGCCGCCTCGTCGCCCGCGCTACCGCCGCACGCCACTCCACGACGAACGGACGTGGCCGGAGCGCCATTACTCCGGCCCGTGCCGCTCGCCGGCCGCCACCGCCGCGTCTCACCTACTCACGCCGCTCCACCGCCTTAGCTCGGCTATAAAAGAGCCCCGAGCTCCCTGGCCACCCCCACAACATCACTCACCGGCCCTAACCCCTCCTCCTAACCCGCAGCGCCGCCGCCGCAGCCGTTCCCCAACCGCCGCCGCCCTCTCTCGCCGAGCCGCCTCTGCGCGCCACCCTAGCTCAAGGTGAGGCCGGGGATCGGTGCCCCGTACCCCCCTCTCCCTTTTCCCCCGGTCCACGGCCACCCCCGGAGCCCGGGGCGGCCGGATTGGCCGCCGCCGGTGAGCCGGCGCCCCTCCTCTGTTTTGCGATGGGAGGAAGGGGATGAATGGCCATTTTGCATTTAGGCCCCCCCTCTCCTCCCATTCTATTAAAGGACCCTTGTCCTTATATCCTTTCTTTTCAAAATGAACCCTGTCCTTTGTTTTATTTTCAAGAAAACCCTTTCACATGAAACATAATTCCAGGTATGCCCTAGACCTTTCCAGTTTAGTCCAAATATTTCTAAAAATTACAAATAGGTCCCTGCCTTCTCGAGGAGTAATTACAACCAGGCCCCTGACCGACCCCCGAACCTCTACTAAACCTATTATTTCATGAACCTAACGACCTCTAATCAACCCGAAACCTTACCAAGTATCTCTGAACTCAGTTTCGGCCCTACCGTTAAGAAACCACTCAAAAATACCACTTCTATCTCCATATTTTATGTGATACCGATTCGAGCTCAACGATAGATCTTGTTTGATTGGATGCTTGTTATGTGTGCTGTAGACCGCGGAGTGAACGAAGGAGAACCCGTCATCGAGCAGTACTGCGAGCAGGAGAACGAGGATCAGTTCCGCGACCCCGAGCCCGAAGGACAGGACTTCCCCGAAGGCTTCGAAGACGGCAAGTTCAATCCCATCCTTTGATGCATGTTTCTGTCCTAGTTTTTATAAACACAACCCAATGGCCTGTTTTATAAATTGCATATGTTTTACTTGCATGAAAACACGGTTGGATAGCCACCCCTTGATTTGTGATGACCATTCCTTGACCACCTAGATTAATGTCTGATTTTGTTTGGACGTTAATCGATATTAGAATGCTTAGGACTTTACTCATTATACTATTTGATTTATAAAGAAAATGTGTGCGTGTGGGAAGGATTAAAATGTGGATTTTCGAAAGATGAGTATGGGCGAGATGGACGGCATTTCTGTGCGATTTGCCGATTGGTGTGCTTATGCCCGTGTGGCAGGGCAAAGAAGGGAGATATCCATCTTGTCGTGTCTAAGGACCGAGTTGGTGTGTCATCTCACCTAACTCCACTATCGTGCAAACCACTCGACCGTTGAATGGGCAACGGCGTAGCATAAATCCCACTAGTTGGTGTGGTAGCCATCAGGTGAGCTGAGAGCAACGGGTGACTAAGGAAAAGGGATAAGCCCCGAGTGACTTATGCCCGGTTATACCTAAGTGAACGGTCGATGACCCCTTGGTACATCCCGTGATGGCTAGTCAGGCTTAGCTATGGTGGGTAATGGCTATGTTGGGATCTACACCGACACGACGGTGTTCGAGTTGTGGTATCCTACTTGTGGGCAAAGTTGCACACCTCTGCAGAGTTAAGAATCTATTCGAATAGTCCGTGCCCACGGTATTGGGCGAGTTATGGTGTGGTCACATAACTAGTGTTTCCTTGGGATGGGCTGGTGTGAGTTGTTTTGGAATTGTGTCCGGCAGATGTGCCGTGTGCTACGACGGACGGGGAGTCCGGTAGCAGTTTAAAAAATTGGAAACTCCGTGTTACTTCTGAAATTGATTTTTATAAAGGTTTTCTTTAAAACAAACCCCTGCATAAATTATAGTTCTTCTGCAAATTAAACCATAAACCTTATCCTTGATATTACCTAGGCATATTATTTTGATTTAACCCCTCCGTGGGTGTGGTTGGACTTGCTGAGTACGTTTGTGCTCACCCCACTCTTACTTTTTACAGAAGAAGATCCAGACTTCGTGCCAGACGACGCCGAGTAGGGTTATCGTTCTACACCCAACCTTGCCCGTGGAACCGGCCCCGTTGAGATGCCTCCGCTGTCGCAGTACTCTGAGCCCGTAGTGGACCCTATGTGGTTTGCGGTCTGGTGTTATGTTGTAGCTTGGCTAATAATTATTATCATCTGTATCGAGTGTCCGCCAAGGTTTGTAAGGTTCTGAACCATCTGATGTAATAAATGTGGCATCAGCCTCCTGGGACTGATGTTTTGTATCACATTTAAGTCTTCTCTTATGAGAGGACGCTTCAGGTGGTATCAGAGCCGTAGGTTGGCCGTAGGACGTGACCCTAGGAGCGAAACCCGTTTTAGACCCTTTACCTTAGGACTTTTCTATCCTTAATCCTTTCCTCACACAAACACTCACCTTTGGTTCTTGCCCTGTTCCAGATGGCTGACAATGGATGGATTGGCGGAATCTGTTTCGCAGAGCCCGGCCTTCCCAAGTTGTTGATACTCAGCCTGGAACGTATCGGAGTTGTGGATCCACCAGAGTTTCTCTATCGGGAGTACGACTCCAAGGGTACTCTTCGGTGCGACCTGATGATCTTCATAGCAAGGAGCACCCGCTATCCTGATGTGGACCCTTGGTTCATCTCTACCACTGGATTCCGTTTCCCGGATACCTATCGGAAGGCCGCCCGTAAAGCCCTGCGACGGCTCCGAGTGATCTACAAGCATCACCTTCAGCGGACTCCTATGGGGTTCTTCCCGCCAACAGAAGGAAGAGGACGCACCTGGATCGCCCGAATGAGAGGCCTTGGGAGGGAAGAAGAAGATCTGGAAGACACTGTATCCCACCTGTCCATCTACCTCACCGGCCTGGATGAGCTCTATCGCGAGCAAGCAGCACAACTGAAACAGCAGGTCCACAGAGCAGAGAAAGCAACCCAGGAGATGGAGGAACAACGGTCGAGGACTTTCCATGCCGAGTATTCCCTAGCCGCTCTCCAAGTCCAATTGGATGAAAAAGAGGCAGAATTGGAAGAGCAGCGGACAAGGGCCGCACGTGCCGAGAACTCGCTGGCCGCTCTCCAAGCTCAGATGCGGAGGTACGAGGCTCGCTGGGGAATAGGTGGATGGATAGAGGATGACGAAGAAGAGGAACCCGAAGAGGCTCAATGGGATGTAGGCATTCAGACCGAAGAGGAAGAGCCCATGGAAACCCATTGGGATGTTGGAACTGAAACTGAAGAAGAAGAACCCGAAGAAACCCATTGGGATAAAGGAACTCAGACCGAGGATGATGTGATGGATCAGCACCTCCCACTGAAGAAGCGCTCCTTTAGAATAGAGGAAGAATCCCCATGATAGGAGTAGTCTCTAAGCTAGAATCCTTGCTCAAATAATCATGTACCCATGAAGTTGTACCCCACCATGATGCCATAAATAAAAACCATCTACCCCTTTGTGTACCGCAAATATTCGTGCAAGATATTCACTCTATCTTTATTTTCAGATGGCTGAGGAAGGATGGACCCAGGGCGACTGCCAAGCTGCACCTGGCTTCCCCAGCCTGTTGATCAACGCCCTGGAAAGCCTTGGCGTTACGGAACGCCCAAGGTACTACAGCAGAGAGTACGAGCATCATTGCACTCTCCGCTGCAGGGTGATCATTGTCATCGCCAGAAGTGAGCGCCACCCCAACATCCAGTCGTGGCGAGTGACCGCTACGGGATTCAGGCACCAAGACACCTATCCCTTGGCTATCAGAAAGGCACTCCGGTACCTATGCCGGATTTTCGAAGAACACCTAGCACCCACGCCAATAAGGTTCTTTCCGCCGGCCATCAGGACCCCTGTTTGGGAAGCCCGCATGAGAAGCCTGGAACGGCGCCGCCATGAAGTAGACCCTTTGTACCAAGTGGCTAACTATCTGGTCGCTTTGGACCAACTCTTCGATGAGCAGGCCCACCTGCTGAAGGAGCAGACCAATCGTGCCGAGCAAGCTGAACTCGCGGTGAGGCTCCAACAGGTCCGAGCAGCCCAAGCCGAGGCAAGAGCCGCCGCCGCAATCAGCAGTGAAGCAGTTGCACAGGAGAGCCTCAGACAAGCCCGAGACCGGCGCATGCAGGAATGGACCAGAAGTGGGACCCCAGTTCCGGCCATCGGAGAAGACCATGTTCTACTTGGGACACCCGTCATAGGATGGGGAACGCTCTTCGGAAGCCCTCGAGCTCCACCCGAGAACCCCGAAGGGTTTACTGCTGTCAGAGAAAGAGAAGTTGCTGCTCAGCCCCAAGAGAACGGGAACCCGGAGGACGACGAGCCGTTTGTTTCCCCGGAAGCTCGTACCACCCCAGAAGATGACTCGCCCCGCGAGTAGAGTGTCCAACCCTACCCTGTTGTTGAACCCTTCTAGCCCTTCCAGTTTAAGTTGTATTCCTAGTTTGAACCTGTACCCGGACGTGTAGTACGCGTTCTAGTCTTGTTCCGTGTTGTACCCTGCCTCGCTTTATTAAAGGTTGCTTGTTTGCCTTGTTGTGTGCTTGTTGTGTGTGTGCCTTTCGGCAGAAGGTTAATTCTGCCTTTTCAAAAATACGAATTAAACAACTTAAACATCACCTAATCTCAATCTCACAAAACCCTACCCAATCTGCAGATGGTTTCTCGGAGTGTCACGAGGGCCTCCCGTGTCAGGGACCCTGCAGCTGTTGATGCAGGAGTACGCCTTAACGGTCAAAACCATCCTCAGGAAGAACAAGAAGTGAGTCAGGGCAGAGGAGAAAATCAGGATGCGCAGCTACCACCACCACCACCCTTCGTGGACCTGGCACAAGTAATCCATAACCAGACTCTCATACTGGAGACACTGGCCAATGCTCTAATGAACAGACAGCCACGAGAGCAGACCTTCAACGACAAGCTTACAGCTTTTCTGAGGGCTAAGCCACCTACTTTTGCCGGATCCAGCAACCCCTTGGATGCAGATGATTGGCTCCGCGTGATCCAGAGGAAGCTCGAGCCGTTTGGGTGCCAGGATCGAGATAAAGTCCTCCTGGCAGCACATCAACTCACCGGGACTGCCTTAGCCTGGTGGGAAAATTACTGCGCTGCCGCCAGAGATGCCTCCACCATCACCTGGAATGAATTCGTGAGAGAGTTCCGCCGTTATCACATCCCCTCGGCCACCATGAAGCGCAAGGCAGATGAGTTCCGCGCACTTCAGCAGGGGAGTATGTCGGTGGAAGAATATACTCACCAGTTTATGGAGCTGGCTCGTTATGCACCGGAAGAGGTGAACGACGACGAGAAGAAGCAGGATATGTTCAAGAAGGGACTAAATCCAGAACTCAGGACCCTGCTCACCCCTCAGATCTATCCTGACTTCAACACCTTGATGAACAAGGCAATCCTCACTGAGAAGGCCAAGAGTGATGAAAGAAAGGATAACAAGCGCAAGTTCCTGGAGAGTAAGGCCCGCCAGCAGGATCGTTCCCAGAAGGCCAGAAGTTTCAGCTACAATGCACCAAGGACCCAAGCCCCAATGCAGTACAGAACCCAGTCCCAAGCGACAGGACCACGGGCCCCTAACACACAGCTCAGAAGCCAGAACACCATGAGGGCCCCGCAGAGTAATGCGAGCCAAGTCACCAACAACAACAGCAATGTCAGGGCCTGTTTCAACTGCCGAGAGACAGGGCATTTCATCGCCGACTGCCCTTATGCCAAGAACAAGCCAGCCACTTCAGCTTTCTCCAACACAGTGAACGGACCCAAGCCAGTGCTGACCGGAGCCAACCGAGTGCCCCTCCGTGGCAACACCAACAACAACAGCAACCAGCAGAGGCAGCCCCAGCAGACTTTTGGACGAGCCCGCGTCAACCACATCGACGCGCAAGAAGCTCAAGGAGCTCAGGGCGTTGTACTCGGTGAGTACCTTGTCAGCTCAACTCTTGCAACAGTACTGTTCGATTCCGGAGCATCACACTCATTTATATCCTCGAGTTTTGTGGAGAAACATAAAATACCTACAGTACTACTAAAAACGCCCCTATTAACCCGGACGCCCGGAGGAGACATCAGGTGTCAACTGGGTTGTCTACGGGTAAGGATTAATTTAAGTGGGGTAGAGTTTCTAGCAGATCTAGTAGCACTTAAGTCGGAAGGGATAGATGTGATCCTTGGAATGGATTGGCTGAGCAAACACAATGGCCTCATAGGTTGTACAGACAAGGTAGTCCACCTAACAAACCCAGAGGGAGTCCGAGTGACCTGTCACACCCGGGAAAGTGGAGCAAACCCGATGGTGTTTAGCATGGAAGCCAAGTCCTTGGAAGAAGTCCCAGTAGTGAGTGAGTACCCCGATGTCTTTCCTGAAGAACTTCCCGGTATGCCACCAGATAGGGACATAGAATTTGTCATTGATCTTGTTCCTGGAACCGCCCCCATAGCCAAGAGACCCTATAGGATGGCAGCCTCTGAGTTGGCAGAGTTAAAGAAACAACTAGAGGAGTTACAACGGATTGGCTTCATCAGGCCAAGTTCGTCACCTTGGGGAGCCCCGGTTCTATTCGTCAAGAAGAAGGACGGAAGTATGAGGTTGTGTGTAGACTACCGGGCACTAAACGAAGTCACTATCAAAAATAAGTACCCCCTTCCCAGGATCGATGATCTCTTCGATCAGTTAAAAGGAGCCAAGTACTTTTCCAAGATTGACCTAAGGTCCGGATATTTTCAGCTCAAGATTAGGGAAAGCGACATTCCGAAGACAGCCTTTGTCACCCGATACGGACAGTTTGAGTTCACAGTGATGTCTTTTGGACTGACAAATGCACCTGCTTATTTCATGAACCTCATGAACAAAGTGTTTATGGACGATCTAGATAAGTTTGTCGTAGTCTTCATTGACGACATACTTATTTACTCGAAGAGTATTCAGGAGCACGAGCAACACCTGAGGGTAGTTCTGGAGAAGTTGAGAATGCACAGGCTATACGCCAAATTCAGCAAGTGTGAGTTCTGGCTGGAGAAAGTGGCTTTCCTTGGTCATATCTTGACCGCGGAAGGAGTAGCAGTGGATCCCGAGAAGGTCGAAGCAGTCTCCAATTGGCAGCAACCGACCAACGTCAGTGAGATCAGAAGCTTTCTTGGATTAGCTGGGTATTATCGGAGATTCATTGAAGGATTTTCTAAAATAGCCCGGCCCATGACAGAGCTGCTCAAGAAAGAAAAGAAGTTCACCTGGACGGAGTCGTGTGAAAGGAGCTTCCAGGAGTTGAAGCAAAGATTGACGACAGCCCCAGTGCTAACCCTGCCGGATATTCATCGGGATTTCGTCATCTATTGTGATGCGTCCCGACAAGGATTGGGTTGTGTACTGATGCAAGATGGGAAAGTCGTTGCATATGCTTCCCGTCAGCTCAGAACTCATGAGCAAAATTACCCAACCCATGATTTGGAACTTGCAGCAGTAGTGCACGCACTTAAGATTTGGAGGCATTATTTGATTGGAAATAAGTGCGAAATTTTTACCGATCATAAAAGTCTGAAGTATATCTTCACCCAACCAGACCTAAATCTGAGGCAGAGAAGATGGCTAGAACTAGTCAAGGATTATAATTTGGAAATTCACTACCACCCGGGAAAGGCAAACGTAGTGGCTGATGCCTTGAGTCGGAAATCCTATGGGCCCAAGAATGACCATTTACAAGAAGAAATGGCACGATTAAATGTGCACATTGTCCCTCGAGGCTCCAGCCAAGTGCTGAACGTCCAATCCACTCTGGAGGAAAGAATCAGCAAAGCCCAAAGAGCGGACAAAGGACTGATGGAAATTCGGAGGCAAACCGGAGAAAATAAGGCCCCAGACTTTCGAGTTGATAATAAGGGAACGTTGTGGTATAAAAACAGAATTTGTGTGCCCCAGAAAGGAGATTTCAGGCAGATGATCATGGATGAAGCCCATAACTCGGCCTACTCAATTCACCCGGGATCCACCAAAATGTATATGGACTTAAAACAGAAGTATTGGTGGAATGGGATGAAGGCAGATATTGCACGGTTCGTCGCCCATTGCGATACTTGCCAGAGAATCAAAGCTGAACACCAGAAGCCGGCAGGATTGTTGCAGCCCCTACCCATTCCGGTTTGGAAATGGGATGAAATAGGGATGGATTTTGTGGTAGGACTGCCCAGAACCCAGAAAGGACACGATTCCATATGGGTAATAGTGGACCGACTCACTAAAGCGGCTCACTTCATACCCGTACGTACCAACTACGGCGGAGAAAAGCTAGCCAAGCTTTACGTGGAGAATATAGTGAAGTTGCATGGTGTGCCCAGCCGAATTGTTTCCGACAGAGGGACCCAATTCACCTCGAGATTTTGGAAAAGTTTGCATAAAGCCATGGGCACCAAGCTAGACTTTAGTTCCGCTTATCACCCGCAGACAGATGGTCAGACAGAAAGGGTGAATCAGATTATGGAAGATATGTTGAGAGCATGTGTTCTCAACTATGGCAAAGATTGGGAACAGAGTTTACCCTATGCTGAGTTCTCATACAATAATGGGTATCAAGCAAGCTTGGGCATGTCACCGTTCGAGGCTCTCTACGGAAGGAAATGCAGGACCCCTCTGATGTGGTCAGAAGTTGGAGAACGTGCTTTAGTCGGGCCCACCCTCATAAAGGAAGCAGAAGAAAGAGTAGCCGAGATCAGAGAGAAGCTGAAAGCAGCCCAGTCCCGACAGAAGAGTTACGCTGACAAGAAAAGGCGGGAAATAAGTTTCAGTCCAGGGGATTTTGTGTATCTCAAGGTATCGCCCATTCGAGGAACCCGAAGATTTCAGGTACAAGGAAAATTAGCCCCTCGGTACATTGGACCGTACCGAGTTCTGAAGAAAGTTGGAGCTGTAGCATACCGCTTGGAACTGCCAGAAGAAATGTCAGATATACATCCGGTGTTCCACGTCTCACAGCTAAGAAGATGTTTCAGAGTACCCGAGGCAGAGCACGTGCCAGTAGAAACGATAGATCTACAGCCAGACCTACGATATCAAGAAGTACCGGTCAAGATTCTCGACACGATCACCAGAAGGACCAGAAACTCTGAAGTACGGATATGCAGAGTCCAGTGGAGCAGACACGGAGTAGAAGAAGCGACGTGGGAACGAGAAGACGCTCTGAAGAAGGAGTTTCCCCACCTGTTTAGGAACCAGCCGAATCTCGAGGACGAGATTCATTTTAAGTGGGGTAGGTTTGTAACACCCTGAAAATTCACTAAACAAATCATGCGCTAAGTTGTTTTTCGTTGAGCTCGACTTCCCTTAAACCCTGAACCCAAGCCCCAGAATTTTCTCCTGAACAACCCGACACCCGGTTTCAATTCGCGTCCCATCCATTTTTCTATCCGACGCGATGTGTCGCGACCGGACGCCGCGAATCCCGCCCCCTCCTTTTTCCTCTCTCCCCTCCGACCGCGTGCCCCACCTCCCGCGGCCCGCACGCCGCGCGTGACCGACCGCGGCCGCGGTCGCCGCTGGCGCGCACCGCCCCTTCCCCCTCCTTTTTCCTTTCTCTCCCTTCCTTTTCAACATTTCCTTTTTCTTTAATTCTTTTTTCTATTTTCTTTTTCCCCATTTTCTTTTCCATTTTCTTTTCCTTTTTCCCTTCACCCTTTTTCTTTTTCTTTCCCTCCCTTCCTTCCCTCTTTCCTCTCTTCCTTCCCCGCCGCGCCTGCCCCGAGCCGCCTCCTGCTCCGAGCGCCGCCGTGCCCGGCTCCACCTCCCCGCGCACGCCCCAGCTCGGCCTGCCCCGCGTGCCACGCCGCCCTCCGCGCTCGGCCGCTCCCCGCCCTCGCGCCTCGCCACCGCAGCGCCCCGCCCCGGCCGACCGTGCGCCGCGCATGCACGCACGCCGCGCCGCGCCAAGCCGCGTCGCGCAAGCACACCGCGCACCCCGCGCACGCCACCATCGCCACCCGCGCCGCGCACACCGACGCGGCGTACGCACGCACGCTACTGCCCCTGCCCCACCGCGTGCGCACAAGCGCGCGCCTCGCCGTGCCCACGTGCGCGCCGCGCACCGCTCGTCGCTGCGCCGCTCGCTGCCCGCCCCGCTCAGCGTCGTTCGCGCACACGCCGCCGCACCGTCCGCCGTGCCGCCGCTGTGCCACGCGCTGCGCCGCTCGCCACCGCCCGGGAACGCGCGCCACACGCGTTCCACGCGCACCAAGCCACGGCAAACGCGCCAAGCTGCAACGCCGTGAGCTCCGCCGAGCCCACGTGCACGCCTGGCCGCGCCGCGCGCCGCCCGCCGCTGCCCCGCACAGCGCCGCCCTGTGCTCACCACTGCTCGCCGCCTCGTCGCCCGCGCTACCGCCGCACGCCACTCCACGACGAACGGACGTGGCCGGAGCGCCATTACTCCGGCCCGTGCCGCTCGCCGGCCGCCACCGCCGCGTCTCACCTACTCACGCCGCTCCACCGCCTTAGCTCGGCTATAAAAGAGCCCCGAGCTCCCTGGCCACCCCCACAACATCACTCACCGGCCCTAACCCCTCCTCCTAACCCGCAGCGCCGCCGCCGCAGCCGTTCCCCAACCGCCGCCGCCCTCTCTCGCCGAGCCGCCTCTGCGCGCCACCCTAGCTCAAGGTGAGGCCGGGGATCGGTGCCCCGTACCCCCCTCTCCCTTTTCCCCCGGTCCACGGCCACCCCCGGAGCCCGGGGCGGCCGGATTGGCCGCCGCCGGTGAGCCGGCGCCCCTCCTCTGTTTTGCGATGGGAGGAAGGGGATGAATGGCCATTTTGCATTTAGGCCCCCCCTCTCCTCCCATTCTATTAAAGGACCCTTGTCCTTATATCCTTTCTTTTCAAAAAGAACCCTGTCCTTTGTTTTATTTTCAAGAAAACCCTTTCACATGAAACATAATTCCAAGTATGCCCTAGACCTTTCCAGTTTAGTCCAAATATTTCTAAAAATTACAAATAGGTCCCTGCCTTCTCGAGGAGTAATTACAACCAGGCCCCTGACCGACCCCCGAACCTCTACTAAACCTATTATTTCATGAACCTAACGACCTCTAATCAACCCGAAACCTTACCAAGTATCTCTGAACTCAGTTTCGGCCCTACCGTTAAGAAACCACTCAAAAATACCACTTCTATCTCCATATTTTATGTGATACCGATTCGAGCTCAACGATAGATCTTGTTTGATTGGATGCTTGTTATGTGTGCTGTAGACCGCGGAGTGAACGAAGGAGAACCCGTCATCGAGCAGTACTGCGAGCAGGAGAACGAGGATCAGTTCCGCGACCCCGAGCCCGAAGGACAGGACTTCCCCGAAGGCTTCGAAGACGGCAAGTTCAATCCCATCCTTTGATGCATGTTTCTGTCCTAGTTTTTATAAACACAACCCAATGGCCTGTTTTATAAATTGCATATGTTTTACTTGCATGAAAACACGGTTGGATAGCCACCCCTTGATTTGTGATGACCATTCCTTGACCACCTAGATTAATGTCTGATTTTGTTTGGACGTTAATCGATATTAGAATGCTTAGGACTTTACTCATTATACTATTTGATTTATAAAGAAAATGTGTGCGTGTGGGAAGGATTAAAATGTGGATTTTCGAAAGATGAGTATGGGCGAGATGGACGGCATTTCTGTGCGATTTGCCGATTGGTGTGCTTATGCCCGTGTGGCAGGGCAAAGAAGGGAGATATCCATCTTGTCGTGTCTAAGGACCGAGTTGGTGTGTCATCTCACCTAACTCCACTATCGTGCAAACCACTCGACCGTTGAATGGGCAACGGCGTAGCATAAATCCCACTAGTTGGTGTGGTAGCCATCAGGTGAGCTGAGAGCAACGGGTGACTAAGGAAAAGGGATAAGCCCCGAGTGACTTATGCCCGGTTATACCTAAGTGAACGGTCGATGACCCCTTGGTACATCCCGTGATGGCTAGTCAGGCTTAGCTATGGTGGGTAATGGCTATGTTGGGATCTACACCGACACGACGGTGTTCGAGTTGTGGTATCCTACTTGTGGGCAAAGTTGCACACCTCTGCAGAGTTAAGAATCTATTCGAATAGTCCGTGCCCACGGTATTGGGCGAGTTATGGTGTGGTCACATAACTAGTGTTTCCTTGGGATGGGCTGGTGTGAGTTGTTTTGGAATTGTGTCCGGCAGATGTGCCGTGTGCTACGACGGACGGGGAGTCCGGTAGCAGTTTAAAAAATTGGAAACTCCGTGTTACTTCTGAAATTGATTTTTATAAAGGTTTTCTTTAAAACAAACCCCTGCATAAATTATAGTTCTTCTGCAAATTAAACCATAAACCTTATCCTTGATATTACCTAGGCATATTATTTTGATTTAACCCCTCCGTGGGTGTGGTTGGACTTGCTGAGTACGTTTGTGCTCACCCCACTCTTACTTTTTACAGAAGAAGATCCAGACTTCGTGCCAGACGACGCCGAGTAGGGTTATCGTTCTACACCCAACCTTGCCCGTGGAACCGGCCCCGTTGAGATGCCTCCGCTGTCGCAGTACTCTGAGCCCGTAGTGGACCCTATGTGGTTTGCGGTCTGGTGTTATGTTGTAGCTTGGCTAATAATTATTATCATCTGTATCGAGTGTCCGCCAAGGTTTGTAAGGTTCTGAACCATCTGATGTAATAAATGTGGCATCAGCCTCCTGGGACTGATGTTTTGTATCACATTTAAGTCTTCTCTTATGAGAGGACGCTTCACCATCTCTCTGGCGCCCGTGGTGGATGGCCCTGTAGCGGAGACGGAGGCCGCCGCTCGGGACAGCGTGCAGGAGGTCGTTGACTTCGTCGCCACCTACTTCAAGCGAGAGCCTGCAGACCCTTGAGCTGGGCATTGTATCTTTTTTCTTTTGCATTATGTAACAAACTTGTACTAGCTGAAATTTTTGAAGCAGAAAAAACTTCAACTTAGCTGTTTGTCAGTTGTTGATTTGCAATATGCAGCACCCCGGCGCCCTGGCCCCCTGGCAGATAGGTTCAGTTGCTTCGACCTGTCTGCCATCTGAGCCGTAGAAGATACTCCGGACCTCCTTGGCATAGGGCTGCATAGCCTGCAAGACGATCAAGCGCCTTGTTCCCTGTGTAGTATACAGGAGTACAGATAGAAGAATCAAGTTTGCTTATATAGTAGCAACGATGCTGCAACTTAGCTATTTGACGCATGCAGAATTCATCCATGATGTCTGGGACAAAGCGGATGCCCTGGGCCCCCTGGGAGAGAGACTCGGTTGCTATGAGTCTTTCTACCATCGAGACTGGCTCTTATCCTGCATGAAAGCTTTGAAGCAGATACTCGGACCCCTTGGTAGGTAGGCTCAATGGTTTGAGACTGACCACCACCAACCAGGTTTTAACCTGTGTACCACTTCAAAGTTATAGCTTAGTAACAGACCCGCGGGGCTCTTTCCTGACCAATCCCAGGCTGGTACCAGGTCCAGGGCTCTAGATGCACAGGTCCGGGTAGCTCTGTGCTTGTTACAGAGTGGAGGAGTGCGTAGGCTTAGGGTCGGAACCAGGCTAAGGCGCTACGCAGGGCTCCGGACCACTCCAGGAAATAGCACGATCTTTCCGGACCTGGCTTCACCGTCCCAGACCCTTCGCAGTAGTGGGTGAGGTCACTTTGCTGTGCTCGATCCTTTGAGATATAGTGCTGGACATGCCGTGTTGGATTTAGGAAGCCAGCTCTTGAGCTGGGACGAGGTCCGGGCCCCTAATTACCCGGCTCCAGGTACTAGAGCACTCGTTACAGGGTGGTGGAGTGTACAGGCTTTTGGGTGCGGAACCAGCTAAGCGGCTACACTGGGCTCCGAACCACCCCAGGAAACAAGTACCCGCTCCCCAGAGTAGGTCCCTAGGGATCCGGACCCCTCTCCAGCAGCAAGAGGGTCCGGATCTGTACGGCAGTCCAGCAGCTCAATGCAGATCTTAGTTGCAGCAACAAGAGTAGAGGTCCCGCGGGGGTTAGAAAAAGCGAAAATTCCGAGAATCGAAATGCGTAATTTAACCTTGACACAAAGACAGAACTAGGAGAAAATCTTTCCTTTGCAATCTCGATGTACATGGCTTGCGCGATGGATGCCAGAGGCCGGGTTTACGAGGTCAGACCTCTACCACTCTGAGCCGCGCGTTAGCCGCTAGTGCGATGGATGCCAGAGGTCGGGTTTACGAGGGTAGCCCCCAACTGCTCTGGACCGCACGCTAACTCTATCTTATTACAAAGGAAAAGTTATTTTCCTGCTCTGCCTAGGTGTAAAACTTACGCAGATGCTCTATGTTCCATGGGTTGTGCAGCGGCACTCCGTCTTCTGTGGCGAGGCGAACGCATCCGGGCCGGCATACCTCTGTAACCTTTAAGGGCCCCTCCCAGCTGGGGGAGAGTTTGTGGAGCCCCGCTCGGTTCAGGATCCGTCTGAGGACGAGGTCGCCAGCCCGGAGCTCCCTACTGTGCACGAACCGTTGATGATAGCGCCGGAGCGCCTGGTTGTAGCGTGCATTTCGGATTGCTGCTCGCCACCTTCGCTCGTCAACGAAGTCCACGTCGTCGCACCGCAGCTGCTCCTGCATGGATTCGTCAAAGGCCTGGACCCGTGGTGAGCCCAGGTGAATTTCTGGGGGAAGGCATGCTTCAGCCCCGTAGACCAGGAAGAACGGAGTCTCCCCGGTGGCTCGGCTGGGTGTGGTCCGGTTGCCCCATAGTACACACGGAAGCTCGTCAACCCATTTGGCACCATGCTTCTTCAAGCAGTTGTAGGTGCGGGTCTTGAGTCCCCTGAGGATCTCTGCATTCGCTCTCTCAACCTGTCCATTGCTGCGGGGATGTGCTACGGA
This sequence comes from Panicum virgatum, assembly GCF_016808335.1. Classification (NCBI taxonomy): domain Eukaryota; kingdom Viridiplantae; phylum Streptophyta; class Magnoliopsida; order Poales; family Poaceae; genus Panicum; species Panicum virgatum. The sequence goes on along the minus strand of NC_053149.1, from coordinate 4,959,962 downwards.
CGCAAAGCATAGCTGGATGCCGATGTCCTCACAGTACTCTTGGAAGAGTCTGCTTTTGAATTGGGTCCCGTTGTCCGCGATGATGCGGTTTGGGACGCCAAATCTGCACACAATGGACCTGAGGAATGCGACTGCTGATTTCTTAGTAATATTCACCACAAGAGTAACTTCCGGCCACTTGGTGAACTTGTCGATGGCGACATAGAGGAACCGGTATCCGCCGACAGCCCGGGGGAAAGGCCCCAGGATATCCACACCCCACACAGCGAATGGCCATGAGGGTGGAATCATCTGCAGAGCTTGAGCTGGGGTGTGTATTTGTTTTGCATGGAACTGGCATGCTTTGCAGGACCTTACCAGCTCAGCCGCATCCTGGAGTGCTGTTGGCCAGTAGAAGCCATGCCGAAAGGCCTTGCCAACAAGCGTGCGAGAGGAGGAATGACTTCCGCACTCGCCTCCATGGATCTCCGCGAGCAACTCGCGGCCCTCTCCCTGGGAAATGCATCGCATGAGGACACCGTTGGCGCCACGGCGGTAGAGGTCCCCTTCTACCACCGCGTAACGTTTAGCCAATCGGACTACGCGCTCAGCGGACACATCGTCATCAGGGAGGATGTTATCCTTCAGGTAGTCCCGGATCTCGGAGATCCATGCATCGGGAGCTCCCAGAGCAGGTGGGGGTGGCTCTGTGAGGTCACCAGGTTCCTCAACAGAACACACAGCCCTGGTCGGGCACCATAGGTGGAATGCTGCCGGGACCGTTAGCTTCGAGGTGCCAGCTTGATCCCCCTCACCCGGCTCGGCAGGCTGGGCGGTAGGTTTCAGCAGCCGTCTTTCAAAGACACCCTCGGGCACAGATGCCCAGGTAGATGCTCTCGCAGAGAGATCATCTGCTGCTGAGTTGTGCTCGCGGGGAACGTGTTGCAGTTCCAAGGCGTCGAAGTCCTTCTCGAGCTTCCTCACGTGTATGAGGTATGCCGCGAGCTGGGGATTGTTGCAGTTGCAATCCCCTCGGACCTGCTTGATGATTAGCTGGGAGTCCCCCCTCACCAGAAGCTGCCGGACCCCCAATGAGAGGGCTTGCGTCAGGCCGAAGATTAGAGCTTCGTATTCCGCCATGTTGTTGGTGGCCTTGAACTCAAGGTGCACCATGTACTTCAGCTGATCTCCGTTTGGGTCGATGAGGACCACACCAGCCCCGGCCCACTTCTCGCGGGCGGACCCATCAAAGAAGAGTGTCCAGTGAGGCTCGGTGAAGACTGATGTCCTGATTTCCGGCTCCGGGGGTCCAGCATTTATGACCGGACCCCCAGGGTTGCTTGGGGAAGGAGTCCACTCCGCTATGAAATCAGCCAGGATCTGGCTCTTGACCGCATGGCGTGGGTGGAAATCCAGTTGGAATTCTGCCAGCTCTGCTGCCCACTTGGCGATATTGTCTGTGGCGTTGGAGTTGTGTAGGATCGCTCTTAATGGGTAAGAGGTCACTACAACAACTCGGTGTGCTTGAAAGTAGTGGCGCAGTTTCCTGGACGCAATAAGTATTGCATAGATAAGCTTATGCGTCTCAAGATACCTGGCCTTTGCCTCGTGGAGGACTTCACTGACGTAGTAGACTGGCTTCTGGACGGTCCGGACCCTAGCTCCCGGGTCCGGCTCGCCCTTGTCCACCACATCTGTCCCTTGGGCCCCCAGTGGTTCTGGGTTCCCACTAGGATGAGGCTCCCCCGGACCTGCCTGTGCAGGATTCGGACCTTCAAGCTGGAGTGAGGCTGACGGGCCCCCGTGTCCGGGGTCCGGCTCACCATCCTTGGCCAACAGGACCTTGGAGCTCCCCTGGCGAGTTTGCTCCATCCTTTCGGCGACCAGCACCATGCTGACCGCCTCCGCAGATGCAGCAAGATACAGAAACAACGGCTCACCGGGTTCTGGAGCCACCAATACTGGCAGCGAGGTGAGGTGCTGCTTCAGCTCCTGGAAGGCCTGTTCAGCCTCTTCGGTCCAAGAAAATGGACCGGACCTCCTCAATAGCTTGAAGAAGGGAAGGGCCCTCTCGGCCAGCCTCGATATGAAGCGGCTAAGAGCAGCGAGAGATCCAGTAAGCTTCTGGACGTCCTTGATGTGGCCAGGAGGCCTCATTGCTTCGATCGCCTTGATCTTGGCTGGGTTTGCCTCGATGCCTCGATGCGAGACCAGGAAACCCAGCAGCTTCCCTGCTGAGACGCCGAAGATGCACTTCTCTGGGTTCAGCTTCGTGCACGTGGAGCGAAGACGGTCGAAGACGAGGGACAGGTCCTCCACTAGTGTTGACCCTACCTTAGTCTTGACCACAATGTCATCGACATAAACCTCAACAATATCTCTAATTAGATTATAGAAGGTTTTGTTCATAGCTCGTACAAACGTGGGTAAGGCATTCCTTAGACCATACGGCATGACAATGTAGCAATTAAGCCCATCTACTGTTACAAAGGCAGTATGCTTCCTATCCTCTCTAGACATCTGAATCTGGTGGAAACCAGAGTATGCATCTAGGAAAGACAAAAGGTCACACCCGGAGGTGGAGTCCATGATCTGATCGATACACGGAAGAGGATAGGGGTCTTTTGGACATGCCTTGTTGAGGCTGGTGTAGTCGATGCACATCCGAAGCTTCCCGTTGGCCTTTGGGACGACGACCGGATTGGCCAACCACTCGGGGTGGTGGACCTCCTCGACGAAGCCGGCGTGTAGGAGCTTACGGACTTCTTCGCGGATGAAGTTCTGCCGCTCCACGGACTGCTTCCGAGGCTTCTGGCGCACCGGCGTGGCGTCGGGGTAGATCCTCAAATTGTGCTCGATCACTTCCCTGGGGATCCCGGGCATCTGTGACGGTTCCCAGGCGAACACGTCGACATTTGCCCGGAGGAAAGCGATGAGCGCGTCTTCCTATTTCTCCTCCAGGTTCCCCGCGATGCGGGTGGTCCTGGTGGAGTCTGCTCCAATCTGTACCGTCTTCACGGGAACTTGGTCCGGATCAGATGGTTGGACCTTGGGAGCCATTGCAGGCGCCCTGGGTTGCGAGGTGGACGGATCCTCCTCGGAGCGTGCAGCCTCTGCCGCCAGAGTATGCAGTCTCTCAACTGCAGCGACGGCAGCGGTGCGGTCGCCCTGCACGGTGAGGACTCCGGCAGGGGAAGGCATCTTCAAGACCAAATACCCATAGTGGGCAATGGCCATGAAGCGGTAGAGTGCCGGTCGGCCAATGATGGCGTTGAACGGGAGGTTCACCTCCGCAACATCGAACATGACGCTCTCTGTGCGGAAGTTCTCCTCGGTCCCGAACGTGACCGGCAATGTGATGCTCCCCAGAGGGAACACCGGGTGTGGGCCCACTCCGGAGAATGGGCAAGAGGGAGTCAGCTTGGACTCTGGGATCTGCAACTGCTTAAACGCTGCATAACTGATGACGTTGAGGCCAGCCCCACCGTCAATCAGCACGTGGTAGAGCCTCACGTTGGATATGACAGGGGCGGTGACTAAAGGTGGCACACCAGCTCCGGCCATATTCTCCGGGCAGTCGGATGGCCCGAAAGAGATGGTGGTGTTCATCCACCTCTGGTGCGGCGCCGCCCTCGGGACCCCCGGCTACACCGAAAGGACCTCCCGGCGAAGGGTCTTCACGTCCCGCCAGGAGACGAGCTCCCAGCTCCCGCCATACATTACGTACAGCTTCTTGCGGCGGTCGCCGTTGTCGGAACCGGAGTCGTCGTCGTGATAGACGCCCTTCAGCTCTCGAGCGGGGGATTGGTACCCCAGCTCCTTCTCCCCGGCCGCGGCCCTGCTGTCAGAGGCCTTCTCCTTGCCGGCCCACTGGCGAGGAGGGCATGAACCTCCGCTTCCACCTTGCGGGCGAGGGCGTTTGCCGTGTGCATTCTGGCCTCCAGCCGCTGCCGCCGCAGCTGGCGCCGCTGCTGGCGCTGCTGCTGCAACGACTGGTCCGCCAGAATGCGGCTCCCCGCGACCCCGGTTCTTCTTCTTCTTGCCACCGCCCGGTGCGGTAGCACTGGAGCCACCATTCTTGGTGTCTCCGTCTTGGGGGGCTGAGTGCCATGCACGGCCCTCAGCGGCCCTGGCACACTTGTCTGCCAGGGAGAAAAGCGTAGTGACGCTTTCCACCTCGTGCGTCGCCAGCTTCTCTAGCATCTTCTCATCACGTACCCCCTGGCGGAAAGCAGTAATAATAGATGCATCTGAGATACGAGGAATGGTCCCCCGTACCTTGGTGAAGCGCGAGATGAAGGCCCGAAGCGTTTCCCCGGGTTTTTGCCTCACGGCGTGAAGGTGTGCCTCCACACCATGCTGCTGGTAGGCGCTGGCGAAGTTCGCTGTGAACCTCGCACAGAGCTCTTCCCAGGACTGGATCGTCCTAGGTGTGAGATTCATGAGCCAAGTCCGGGCTGGCCCAGACAAGGCTACATGAAAGTAGCTTGCCATTACGGCGCCGTTACCACCAGCCGCTGTGATGGCGGTAACATACACCTGCAGGAATTCTGACGGGTTAGTAGTACCGTCGTACTTTTCCGGCAGGTGGGGGCGGAACTTGGGTGGCCACGCCACGGCGCGGAGGTGCTCCGCAAGTGCAGCACAGCCCACCCCGGCCACCGGTGCGCCTGACTGAATCCGGGCGTTCACCGGAGGCCTGGGTGCCGCCGCGTCCAGATCAACATTGAGGTTGCGTCCCTCAATGTTGAGACGGCGCTCTCGCGCCCTCTCGACAGCGATGCGGGCATCCTCCCCCGCGCGCCGGCGGTTGAGCTCCGCCCGCAAGTCTTCTGTTCGTGCACCCCTCACGGTAGGGGAGCGCACAGATGCTGACGCACCGCCCTGACGCTGGTGGTAAGGTACCACCGCGTTGCCAGGCGGAGGTCGTTGCCCAGTCTTTGCAGAACTGGGGGAGGCCTGAGCCAGGTGGAGGAGACGGTCGACGTCGTCCCGCCACTGCTTCAGGGCGTCTGGCGAGGCTGCCTCAGCCGGGGGGTTGCGAAGCAACTCCCTAGCCGCTGCCAGCGCTCCGCCGCTCGCAGCCTGTGAGGGGGCCCTTGATGGGCGCCCTGACTCTTGCCGGCGAGCGGCGCGCGCCGCCGCCAGTGGTGGCTGCTCCACAGGCACAGTTGCCCCTGGAGCAGGAACGCGAGAGGCATGTGGCGTGGAGGATGCCACACCCTCTGTCATCACCACGTCGTCCACTCGAACCATGGGGACGAAGAAAAGATGAACTGCGACCAGCTGTTCCCCTACCTGGCGCGCCAAATGTCGTGGTGCTGCAAACCACAGCCGGGTGGCGGAAGGCACCCGCCCTAGCCCAGAGGGTGTATACTCAGGGGGGTAGCTAGTCTTAGATCGGTCTCACTCAAGAACACGAGGAACACAGCAGGATTTAGAGTGGTTCGGGCCGCCGGAGCGTAATACCCTACGTCCACTGTGTGTTGTATTGCCTTCCCACGAGAGTGAGAAGGTTGCGAGAGCTTGAGTCAGTCTGGCTTGTCCTGTGCATAGCGAGCGTCTCCCTTTTATATCTCAAGGGGGCGCGTACACAGCCGTTGGATCCCCGACAGGTGGGTCCAACGATGCAGTATAAAATAATGTACTGTTCATACATTATGGCGTCGCAGGCAAAGGAGATCTCTCTCTTGGATTCTCTTGCCTGCTCCCGGAGCCCTTCGTCCATCATGTCCTGGCGTTGTCTTGTCAGGTCGGGCCTGTCGTAGCTAGTGGCATCGCCCGCCACGTTGCTTAACCGGGCGGTGTAGCTTGCGGCGTAGGCGGCATGATGGAAAAGCGTCGTGCTGTCGTATCCATTTAATGCTGCAAGCGGGCTCTGCGCGGTTGCGGCACAGGCAGCTCCACTGTGCTCCTTGGTAATACGCGGTGCTCAGCGAGGCCTGACAAGGCTGTCTTGCGTACCGCGGCGGCAGAGCACGCCTTGTCCACCGCATTAAATGCGGCAGGTGGGCGAGTCTTCCTGCGGAAGACTCGCGCACGATCCCGCGTCTCCGGGACACGTGGCGGCTCCGGACCCCTACACGGTGAGGGGAGTCCGGACGGGCGCAGGAGGTCCCGGACCCTTCTGGGGGTCCGAGGCCTCGGCGGTCAGCTCGGAGCTTCCCTTCCTTAGAGACACGTGGCGTCACCGGACCCATCCTCAGGCGGGGAACGGTCCGGGGCCATTGGCCTGGTGAGGGAAAAGCCTGGCCTGTGGGGCCCGGCTACTCCGTCTTTCCCGCGCAGCTACGGATAACTACGCGGGTCCTGCCTTGCTGCAGTAAGAGTGGGTATCCCTGTTACAGGGTACCGACAGGGTTATTATCAGTGAACATGTCTGAACACAAGGTGTTAAAGCTGTCAACTATAGAAGTTTTGGATAGAGCCTTGCTGTATGATTTATGAAGGGCCTGCACTAGGCCACTATACTGCTGGGAGAAAGAATTTTTACTTATTCTCTTACCCTATGACTATGAGACATCCTCAAAAAGTTCAGTCTGTTGTATGTGACTTGGTTTAGTGATGCATTGACAGTCCTGTGACTCATGTTTAAGGCACTACAGGCTTAACTCAAGACGCTTCATTTTTAAAGGTTCCAGTCCAAGGCTCCAAGCACTGGTATACTGTATGTCTGGATCGTTCCTGCCACCAACCACTCCTTCCCGAGCTGCCATAGCATACCGCGCGGAGCTCAGGGGCGCTGGCCCCCATAAATCACGGCATCACGCTGCGGATTCTTTTTTTTTTATGACTATCACGCTGCGGATTCTTTGCCTTGTGCTTCGCAGCTGCTAGTTCGGAGCACCCGCTGCTGCAACGTCCTCGCCGGCGGACAGGAGCTTACCGGTGGGGCACACGGGCCGGCGATGGCTCCGATCACCGAGGCGCGCTGGTCAGCGCCTCCTCCTCGCCTCCGGCTGCCGCCACCGACCTGCGCCGACGGAGTCGCCGCCGCCGCCGCCGCCTCCTCCTCCTTCAGCTGCAGATGTAACGTCGCTGAGCTCGTTGACTCGTCGTTTTCTCTATCTGTTTCTCTGCTCCTCTAGTGCTTTCCGACGAAGTAGCGTGCGAGTGGATAAGAATTTGGATATGATTGCTCTTGCCCCTGGATGGTCCCTAGTCTTCCAGCTATGAATGGTTTTAGATGAATTTTTAGTTATCCGTTTTAGCAAATATCATAACCCGGATCATCACAATTTTTGCTAGCAACATTTACTACTGTTCATCTTTCGCCCCGTTTGTTGACTCCAATACTACTTTTTTTTCGTTTTGTTTGACGGTGGAGTCTCACCACTATTGGTGTAATAAAAACACACTTTTGGTCTATGATTAGCTGATAACAAAACACGAAAGCTCAAAATTATACTCCTCTGTCTTAGTTCTAGGTTGTTCTTATCTTTTCTAGGTATTTGAAACTATTGAAAACAACCCTCCTACCAGCAACCCCCACGTGTCCACTGCGCGTTCGGAGCTGGCACCTGACGTGGCGCCTGAAGCTGAGCTGGAGCCGGCTTTCGCCCTGGAAGCTTCCTGCCCGCCGCCGCCTTTTCCCCCCGATCCCGATTCGGATCCCGCGATTCCGCGGCATTCCCGACCCCGAATCCCGTTTCCCTCGAGCGCAAACCGAAACGACTCGTCCTCACCTCTCCGTCCTCCGCAGATCGCCGCCGCCTCGTCGCCCTCCTCCGCCCCCCGATGGCCGCCGCCGACCCGCCGCCGCGCGGGGGTGCCGCGGCCCCCGCGCCCGTGCTGCGGCGGAGCCCCAGCATCGAGCGCATCCCGGAGGACGCGCGCCGCATCCTGCTCCGCCTGGCCGGCGAGCTCTGGGGCGGCGACGTGGACCCGGGCGCGCTCGCCGTGTCCCAGCTCAAGGGCGCCATGACCAACGAGGTCTTCCGGATCACCTGGCCCGGCGGCGAGGGCGACCCGCGGAAGGTGCTCGTGCGCATCTACGGCCAGGGCGTCGAGGTCTTCTTCGACCGCGCCGACGAGGTCCGCACCTTCGAGTGCATGTCGCGCCACGGCCAGGGGCCCCGCCTCCTCGGCCGATTCGCCAACGGCCGCGTGGAGGAGTTCATCAACGCCAGGGTACGCGAGCGTCCCCATTGCTAATTTCATAATTTGTCTGTTGGAATGGTGAATCGGTAATGGTGATATCTCATTCTCGTATTACTTGCACTCTTGCTTTTTCTTAGACGCTGTCTGCGGCGGATCTGCGCGACCCGGAGATATCAGCGCTGATAGCCAAGAAGCTGAGGGAGTTTCACGATCTCGACATGCCTGGACCCAAGGATGTCTCGTTGTGGCATAGGCTCAGGCATGCATTTTTTATGCCACCTTCTCTTATCATGGCGAGAAATGTGAGTGATTGCTGATCAGAGGCTGATTTACTTGTTTGAATCAGGAGGTGGCTTGAGCAGGCTCGTGTCAGGTGTTCCGAGGAAGAGTCCAAACAATTTCAGCTGAATAAGCTTGGCGATGAGATTGCGTTGCTGGAGAAGGTGCTGTCAGGGTTCAATCAGTCAGTTGGATTTTGCCATAATGATCTGCAGTATGGGAATATTATGATATATGAAGAGACCAGACAAGTCACCCTGATTGTAAGTTCTGATTAAACGGATTAATTTCCAGCAAGTCAGTAAGTTACTCTAGGAATGGAGGCAGATTGGTATGATAGAAAGGCAGATTGGTATGATAGAAAAAATATCCTAAAAACGAACAATTTGGTATGCTAAGGAATGCTAGGGATGGGGACAACTTGGTTGGTAGCCATGTCTTCCTTTACCTGACTGCTATTTTGTTGATCAAATCCTGCAGGACTACGAATATGCCAGTTTTAACCCTGTTGCATTTGACATTGCTAATCACTTCTGTGAGATGGCTGCTGATTACCATACATCAACACCTCATGTGCTGGACTTTGCAAAATATCCTGGTTAGTTTTACTTATAACCATGTGTGTTTCTAAATTGTATCTTGCTCCTTTAGTAAAGCTTGCTATATCATTTAATTTTTCTGTACTCTCAGACATTGAGGAGCAGCGAAGATTTGTTTGGACATACCTTAGCTCTTCAGGTAATTGCAAAGCAATTTGAGAACAGAACGTTGCATACTCATTCTGCACTAATCAAGCATTTGACTTTATGAAATGCTTGCATTACATGGATGTATTGTGAGAATTCTCTGTTCTTAAGAATTTATATGTTCATCAGGTGAAAATCCATTGGATGAGGAAGTTGAAAACTTACTAGGCTTGATTGCAAAGTATACTCTTGCAAGCCATCTCTTTTGGGGCCTTTGGGGAATAATCTCGGTGAGCTCTCAAATACTAGTTCCAAATGCGTATATATCCATTCGGTGAATAATAACCTGCCAAAGATTGATTTTGTTCTGTACTCTGTTCCCAGGCGCACGTGAACAAAAACATCGACTTCGAGTACATGGAGTATGCAAGGCAACGCTTCGATCAGTACTGGCAGACAAAGCCTAGAATACTTGGATCCAACTGATGATTAGCCAATTCTTTTTGTTGTTTTACGGGCTCTTGGCTAGCTAGTCGCTAGCTAGTCCTGTGAATTCTATTCTTCAGTAGCGTCTAGTTGCTGCCCGTTCTTTGCTGCTGATTTTTCAGCTCGTTCTGTAAGTTTTTAATTATAATGTATTTAACCGAAAATGCAAGCAATGCGATTGACATATAGGGAGCAGGGATGTATTTATAGCTACAAGAGGCGACCGATCTATTGAATTAATGGAGCATCTCACAGTAACATTGTACATTAGGACTGCAGTTCTCCCTTACATGCCATCATTAGTCTTCTCCGTATATACTTAGTCCATTTAAAAGCAAACCCCTCACTGCGATAACCACTCCTATTCCAGATATGTTTACACCATGGCTGCCATCATGCCCATTTGGTTGTAAATTGTAAATCCCTCCACCTCAAAATATAGCACTGCTTGACTTGTCATGTTCTCTAAAACTATATTTTGGCCCATTATCTTTCATATATTATAATATTTGTCACATCAAACCAAAATCATAAGTTAGTACTTTTAAATATAAATACAATGGTATTACTTTTGTACAATAAAATTTACACCTCGTAAGATTATTTGTTGGTTGAAGATTATGAGATTTGAATGTTGATATGCGTGGGTGCGTGTCTTAGAGAAAGAAATAGAGGGAGTACTTGCTTGTTGGTTGAAGATTATGAGATTTGAATGTTGATATGCGTGGGTGCGTGCCTTAGAGAAAGAAATAGAGGGAGTACTTGTTTGAAATACTGTTCGTCCTTATTGCAAACATGACTGTTAGAAAGAAACCGAGCAAGTACTTGTACTAGCTGGTATGAATTATCAATTACTTGGTCAAAATGTAGATGTCATTATATTTGGTAGCACTGAGCCTGAATTCCTATAAAAAATATTGAACATCTACGGTTTAAACTAATTAGATTATTATAGACATCATATTTTTAAAAGTTAAAACGAAGGGAGTATTTGCTTCAGTTTTGGCACATTTCCCACGTTGATTTGTCAGTGTGGAGAGCAGGGGGGAGTGCGCGTGGAATAAGCAAAACACAAGTCTCATTTTATGGGCCTAGCGTGATTTAAGAAGCTCACTTGGGAAAAAATATGGACAACAAAAGTCTTTGGGTTTCTTTCAGGGTAATTTAAGATGACGAAATGAAAAAGAAAAAGTAAAACAAAAGTCTTTGTATTTCATTTATTGGAGTCGTGCCATTTTTGACGATCACAGTTATCATACTAAAACCAACGAATTAGAGTTCATGCGTAAAGATTCATCCTTTGAAAAAAGAGTTCATGCGTATAGATTCTGTTTTCTAGCATCTTGGTGTGCATTGGTCTCAATAGTCAGCTCTGCAAACTTGTGAGATTCTAAAAATTCTAAAAGAAAATCCATAGATGTCAAAGCAGCACAGTCGTGTTCATTTGTCAATGTCCTAGCGCAATTATGTTAATTATGTATCAGCCATACAACTATTAAATTGATGAGGTTGTTACAATCAAGCTGCCAAGCAAGTCAACTGAAGGAGCCAAAACAAACCAGTGAACTGTATGAAAACTTAAAAACTGTGTAAAAAATATATCTAGAAGTTCTTTTTATATTTTTTTAAAAAAATCACCATCCATAGTTCATGTAATATCAATATGCCAGAAAATTTTTGGACCAAACTCCATCCCATTCGTGTGATACAAAAAAAAACCCCCACGAAGGTTGGACACATGTGATTGACAAAAAATAACATTATGTCCTTTCGTGCTTTCACTATTATAAAAAGGATTTTTAGGAGCATGTAAAAATGTATTTTTAGAAGTGGGTGAGAGAGTGAGACCTGCCCCTAGTTTTCACAGCTAAAAATCGATTTGTAGGGATGGGCAACGTATCCGCCTTTATAGCAATGCAGTTATAGGGGCGGGTCAATAGCTCACCCACCATGACCACCGTCTAACGTAAATATGCACACTTGCGACCAGGTGACCGCCATCACAAACCCCTCTACTATCGAGTTACAATTTTTTTGACGAAATATGCACACTTGCGTAAATCGGGGTTCGAATCACTTACCTCAAGCCTTATGCGTACCTTCCTCTCCACCACACTACACAATCACTTATGAATTTATGAGATATACTATTTTTTATATTAACTCTGAAATCGATTTAGGGGTTGCGGGGTGAGGCTATGAGCCGCCCCTACAAATCCATTTTCAGGGGACGGTGATGCGTCACCCGCCGTCACCCGCCCCTAAATTTTTTTCTATTTCATTTCAAAAATTCATTTAAATCTTAAATAAAGTAGAACAAATAAAAGAAGTGAAACTTCTATATGGTTATTATGAACTATACATACTTAAAAAAATATGCCAAACATATTTTAGTGTATATAAATGTTAAGATTGTGAAAACTTGAAAATATGACTTGAGTTATAAGATACTATATAGTAATAGCCATATGTAGGCACAACTAGCAAATGATCTTGTGATAATAAATGTTTATAAATGAATAATGTATCAACCATAAAATTTTAGATCTTACCACTAAAACATTTATATGGAACTACTCTACATTCTACATCCAATGTTGTTTTCTACATCCAATGTTGTTTGAAAACAAAGCAAAACTTGTAGATTTTGAAACTAGAGAACTTATAATATTTTTTGGACTATTAAATGACCTTAAATGAAAAAAAGTTGTCAACTACAAAGTTTAGATCTCGTTAAGATCTACAATTTTGGTATATAAAGTTTATCCTTATCCGAGATCATATGAAAACACCCGCCCTTAAAAATAGTGGTTATTTCCAGGGGTGAGTGACGACGTCACCCACCCCTACCCCTAAAAATGCATTTTTTGGGACAGTTAATGGCACCCCTCCTAAAAATGGTGGACACACCATCACCCGCTCCTAGAAATGCATTTTCAGGGGTGGGTCAACTGTTACAGTAGCTCCGCTCCATTTCTAGCAGCAGATTACTTTTTGACCTGCCCATGTAAAAAAACGTGTGCTCTTACGAATTATTCTTGTAGTAGTGTTTTAAATGTTGTATTTGTAATTCTTATGTACCTCAGTCCTCATATGATAAGGAGGTTGCACTTCAAATTATGTATGGTATCATATAATAACATCATCTATAGATGCTGATTTTTTTCTAAAAAAAATAGACCTTCTAAATACTATTTTTGTTGGGGGTTCTTGCCAACACTTAGCTAGTTTTCAGCGGACATGCTACCCAACTCATAACGCAACGCAATTGCATAGCTCAAAAGATGGTGAAGGTAGGTACTGGTGGGAAAGTAAAAAGGTGACCCATATATACTTATTCCTCCGTCTAAAATCACCAAAACAGGCTTTCTTTAGTGATAGCAAAACTTTGACAAACAATTACTTTATTAATTTATGAATTATGATATATATATGTATGATAAAAACAATGTAATTATGACAAATGAATCTGGCAAACATAGGTTTTAATTAAAAAATTAAGGGTTGTTTCCATTCAGTAGTTGAATTCTGTATATCTAATAATGTAACTAAAACAATATAATTATGACAAATGAATCTGGCAAACATAAGTTTTAATAAAAAACTAAGGCAGTCAGTCGAATTCTGTATATCTAATAATGTAACTAGATTTATATTTTAAAAATGTTTCACACTTCTGTAGCTATAAATTATTTATATATCCCAAAACTAAACTAAACAAATTAGGAACGTATCAAATGCAAACCAACATCTCCGTACAAATCATGCAAACTCCAATTAATATGTTACACAAACCACATTGTTAGCGACTTAGCGTGCTTTATATTCATATATTGGTTGAAATCTTTGAGAATCCCCGTCCTTTGGACCTTGATGACATAATGCTATAGTCAAATGATTTTCTTGTCACTTTTCTTGCTTTAAGACCCGAACTAGTTCATTTCTCTGAGTTTTTGATCGACTCTATGATCCAAAGAAAAAAAAATCATCCCTAGTTGTCCAACTCAAGAAGCTGTTGTGAATGAAAGCCCACGCAGACGGATGCCTCTATATAATTGGCGGCCTTTGTACATAATCTGCACACCAACACATCTCCAAGCAGCAGCATGGCCGCCACCAACACCAATGGAGCCGGTGCTGTCGGTCCGGAGCCTTTCATGAGGAGCGCCGAGGCCTTGCCGGCGATCCCCGTCGAGGGCCTCACCGACGACCCCAAGCTGTGGGTGTGCTTCTACCAGGGCACCTGGGTGCTGGCGACCGTCGTGCCCGGGATCATCTCCATCCAGCGGAGCTTCGCCCCGCGGCGCGGCGACGTCGTCCTCGCGAGCCCTCCCAAGTCCGGCACCACGTGGCTCAAGGCCCTGGCGTTCGCCACCATGGCGCGCGGCGCGTACCCGCCGGCCGACGCCGGGCACCCGCTGCTCCGCCTCAACCCGCACCAGTGCGTCCCGTACATGGAGAGTCTGTTCACCGCCGGCAAGGAGGGCGCCATGGAGGCGCTGCCGTCGCCGAGGCTCATGTCGACGCACATGCACCACTCCATCCTCCCCACCTCCATCACCAAGAACCCAGCTGACTGCAAAATCATCTACATATGCAGGTAATCGAGCCCGATTTTGACCAGATAAATGATCAGAAATCTCATTTTGTTGCTAGCTACTCTATAAGTTCTTGTCACCGTAAACAATAACATCATAACAATAAACCACGCATCATTCTTCAGGGATCCCAAGGACACGCTTGTTTCTTTCTGGCACTTCGTCAGAAAAGTCAATCCCAACATCTCGTTCTCCGACATGTTCGAGGCTGCCTGCAACGGCACGTCCGTGTGCGGGCCCATCTGGGACCATGTCCTAGGATACTGGAACGCGAGCAAGGCGAGCCCGGAGACGGTGCTGTTCCTGAGGTACGAGGACATGCTGCGCGACCCCGCCGGCAACGCCAGGAAGCTGGCGCGGTTCGTCGGGCAGCCGTTCTCGCCGGCCGAGGAGGAGGCGGGGGTCGTCGCGCAGATCGTGAGGCTCTGCAGCATCGAGAAGCTGAAAAGCCTAGAGGTGAACAACACCGGCTCGTACGGGTCCCCCTTCGCGAATGACTGGTACTTCAGGAGGGGAGGGACAGGGGACTGGGCGAACCACATGACGCCGGACATGGCAAGGCGTCTGGACGCCATTGTCGAGGAGAAGCTCGGTGGATCAGTGTAACACCTCAGGTATTAATCACCTATAATCAGGATTAATCAAGGGCTTAACTAGTTAATTAGAGATCTAATCCTTCGGGTACAAATCGAGTCACAAATCGACTCAAAACTCGATTTCAAATTCTAGAGCCAGAGGAACCCGGATACTCCGGATATTATTCCGGATACTCCGGACCTGGAACTTTATATCTCATGTTTTGGTCTTTTTGCTGTTCCCAAACGTTATAAACTCTCTCTCACTCTCTCCCGTGCTTTCTCTCACTCTCTCCCGTTCTCTCTCTCACCCCAAACCCTAGAGACCCAAAAACCCTCCCTCTACCCTGGATCCAAGGCCACGGGAGCTTCACTTGGGTGGAGGATCATCTATCCCGCGTGCTCCATCCTTGGACGGCTTGGATTCGAGCCCTTGGTGCAAGGAAGAGCTCACCCCAAGGTAAATAAGCTAGGGTTCGGCAAATCCCGTGTTCTAGGGGGTTTGAATTGATTTCCTCCGGTCAATCATCTTCTTAAGGATCAATCTACTAGGGTCTATGTGGGATTCGATTTTTGTGGATTGGTTTTGCTAGAAATCACGATTTCAGTTTTTGGGGCGAAAAATGCTGTCGGGTCCGGAGACTCCGGGTATAAGCCCGGATACTCCGGGTTTTTGACACTCCGGGCGAAACTCCGGGTATAGCCCCGGAAACTCCGGTTTTGGAAATCCGGATATTCCGGATTTAAATCTGGATATTCCGGTTTTGCAGAGTTATGAACGTCGGGTTGTGTGGTTAGTAGTATTTGTAATCGGTTAGGGTCTATTTCAAAGTTTCAAATTATATTGCATACATTCTCATATCATATGCATACGTATAGACGCCGCCGCTGAAGGAGTCATATACGAGGTGGTTGCGGAGCCACAGGAGCCGCAGGGGCAAGCCCCGCAGCAGGAGGATCGTGGGGAGCAATTCCAAGGCCCATCTCAACCTAGCACTGAGCCGTAGACTCAAGGCAAGCCCCGGTGCACATCATTCTATTTTAAATTATGACACCTATGTATATGTTCTATTACTTGTGCATTAGGTGTTGGAATTAATTGGAACCTTAGTTGCATGATTCCCTAGGATTCCCTGAGTTACACTAGTATGTATAGGACGATAGAAGTGCTATGCTTAATAGTCGCGATAGAAGTCGAGTGACTCTTGTCACTCGCGAGAATATAGGAAAGCTTTAGAAGCCGAGTAATTGCCGGTTACTCGCGAGATACACTACTATCTTTATACTTCAGTATTGGTATCAATGGATTGTAATGAATATGGAGATATGAGACCGGGCGGGGATGATGGATAGGTATGGCAGCAGGACAGGGTTCCTGGGTGTCTTAGCCCCGTCTGTGTCGATTAAGGACCGGTGGATGTGGCAGTGCTGATTGGGGATTGAATTGTACTAACCGCATGCCGGGAGTAGGAGGTAGTCGAAACCGGTAAGCCTAGTACTGCCTCGCTTCGAAAGTACAGAACTTCATCACCACCCCTTAGGGCGAGTCGAGTAGTCGCGGAGAATTGGGATGCATGTATTTACTTTTGGTGGTCTCACGTTGAGCTCGACTGACTATAAGTAGGTGGGGCGGTTCTGTAGTTCGAGGCGGGGAGGGGAAGGGTTGGTACGTGGAGTCCGACGGGGCTTTTGCGTGCCGTGTTGGTTAGGTCCACCTTGCAAGGTTAAATCGAATCGATTCGCCGTGTCTCGCGGTTATGAGGGCCTTGGTCTCTTTGTCACACCGTAGCAAAAATGTAGAATGTGAGTTAGGTATGTTTATATAAAATATTGAGCTCATTGAATTATTTTGCTTGCATCACCATGATTGCTATAGTGGGTCTATGCAAATATTAGGTGAGAGTTAATTTATATAGAACCTGAAGCTAAAATAATGAAAGTAAGGAATTACTTTAGTTGCTTTTTCTGCAAAATAAACCACCAGCCAAAGACCGTGCATGTCTAGATATGTGGGCTAAGTATACCCAATAGTCGGGTAAGTCTTGCTGAGTATTAGTTGCTCAGGGTTTGTTGTTTACCCTATTTCAGGTTTAGAAGCTAACTAGGTGTCATATCGGTGGGCTTGATGTGGCGCCTTGTCTTCACGACTCGGTAGTTCTCGATTTATTTAGTTCGTTTTATTTGTCCTCTAGCAAAAATGCTCTGTAAGTTAGATTCTCTGCCGCTGCTATCTTTTCTTTTGTAAATTTTAAATTTAAGCTGCTTTGTAAAAGTCTTAATATTATTTACTATTTGTAAGATTTTATCTTGCTGGTACCTTCTGCGCTCGCCTTCGTGCGAGACTTCTGGTGTGTTTCGGTCGGCCTGTGGGTTGGAAACAGCCTGTCAAGTTACACTTAATTAAGCTAATGCGTCAGTGATGGCGGTTACGCTTAATTAAGCGCTTTAACTCGGCGAGTCTGTCACAATCAGGCCTCTCGTTCGCGTGAGTGAAGCACTTGGTACTACGAATAAAGATGCGCGCGCGGTTCTCTCATCATCAGCTACCTGCAAGTTACTGTCTTGAACACAAAGATGGCACGTCGTTCAGGTTTTGTTTTCTCTATTATCATACATGGTTGTGTGATGCTCACAGCCTCTGATTGCAACCATGTAATAAGGATGGTGTGAGATGGTTGATGCTCCCTAGGAGACTGAAGCCGAATTTCACTTTCCAAAGGACCTTCACTGTACGTTTTCTTACATAATGGAAACTTTTACTGATACCAAGAAAATTGCATCATCTGAATATGTCCAATCTACACAATTAATGCAAAAGGACTTGTTCAATTTGATCTTCCTCTGACCCCTTGTCCGTGTATTTATTCCCTCTGTGTGCAAATCAAAAGGATTTTCTTATTGATCCATGTCATGCAGATCAGGCGTCACAAATGATCACTGCTGGTATCCGAATATGCAAGTGTGGACTGAGTGTAACACGCTAGTTGCTGATGACACACTCATCATTCTGATGAAAACTGATGCAAGTAATGCCAATCATCTGCAAGGGACTTTTGAGCTGTATGAGGAATGTTCAGGGCAAGTAATGAATAAAGAAAAGCCATTAATAATGTTCAGCAAGGATACGTCAGGAGCCTCCAAACATGCATGTATGAACTCCCTCAGTTTTAGCACTGACAGCAGGAGAGAAAAATAGCTTGGGCTGCCTGTGGAGATTGATCGCTCAAAGAAAGCCTTTGCTTACATAAAAGGAAAAAAATAAGATATGGAGAAGACCACTACAAGGTTAAAGGGAAAAAATGATCTCATCAGCAGGCTACGGGATCCTAATTAGAACATTGGCACAAGCAATTCCAGTTCCAAACCTGGCTATGTCCTGTTGTTTTACAAGCTGCGCTGCTGACGACGATGCGCACGGCGCGCGCTGCTCTGCATTCAACGACCTGCTTCTATTTGAGTCAAATATTCTGACCACCATTCAGCAGACATCCAAAGCACCAGTGGTCTAGTGGTAGAATAGTACCCTGCCACGGTACAGACCCGGGTTCGATTCCCGGCTGGTGCAATTTACTCTTTTTTTTTCTTCCTACCACTCTTTGTTAAAAGGCAAATTCTATAGGACAGCAATTCGTCCGGCGATATTATACGGTGCTGAATGTTGGCCTATAAAAAGACGACATACTCTTTGTTAAAAGGCAAATTCTATAGGACAGCAATTCGTCCGGCGATATTATACGGTGCTGAATGTTGGCCTACAAAAAGACGACATGTGCAGCAACTGAGTTTTTTTTCTTCCTACCACTCTTTGTTAAAAGGCAAATTCTATAGGACAGCAATTCGTCCGGCGATATTATACGGTGCTGAATGTTGGCCTATAAAAAGACGACATACTCTTTGTTAAAAGGCAAATTCTATAGGACAGCAATTCGTCCGGCGATATTATACGGTGCTGAATGTTGGCCTACAAAAAGACGACATGTGCAGCAACTGAGTGTAGCAGAGATGCGGATGTTGCGGTGGTTTTGCGGGCACACAAGGAGGGATAGAGTCCGGAACGAAGTTATTCGGGATAGGGTCGGGGTGGCACCAATTGAGGAGAAATTTACTCAGCATCGGCTGAGATGGTTTGGACATGTCCAACGAAGGCCTCCTGAGGCGCCGGTGCGTAATGGGATCCTTGAGCTAGTCGATAATGTAAAGAGGGGTAGAGGTAGACCTAAACTGACATGGGATGAGTCGGTTAAGAGAGGCCTTAAGGATTGGAACATCTCTAAAGAGATAGTTTTGGATAGGAGCGCTTGGAGACTAGCTATCAATGTGCCTGAACCTTGAACTTATTTCTTTCGGGTTTCATCTCTAGCTTATCCCAACTTGCTTGGGAAAAAAGGCTATGTTGTTGTTGTACCACTCTTTGTTTGTGTGTCATGCGATTGAAAACAAAGCAAGACTGTCTTAGAGAAAACTGGCATTTTGAAGCAGACTACCATTCCCCTCAAGCTTCGATGGGGATACCCATATTTACAAGACCATTTCGCCCAAAACACAAGGAGCAATGTCAACAAGCTCTCCCGGTTATCCTCCACTATCAGCACGGAGCAGGCAGTAAGGTACCATGCGCTAGCCTTTACAAAGTTCTGAACTTCCTGCAGGCATCCCCAACATACATACACGGTGGCTCCCGGCCGGACCCCCGTCAAAAATCGAGGTCCGGCACGACCTGCCCGCCCTCCACCTCGGCGTCCGTCAGCGTCAGCGCCTTCTGCAGCTTCCGGCTGCAGAACACCTCCACCTCCGCAGCGTACGTGGCCGTCACCGGCCGGTGGTCCGACAGCGCCAGCTCCGACCGCCGGTAGCTCAGCAGCCGCAGCCCCTTCCCGTACGACAGCACCCGGTCGCACCACGCCGGGGTCCGCCGCCCGCCCTTGTGCTCGTCGCCGATGTACTTGCCGGAGCTCAGCGCGTACTTGTAAGTCGGCGCGAACTCGAGGACGCCCTCCGTCCACCCGTCGAACGCCCGATCCTTCTTCAGCTCGCGCTTCAGCTGCACAATTCAAAGTTTGCAACGCCCCAGCCGGATCATCAG
This sequence comes from Panicum virgatum, assembly GCF_016808335.1. NCBI lineage: Eukaryota > Viridiplantae > Streptophyta > Magnoliopsida > Poales > Poaceae > Panicum > Panicum virgatum. The sequence continues at coordinate 4,940,176 of NC_053149.1, read as the reverse complement.
ATTTGTCAGAGTTCAGATTCAGAACCAGGTAGCGTGCCTGAACAATGTGCTCACGAGAATGGACTCTGATCCTTCACTCACCTGATCCATCTCGGCTAGCTTGGACCAGCTCTTCGTCGAGATCAGCTCGTGGGCTCTCTCGTACGACACGTCGAGGCGGTAGTTCAGATCACCCAGCCAGAAGATCCGACTGCAGAAATCACCAAGAAATGTAAGAGTAATGAATTCTGCTGGGTGTACTACTGTGCTCTACTCAGTACTTACTCATGGTCGTGGATGTCTCTGAGCAGCTGCTGGTCACCCGGGGCAGGGAAACGCGTCCGCCGGTGGATCTCCTGCACGTCGGCGTTCCGCTTGTGGACGTCGCCAGGCTTCTCGCCGGCGGCGAGGTGGCAGCACACGAAGCAGAACATGGTCTGGTAGATGGACATGCTCACTGACACGGCTCCCTGCGCACGTCCAAAAGTTGTAAAGTTAAAATAATTCAGATAATAATCCTCCTAAACCCGAGGCTGAAACAATTCCAACCCTGCAGAGAAGAAATCGATGGATCCGTGGCGGACCTTGTTGCCGATGTAGCCCATGGCGCCGACGCCGACGGTGGAGACCTTGAGGTTCTGGACGCACTTCCTGAGGCCCCTCCTCACCCAGACCGTCAGGAAGATGCCCACCATCTGCTTGCTCACGATCCTCACGAACGGCGACCGGCTCTTCTTGCGCAGCGCGCCGTCGAGGTCCAGGTCCGGGATCATTGGCAGGTCGTCCGCCGGCGCGTCGGCGACGCGGGACGAACCCCTGAACGACTTGTAGGCCCTGAACGACCTGGACGCCTTGAACGACGCCGACGACGCGGCGTTCATGGCGCGCGCGGGCACCAGGTCCAGCGGCTGCTCCGGCCAGACCAGCCCGACCCTGTCCGCCCTGCTCAGCGACCTCAGAAGCGTCCTCTGCGGAGCTTCTGGCTGCGGCTCCTGGTCAAGCTCGTCAGGTTCGTCGCCGTTGAGCTCCGAGTCATCCACGACGCTGAAGTGGTTGAGCCTGCTCAGCTTCCTCGGGGTCGCCGCGACGAACTGCTCCGGCCGCACGGGGAAGGCGAACGGCGCGTCGTCATCGGTGTCGGTCTCGGTGTCCGTGCCGGGAAGGAGCTCGTCGGCGGCGGCCGCGACGTCGACCGGCGGGTCGAACCGCGACGGCGAGGGCGGGTTGCTGTAGAACCTGTACTTGGGCTTCGACGGCTGGGCCCGCCTGAGCGCGCCGCGGATCACGGACTCCCACGCCCGCGCCGGCCGGCCGTCCTCCGCGCCGAACACGTTGCCGGCGTTCAGCGGCACCACTTCCTGGAACCTGCATTCACGCGACGCCGACGCGCGTCAGCCGAAGAGCGGCAGAGTCGCCCACGAATCGCACCGCGAATCCGGCGGACGAGCCGCTTACCCGAGCACGTAGATGTCGGCGGGCTCGGCGTCGCCGCCGGTGCCGAGCCACTCGGCGATGTCGAGGTCCTCCGGCGGGCCCCTCCCGCCGGCGTTCCAGGTGCCGACGCAGACCCTGCAACCGCCGGACAGGTTCAATCGCTGAAACCGCAAAAGGCGTGCACGCATCGCTGAAACCGATCAAAATAACGCACCTCAGCTCCTTGGTGTTGATGTACTGCGCGCGCAGGGTCTCCGAGTTCGTCCTCCTCAGCTTGTACGGCGCGCCCTCCAGGATCTCATCTGATGCAGCAGAGTTCATCACGGCGTTGCAGAGAAATGTTAGCGAATCGTCAGAAGCAACGCTGATCGATCAGTACAGTGGGAATTCCACACCATAAACAAAAAAAAAAGGCTAATATTGTATCTGTATGAGAGTACAGAGTAGTATATCATCAGTTTTATCCTCCTAAATGGATAAATTACTATGAAAAAACTACAAAAAATCATTAATTTTACACTTATGGTTTACTAGTATATCATGATTTTTGACCCATGGATGGAGCAGGATCATGAAGGCCGGCCGGTCTGCCAGATTAGGCAATTGTTGGGCACCCATTTTTGTGATAGGAGACAAGGAGATTCAAGGTTGCCGAGTCCCGGGCCGAGCCATGATGCGACGCACCAAACGCACGAGGACCAGTTCATCTTCCCCACCAAAAAGGGGATGAATGAATGAATAGTCCAAAGCTGCCCTTTCTCTTCCGTAACACAACCCAGGGTGTGTTTAGATCTCCCAAATTTCTCCAAACTTTTCAAACTTTCCATCACATCGAAACATTAAATATAACAAATGACCCATATATGAAGTACTAAATGTAGTTAAATAAAAAAACTAATTGCATAGTTTTGATGTACGTTGTGAGACGAATTTTTTGAGTCTAGTTAGATCATGGTAGGACAATATTTACCATAAACAAACGAAAAGTGCTACAGTGTACTATAATGTGCGATATGACCTTTTCTACCCGTTTTTCAGGATCTAAACACAACCCCACTTGAAAAGAAGAACACGGCCCACTGGGCACTGGATAAGATCACCACATAGGCCGCGTTTGGTAATCAGTCAAATCAAGATTACACAAAAAGACGAATGACCGCATGGAGTACTAAATGAAGTCTATTTGTAAAAATTTTTCAGGAATGGGTGTAACTTTTTGAGATGAATCTAATGGTGGTAATTACTTGATGATTTGCTACAGTGATGCTACAGTAATCATCCTCTAATCGCGCGGTCAAAGGCCTTATTAGATTCGTCTCACGATTTACATGGGGGGTTGTGGAGGTGGTTTCGTAATTAGACTTCATTTGATATTCGAAATTAGCGGTCAAAGCGTGCTACAGTAATTCCACGAAATAAACCAAACACGGCCATAGACGGAGAACAGGAACGCGGTTTCCACTTTTCAGTTCGTCAGCCTACAGACTAGCCGAGATTCTCGCATAAAAAAAGACTAGCCGAGATTCAAATTCAACACGTAATGAACGGAATTAAACTCACCGGTGATCTGAGCGCCGTCGTCGTCGCAACCGCAGTTCTCTAGGAAAAAGCCGGAGGGGAAATGAGAGGTGAAGAGTGAAAAAAAAAAAGAAGAAGAAGAGAGGTGATTTTCGGCAACGAAACTCCAGGACGACGCAGATGGGTGTCGTCAGTGAAGAGGAAGGTTGGACCAACCTTGGTCGTCAATGTCGCTGCCGTCGTCGTCGTCCTCGTACTCGTCGGCGCCAAAGTCCAAGTCCTTGCTCTTGAGGTTGAGCCACTTCTTGAGCACGATCTTGGGCCAGAACACCTGCACCCGCACAGCAACGGCGCCGCCAATCAGCATCGTCCTAGCGAAGCTCTCAGTTGCAAATTGTTCTTTTTGACGGAAGCAGTTGGAAGTTGTCTGAGCTCTGAAGAAAAGAAGAAGAAAAAAGAACGGAAATCTAAAAAGAAATCTCGGGAAGCTCTCAGTTGCAACTTGCAACTTGCAACGCCGACGCCAAGAACGAGTGAGCTGAGCAAGGAAGGCGGAGCCCTGTCCTACCTCTCCCGACATCCTCCTCTGCTTCACCACAACCATCTCCGCTCCTCTCTCGCTTGCTCCTCGCGCCTCAATCGCTTGAAAATTCGGAGCAAAAACGCCTCTGAATCTGCCGGTCCCACACCCCAAACTCCTTCCCTTCTCGTCTCTCTCTTCTTCCTCGCTTTGGCTTCCTCCTATCCCCCGGCCCCTCGCCGTCCTCTCCAATGGACCCCTCGACCCGCCCGTGAATTTCAGTGGCCGAGGACAGAGGACTAGCGGGAGAGCTCGTGCACTCGGCCGTGCGGGGCAGTCGTGAGCTGCGGATCGGTTAGGGTTGGACCGGGTGAGCAGAGCAAGCACACGGCGCGTCCCCGCGGTGGCGGCAAGGGAGGCCCGGACGGGGAGCTATATACCAAGCGGGAAGTGCGGGGGCAGGCGGGGAGGCCGGCGAATCGGGACCCGGCCGGGCCGCTTCCTTCGCGGAAACCTTCTGCGCTGCCGCCCCGGACGCGGCCGGGCCCCGCCGCCCGCGTGTGTCCAATTTTTGGTCGCCGAGCGAGACGGCAGTTACCTCCGCTGCCGCCTGCCGGGGGGGGGGGGGGGGGGGGGGGGGGGGGCGGCGCTGACCGTTTTACTTGGCTGTATACTTGGGAACGGTCAATGATTGTGTTGGATTTTGTTTTTTTTTTACCTGCACGCCTGCCCGCGCACCACACGCATGCTTGAGAGCCTAACAAAACTATGAGGTCACCAACTTATTTTTGGTACTACTGTCAACTGTTCCCTTTCCAAATATATAAATTTGTTATGCATCTCGGCATAGCATCGGCATAACATGTATCTAGAATTTTAGATGCATAATAAAAAAAACTATGCATCTAGTAAAAGCCAAAATAGCTAAGGATTTAGGGTGGAAGGAGTAATGTGTAAATCGACAAGACAATTTTTTAACATAAAAGTATATATTTATAGATATTATTAATCAGAATATCTCTTGTAGACAATGTTTATATCCTAATCTAACCAGAGGAAATAGCTAGGATGTCACTCGAGCTTGGGTTTTTTTTTCTTCTCATTTCTGCTCGCCCTCCGTTTTTGACTTGCTCTGCAAAATACTTAAGCGTTGTGCTGTATGCATCATCAGTTCCTAACGACCTCAATCTATGACTCATGATGGAGAGAATCAATCAAGTTAGTAGGTCCTCTATTAGCGTATTGGATGCTCCTTATATATGTTTGTTGCGCTTGCCGCCAAAGTTGTCACTTCAATTTGATGACTCATGCATGTTCAAGTATGGAGCCACGGTCCAGCGGCACTGCAACGCCCAAGGCTCTTTTTTTTTAATGAACCCAAGCCAGTTTGATGTTGTTTTCTATTTTCTTGAGCGCCGCGCGGCATCTCTATAAACTTTATTTTTTTGAAAGGGCATCTATAAATTTTATTAGAAGTTAGAACTTATTCGTTCATGTTTTGAAAATAAAAACAAATTCGGTAAAAAAAAAGGATTACTAGTGGAACCAGTTCAATTAGTGTATTCTGGTTGCACTGGTTGCAGGTTTGCTAACTTGAATTTGCTGCACACAGGGCACAGGCCATGTGGATTTTGCATTCGCCGCCATGCATGTGCGGAGCGGCAAGCGATGAATATACCCGTGCCACTTGGCGCCTCTTTTTGTTCTGCTAGCACAAGTACGTACGGCCACAATTTTGAGGCGTGAAACACGTTGCTGCTCAAGGGCTAGCTACTAGGACGTTCCAGGTGTATATATGCGAGTCTTTGACATACATGCCATTAAAAAAGTTGGATGTGCCATACATGTCACTAAAAAATTGGATGTGTCATCTATGCCATCGCGCGAATTTTTTGTGACATACATGCCACTTTGGATGGAAAGAGGTCTAACAGACACTAACGGAGAGGGAGAAAAACTGGTTTGCCCTTCTGGTTCCTGGAGGGGATTCGATGTCTCTCCCTCCGTGTCTCTCTCCTCGTGCCCCTAATTAGTCCCTGGGGAGGCCTCCCACAGCGTCCTCCTCCCTCCTTCGCGCGAGGCCATGGCGCGTGGCGGCGCGCGGGGCCGGCCGGCCACGGCTGGCATGGACGGCGGCGGTGCGAACGGCAGCGGTGCGAACGGCACGGCCTTCCCCGGCGGCAAGCATGGCGTGCGCGGCGGGCACGACCTTCCCTGGCGGCGGGCATGGCCTTCCACGGCGGCAGCCACGTGCGGGGCCATGGAGCGGGCGGCGAAGCGCGGCACGGCCCTCCCCTGCTCCGCCGGCGTGGGGGGTGTGGCGGGCACGGCGAGCCGGCGGTGCGGTGAGCGGGCGGCGGCGCGGAGGGCAGAGCAGCACGGCGAGCAGGGGAGGGGCGAAGGAGGGGCGCGGCGCCCTGCCGGTGGCGGCGCACGGCCGGCAGCGGCGCACGAGCGGGAGTACTCCACGGGCGGAGGCCGCCCGCCGCCGCCCTCGCAGCTGCCCGCCGCCGCCCTCGCGGCTGCGCGCCGCCACCCGCGCGGCCCCCTGCCGCCGCCCGCCGCCGCCCGTCCTGGCGCCCCCCGCCGCCCGCCCTCGCGGCCGCGCGCCGCCGCCCGCACGGCCACCCGCCGCCGCACCGCGGCCCCCTGCTGCCGCCCGCGCGGCTTCCCACCGGCGCAGCCTCAGCCGCTATGCTTCGGGGCAGGGTGCTCTGCGCCAGGTGCTTCCTCTGCACCTTGCGCCTCCTCTTCTCCTCTGTTGAGCAGAGCCTCTCCTCATGTGAACTATACACCCAGGGGCACAATGGTCATTTGGATTGGTGGGTCCCACCTGTAAGTCCTCTAACTCTGTTAAGTTCTAACGGAATATGGATGGAACGCACACATGTCAAAAGAAGTTCGCGCGCATGGCATAGATGACCCATCCAATTTTTTAGTGGCATGTATGGCATACCCAATTTTTTTAATGGCATGTATGTCAAAGACTCTATATATGCACAGTGTGTGCATCATTTCCAAACATTTATGCCACTGTGCATCGCTCTAGGTGGGCATGCAAATTAAACATCCAGACACGATGGATCGATGACTGCATGGCACGAGGCAAAATTAAGCCATGTGCATGCATGTAATTGTCATCGAGAAACTGGCCATTGTTCTCTTCCTGATATACTATTTTCAGAAACGATAGATTAATGTGCATGGCTACTGGCTAGCTGAAAGCATCTAGATCCGTGGATGCTAAATGATAAGTTTTGGTGATTAGTAATAATGTTTGTGACTAACATGTATTTTGAAGAAATTATCGTTTAACCATTTAAGTCGCAAATAAAAGGAGACCCCTCAAAATCAACATTCAACCACACGGACTCAAATAGTCAAGGCTAAGGACTTTTCTAGACTCAAGTGTCACAAGGAGATGAAGAACACTTGATTTAGTATAGATTTTATAGTTTCTAGTTCGTGATCGTACTATTAAGAGGGGTTCGGAGTTAGTAGCTTGATCATTCAAAGAGTTGGCCTTAGATTTCATGCACACTTGCTCAAGATCAACTCAAGACCTGCAAAGAAACTCAGAAAACACTTGGAAGCAGAAAGAATCGACGATCAAATCAACTCCAAGTTAGAAAACAGAAACAAGAAGTTCTCAGTGGGGTCGGATAATCCGAATACACTGGGTTGGATAAACATATCGAAGCACCTGGATTATCCGACGTAGTAAATACATGCTCGGATTTTGAGTAGTAGCATTACTCAGAGAGCATATTTTCAGAGACTGAAAATATCCTGTAGGGTCCGACGCTAAGGATTTGAGAGTCGGATTAATGCTCGGATGATGTACCAGAGAGCATGTTTTCAGGCTGGGTTTTCTCTCTTCAGGACCGGATGATCCGATGTTGTGTCAAGTAGACCGTCGGACAAATGCTCAGTAGCAATGATCAAGTGTCGTTGTATGGAATTCAAATTGGATCAAGGCACCGGATAATCCGACCCATCATTCAATAGGGCATCGGACAAATTGATGAAGTCTTCATAGACGTCTCTTTATTTGATAAGTTGCCTGATCAATTCTGTTTGGTACCTTTTTAAAATAAATAAATACGAGTAATGTTTAGTGCTACCTGGCTGCATTGGTCGCACCGTCCTTGCATTATTAGCTGATAATATAGATTAGACGACGAGGTCTCTTAACTTTTTTTCCTGTTGTAGGTCATCACCAGCCTCAGTACCACTGCTGCACTACATATCTTATTCACCGTCCATAGGAATTTATTAGAATAAGGTGCAGTTCACAGAAGAAGTGTTCAGTATATATAATCCATACGAGATGGCATCATGTAGTAATCAACCATAAAATAAGATAAAGTAACCTCCTACTTCTTGTGTGCAGCTAATTCATCTACAATGGGCCTGTCGTTACTGTTAGATGGCCACTCGTCAGCATGCATGACTTACAAGGACCAATGGACGAGGACTCCCATGGATCCCGTCAGTCATGAATCTAGCTACCCAATTATATAACCCGGATCATATGTACCAGTACCATGGTTCCTAAAGACGAGCTTATTACAAGTATTCATAGGAAGCTCAATTGTCCCAATTTGTGATGAGCACCTATTCTATTCGTGTGAACTGGATGAATAGTGTTAATGATCCCGTGATTCCCGTCCTGATGGTTCCACGGTCTGGTTTCGCCTCTACAGGCGTTGCAGAAGGTTTCGCCTCTACAGGTTTCGCCTCTCCAGTTGTCCGCCGCAACCTACGGCCAGCGATACCCACCTCGTCGCCCCACCTACAACCTGATGCCACCGCCGATCCGCTACCTCAAGATCCCTTCTTCTAAAGCCGGAGACCCACTAGAGGAGCCCCGCCCTAGCAACCGGAACCTCGAAACCTAAAGTCAGCGGCAACGACGCAGTGGCAGTGTGTGAGGAAGACGACAGCAAGCGACGCTTCCTTCTGCGATGACTCTCCTCGCAACCGCCTGCACGATAAATTTTATTTTAGATAATGGAAAGATTATCCGGTTTCATCCTCCTCATCAAGAAGGAATCAGACCAAGTGACCAACCTTATTACAAGTAGTAGCAACCACACCATATTTTCTAATTAAAGTATGATGAAGCATGCTTATTGAAAACCATTTCTTAAACTAAAAGGTCATTCATGGGATGTGAATAAAAAAAGAGCAGACATCTTTAGCAAACGACATGTTTGAATTATCCTCTTTTTTTTATCTTCACTGTGCTGCAACTGCCTGCGTGATAAATAGATTTCGCCACTAGCTAACCCACTCGTCGGGGTCGCAATCGGTGAAAGCGATGTACACCAAGTGGTTTAATTAGCCACGCGAAAAGAAATGGCAATTCAGTTCTGGTGCTACTCGATTGTTCCATCGGAGGAAACAATATAGAAGCAAAGGGCTCCTGAGCACGCGTGCATGACACATCAGCGCGGCACCACGTTCGTAACCAGTATCGTTTTTGATGTAACAGCAACGGGGTGGCCCAGCACTACTAGAGCCTGCCTCGTGATCGGCCAGTCGATCACACGCGCGTCACGGATTCGCTTTGCTCGAGTCATGCATACATCTGATCAACCTTTAGATTCTCAGTCAAGGTCCGGTCTTAAGCCTGAAAGGCTGAAACTATCTTACGTTGATGATGCCAATGAAAAATCAGACTTAGAAAAACTATGAGCAGCACGAACGTGAATAACAAGAAGTTTCCAACTGACAAAACTATTCATGACCACACGGTCAGGTTTACGTCTTTGTTAGTTTCGACTAATGAAGCGCCTAACTGCTCGATCAGAGCCTCAGAGGCCGGCGCCGAACTTAATTAGGTCAATTGCCAGTGGCAACTTTTAGTTGAGAAGGTTGGGCGAAAAAAAAGGGCCTCAAATCAGCTCTGTTTGGTGACTTTTTCTTACAAGAAAAAAAATGTTTTGGTGCTTCATAGCTGCATTGATCGCGCCGACCTTGCACTATCAACTGATAATGTAGATTACTAGATTAGACAACACGCCTTTATCCCAAAATTTTCAACACGCATGGTCACCGGCCTGGTATATATAGAACAGTAGCACTGCATCCTACTCGCCGTCCACAGGAGTTTAGAACCGGTTCAGCTCAGACGACCACTGTTCCATATAGCCCCTAAGATAGAATCTGACTATGTAATGAAACCATAAAAAAAGATAGTAAAGTTATCTCCTGATTCAATTCCCTTGTGGATAATCTGGCTGTTAATTAATTTTATATGGCTTACTTTATTTGACCGTCTAAGTTCACCCTTATTTTTTTCTCAATAATTAGTCTAATATAATAACATTAACATCTGAATTAGATGGCATCCTATCAATACCCTAGGATATTCATATTTTAAGCACTTGCTAATGGTTATGATTCCTTAATTATATACAGATGCAGTATTAACGATGAGATTGTTTGGAACAACAATCAAGGGTCAAAAGGGGGTATCAGAGTTTTCTCACTATGGTTGTGTGAATGTCGCACAACCAGCCAACAAATTCTCGATAATTTAAAGTTACATCACTGAATGTCCATGTCATTTCGTGGAAAATATTATAAACACCTGACTAGCGGAAATGCCTGTTGTAAGCGTGGAAAATATTATAAACACCTGACTATAAGCATTCTCTGAAATTGCTATCAGATTGTGACACCAAATAGTTAAACCAAGAGCGCTTAATTTGCTACTTCATCGATCAATCAGCTGGTAGCACAGCAGTTTTAGTTCCGATCACTTAACATGTATATACCATAGGCAAACTCGCTCAATACTTGGCAAAGTTGGGTACTACACGCTCAGTCAATTTGATAGTCTCGGCCAGTTTTCATTTGGCATGGTGCTCCATCATCCAAACTAATTAAGCCAACTACATATATGTGTTCCAAATGTAAAAAAATAATTCTGCCAACAAATTAATATTGATGAACTTGTATTTTTTCATACAATCAAGAAGTTGAACATTCATGAAGATATTGTTGACCAAAAGTTAAGGCCTTGTTTAGCTCCTTACTCCATAATTTTTAGGAACGGAATCTTGCTATTTAGAAGTACCAAATAAAGTCTATTTACAAAACTTTTTACACGGATGAGTTGTAAATCTCGAGACGAATCTAATGAGCCTACTTAATCCATGATTAAACCATAATTAGTGGATGATTACTGTAGCATCGCTGTTGCAAATCATGGATTAAGTAGTCTTATTTGATTTGTCTCGCGATTTACAGTCCATCCGTGCAAAAAGTTTTGTAAATAGATTTCATTTAATACTCCATGCATGTGTCCAAATCTTCGATGTGATGTTTTTGGGTGTAAAAATTTGGGATCTAAACAGGGCCTAAGTACTTAAGTTAGGATATCACTTGTGTCTGCAACGCCCCAATAGATTTGCACAAGTGTGACATTTTGTATTTTTATGTTTATAGTATTGAAAGGATCGGGTGCTCTAAACTAAGAGGGGGGTGAATTAGGTTCTAATAAAAAACTTAACCTATGGCTCCAACTATTTTGCACAAAACTTAAACTAATTCAAGCTATCTAGACGTGCAACTAGGTTGTTCTAATGTGAAACCCCTATCCCAAAAGAGTTATGCACCCTATAGCCTTTCCTAACAAGAAACTATTCTATGAAAGTAAAGGCACAAAAGTTGCAAGTATTAAATGCGGAAGCTTAAAGAGCGGGATAGAAGATAGCAAACTCTTGACGCGGGTGTTTATCCCGTGGTTCGGTTAGCCACAAAGGCACACCTACATCCACGTTGTTGTAGCACTCACTAAGAGTATTGCTAATCGGACACCAAGTTTTTTCCGTGAACACAATCACGGTCACCTTGACCCCGGGTTCCACTAAGGAGCTTCTCCACAAAGGATGGGGGTCTCCACGTCCCCCGCACAAAGTGTCGTCGCCGCTCCACACCAAGTCGGAGGGTCGATGACGTTGCCGGCGAGCTTCACGCTCCAAGGTGCCGGCGCACCAAGCTCTTGTTTTGGTTCGCTAATGAACCACAACACAAAGGCTCGAAACCTTGCAATCTCACTCACTAAGAGCTAATCCTTTACACAACACTTCTCAAAGTGTGCTAAGGGCTAAGGATAAAATCTTGATGCTCTTGTATGGCTTGGAGATGTTCTTGGGTGTGTGTGGGATGTCCAGCAACTTCAGCAAACTTCAAATGGCCGGGGTGAGGCGTATATATAGGCCACCAAGTCTTGTAGCCGTTGCTCCAACGGTCAGCAGAAAATCTGCGCATCATCGGATGAACCGATGCCTCTGGCTGGGGTAGCGTCGGTTCATCCGGTCACTCATAACCTGAAGTAGCCGTTGAACTCCTGACAGCTGACACAGTGACCACCGGTTGAACCGATGCTTAGCCGTCGGTTAAACCGGTCACTCACAGCACTCAACTCTTCTGCTGACGTCATTACACCGATGGTATGCATCGATGCTTCACCGGTTCAACCGGTGCTGAAGACTTGGCTTTTGCGCGACTTGCATCGTCTCTGGAACACAGTATGCCCAATGCACCGATGCCCCTTTTTGAACCATCGGTTCATCCGGTGCCTATAAGCTGATTTGGCTTCGATTCCCTTCTGCACCAAAATACCATGGCGTCAGTTCTTCCGACAACCATCGGATGCACCGGTGCTCATGCGTCGGTTCTTCCGGTGCTACTGACCGAAGAGAACCCCGTAGGGGCGGCCCTTCGGCCTAGCTACGCCTATCTTCTCTCTCTTTGTCATCACTTGAACCTAAAAGCCTGAGAATAGTCATCTTAACAGTCATATTAGTCTCATTGATTGCGTTGTCATTCGATCACCAAAATCTCTCGAAATGGCATAAATGGTGCCATGTTCGTTTCAAGTATCTAAGCATGTATCGAGTTTTAATTTGCAGAAAAGAAATAAGCACTTGATTGTTCCCTAAAATCATTAACCAAAACTTGTGATGGGTAGTTTGTCTTGTCGAATAATGCACAGGAGACACTGCAAGCAGCGCTGGGTTGGCCTTAACAATGCTGAAGCGATGACATATTTATGCATTATCGTATATGTTGACACCTACTGTCCTTTGCATTTTTTTTATCACCTTTGATTGCCATAATTATTTGATCGAAGGGGACTAGTTGATAACAACCTCAATCTATGACAAATGGAGAGAACCAGGTAGTTGCAGTTAGACTTGTCGCTCCACCTGACTACATTCCATGTTCATACATATGGAGCTGATCCAGGTTTCTTTTTGTTTTCTTGGCCGAACGGTAGGGGTGGTAACGGGTTATGACGCTAATGGCTCTTTTCACAATTCTAATTGGATCTTAATTTTTTTAGTCCAAAATTGAATAAGATTAGAGCCCGACTCTTTTATAGTTCAACTCTTAGATTATCTAGACAAACAATTAAGGCCCTTTGCCACCCCTAGGCACCGCACGGCACCAATTAATTATTGAAAGAGCCAATATTTCCTAGACTTTTCGTGGAACTCAATTGCTTCATGTTCAAATTATCATGCTACAGAGTCCTTATTCCTTAAATAAAATTAACCTATTCTTTTATATACAAACTAAAATTTATATGAGAAGACCGTGTTCTCGGCGCCGGTGTCCCTAAACCGAAAATCTACAGTCAGGAGAGTTAGGACCCGTTCAAACACAGTCTCCAATAAATGATCGAGGAAGTTTCACAGGAAAAAAAAGAAGACAGAACAGATCACTTTGAATGGTGAAGAATAATTTGATTTTTAATTAATTGTTATTCCCGGTCCATGCATACATATGCATGGTTGATATATCTGGTTCTTCTTTCAAAAAACGGGTACTGTATTGTCTTCATCACTGTACATATAGTTGGTTTACTGTAAATGTAAATTTTGTTTTCGCTGGTAGGCAATCCCGGGGTGCCGTAGTTTCTCTCAAAAACTTCAATTGTCTGTGCCTTGGTGGTCTATGATACGAAGCAAGGAAATTCCATCCACACGCGCCGTTTCACACCTAATAACAATTCAATTTACTCTCCACGCAACTGAGGGGAAGCTGTGCCCAAAGCATGCAGGAGCACAAGTGTTTTCCCACTAGCTACTTAGCTAGGTTGGGTGCATGCTCCTCCACGACCAACCAGAGCAACAAGACCTCTGTGAGAAACCGAAGTCAAAATCTGAACGTCAGACCGGCCACAACGTGCGAAATTAATGCGAATGACGACCCTACCTTCGTGCAAGGGTAAAGCCAAACACGCTCTTAATCAACCATTGGACGAGACCTCGCCATCAGCTTTTCTTTTCTTTTTTTTTCAAGAAACTTGATATCAGACAAGATAGTGATACCCTGATAACTTAACCTCGCAAAAAATAAATACGGTGCCTTAGCTACTCGATTGATCCATTAGCCGGCATAAGAAACTAGAGCTTGTCAGCTTGCCGTTGCTTGACGTATGACGTGGCCACGCGTCATCAGGACGTCAGGTGGCCATGCATGCCGCCATGAATCTCCATCAAAAATCAAAAAGAAAAATAGAATACCTTTTCTATAGGGCAAAGAAAGTGGCACACGGTCCTTTTGGGATCATCATTGGCCCAGT